>NW_024884822.1:6765849-7079757 GCF_019232065.1 Centrocercus urophasianus | reverse complement strand
AAACAGCACATATTTGGTTGATGGTTTCCTCCCGGCCTGTTTATTTAATCTGACTGTATGATAGATGGCATCAGATAGGGGCTCTGTACACATCAGGCCACTCGGGAGTGTTATTCTTTTTTTCTTTTTTTTTTAATGGATCAACAAACTGAGCGGGGAAAGCTGGATAAATACAGTGCCGCCCCTTTAAATGAGCGGAGATGTTTTTGCGATGTATTACTATATTAGGTGACATGGAACTTTGCATCTCTCATACCATCACGGCAATGTTGGCCAATAGAAAGCTAAAGTCACCCAAAAACTGCCTAGTCCCTCCTTCCCGTCCCTTATGGTCCGCTCCTACCTGCGCGCAGCACACAGGGCCGCCTCCCGCGGGATGCTATGTGCCCCCCCCGGCAGCCCACGCTGCAGCAGCGCTCCGGGCCGCCCGCTCCTCTCTTCCCCTTCCATGACCCCGGGCTGCGGCCGCTGCCCCGATCTCCTCCGCAATGTTTCCTAGCCCTGTGACGACGACTCCCTTCTCGGTCAAGGATATTTTGAACCTGGAGCAGCAGCAGCAGGGTGGCCTGGCGCCTATGGAGCTCTCTTCGCCCTCCTGCATGTTGGCCACCTTCAAACAGGAGGCGTTCGGTTCCGAGCCGCCCGCCCTGCCCGAGCTCCCCGAGCCGCATCCGGCCAAACCTCCCGCCGCCTTTCCCGGCCCCTACTACGTGAAAAGCTACGGAGAGATGGACGCGGCCAAGGATTCCAAGGCGGACAAGAAAGGTAACACTGCAGCCCGGGGCTGCGGCATCGCGCTCGGCCCTCTGCAGCCCGGCCCAGGGGCCCGAGGCGAACGGGAGCTCGCGAGGAGCGTCCGAAGGCCTTCCGAGGTGCCACAATGGGGAGAGAGCCCCGGTACCACCGGGAGCGGGGCTGGGGCTGCGGCACGGGGCAGGGGAGGCGCAGGGCGACGCGAGGCCTCAGCGGAAAGCAACGAGGCTGCGAATCTTTTTCTAACGAGCACAGCGAGTATATCTCTGTGGGGTGGGATTCAATACAAAGGGATGTAAATATGAGCTAAATCCAAAGACTAGACTAATCCAAATATGAGACAAATCCAAGCCCAAATTGTGGCAGAACCAAAAGGGATGAACTGAGCCTTATTTACAACAAACAAAAGCAAGCAAACAAGTCCTAAAAACAAAAACAAAAACAAAAACCCTAAGCAAACATAACAATAACAGTAATAATAATAATGACCACAAATTCTTCACAAGATGCTCGGAAGCCCCAGATGGAGCTGCTGCCCTGCAGACCCCACATGGATGGGACTGAGCAGGGTTCCCTGGCGGTGCACACGGGTCAGTAACACCGCTTTGCCTTTTGTTATGTTTTGCTCTCCCTGTTTTTCCTTTGTCCGTGTGTTTTGCTGCAGAACTGTGTTCCCTACACAAGAGCCTGGAGCAGGAGAAGAGAGAGCTGGAGGATCCCGAGCGGCCCAGACAGAGGAAGAGGAGGAAACCCCGCGTCCTCTTTTCTCAAGCCCAAGTCTATGAACTGGAGAGAAGGTTCAAGCAGCAGAAATACCTCTCGGCTCCCGAGAGAGACCATCTAGCGAACGTCCTAAAGCTCACCTCTACTCAGGTGAAAATTTGGTTCCAGAATAGAAGGTACAAATGCAAAAGGCAGAGACAGGACCAGACCCTGGAGATGGTGGGGATCCCACCCCCCCCGGCGGATAGCGGTGCCGGTGCTGGTGCGGGACGGGAAGCCCTGCCTGGGGGAGTCTTCTCCCTACAGCTCGCCCTACAATGTCAGCATTAACCCCTATAGCTACAACGCCTACCCCGCGTACCCCAACTACAACAGCCCCGCCTGCAATGCCAACTACAACTGCAGCTACCCGGCCGTGCAGCCCGTGCAGCCCTCGGCGGCAGGCAACAACTTCATGAACTTCAGCGTGGGGGACTTGAATTCGGTGCAGCCGCCCATCCCGCAGGGGAACGCGGGCATCTCCACGTTGCACGGGATCCGAGCGTGGTAGGGCGGCCCGGGCCCGGAGCTGCGCGGGGGGGTCGGGATATCGCCGGGCTGCGGGGCGAGGGCAGCTCGGTGCGGGACAGCGGGGAGCTCCCCGAGGCTCTGGGACACGGTGTTCGTTCTGCTCATTCCCCTCTCCCCATCTTCCTACAGAACGGTCGGTCATTTCGCTTGACTTGTTCCTTAACAACGGAAAGCCAAGCCCTACAACTCATTATTATTATTTTCTTTTTTTCTTTCTTTTTCTTTTTTCTTTCTTTTTTTTTTTTTTTTTTTTTTTTTTTTTTTTTTAACTCTCATTCTAATTATTATTGAGAACCACATTTAATTTTGCACTTCCCGCCCGGTTCCCCCTCTCCCATCCAGCCCGGGCTCTCCCCGCGGTCGCTGTCCCAGCGCAGGACGGGGACGGCCCCTCCGAGCTCCGGGCGCTCCGACTCGCCCCGTCCGCTCCCCGTAGGGTTATGCACTAAAACGTGAGTTAGGATTCAGATGCACTGCCCGCTCCTCGCCCCGCTGCCCGTTCGGACGTGTTTCCCTTTGCTGTACGAGCTGACGGAGATCAGCGAGTTGTCATTAAAGAGAGTGGCTTCACCTTGCGCGTCCCTGGCCTTCATTGGGCAACCGAGGGCCCCCGGGGCTCCCAGCGCCGCCCCCGATCACCTTTTTATATTACTTTTCCCCTCCTCTCCGTTTCTGTACCCCTTCAGTAACTGCGGCGATTCCCATTTTGGTGCGTGCGTTAATGTACTTTCAAAAGCGATTTAAAAGCTGCTCTAAACTCCCCACCTTTCCCCCCCAACCCAGGCAGGATCGTCGTGCCTTGTCCCCTTCAGTTCCACCGCGGGAAGGGCCGGGAGAGTTGTTGGGGGGCTCTGGGAGGTGGGGAGCCCCACTTGCTGCCCCTGGACACTTTAGGGCCAGGGGTGAAGGCACGGATTTCTTCCTGACACGGAAAGGCAACACGAGGGTGGCAAAGCTCCGAGCCATAAAGCACCGGGTCGGCTCCTGCCCGCTCTCCCACTGCATGCATTCCCATAAGGACAAGGGACAGAACACCCCCGGCCCCAAAAAGCTCAGGGGCAGTGAATGGTGCTCCCCATTTCGGCTCCCACGTCTCTTCTGGCTCAGCCCCGGCCCCTCGTCCGCTTTTACAGTAGTCGCTATTAAATGTCAATTATTGGGAGTGAGAAACAACAAACATTGTAATTCAGCGCAGTCAAAACATCCTCTGAGTGTCTGAGATTGTCCGGCCCGGCGATAAGGCGATTAGGAGAACCTGCAACCTCTCCTGTCTTGGCCGTATCGGTCCCATCAGTAAACAGGGATGGAGACAGGGTGGCTGTGGCCCTGGGACAGGGATGAGAGGCTGCGGGTGAATGGAGCCTTCTGCAGTCCTGCCCCTTCTTCCCAAAGGGACCGACCGCACACACGCCCGGATAGGATCGCACAGATAAGGGGCTCCCATCTCCTTTCTATCTCTGTTAATGGAAGGAGAGATCTGGGTGTTGCTCCCAGAGCCCCTAACGCTGCTTGGAGTGAAGATGCTGATGGCTGGGGGGTTGGGGGGAGGGGGGGGGGGGCATCGGTCACCCCGCAGGGACCTGCCTCTGGGCACTCACCTGGCAGAGAATGCCAGCTTTGTGACACCAGAAATGAGAACCAGAGCACGGACTCACAGCTGCCCACCTCTAAATGTGGAGACAGCAAAGGCTGCTTCTTCACGAAATCTCTCCTGCCCCAAGACTACTGGCTGTTTGCTAACTACTGCCTTCCTCACACACACTTTGTGGTAGAAAGACTCGCAGAACCCAGCAGGTGGTAGAGAGAGAGTGAGCAGGTTAGACAGGAAACTTCCTGCTCTATTTGAGCAGAGGGTGCCTATCTTCCTGAGAGCCCCCGGGAAAGAGCAAGGTCTGAGCTTTGCCGCTGCCAGGTGCCAATTCTGTGCCTCAGTTTGCCTTATCTGCAAAGTGTGCACAATGCTATTGCCCTGCTGGCACCATTCACAGTCAGACCATGCTGCTGCTACTGAGCTTGGCCAGGAATACAGCTGACAGCAAGACCCCAGGAGATGAGGACAAGTCCTGAGTTAACATGAAGAAAAACATCAAAATAGCCTAAAATACAGATTCCTGCTTTCAGAGCATGGCCCTAGACCTTTATTAAGGGATCTACCAGGACGGACTGCAGGAAGAATCCAGAACAAAAGTAACTCTACACATCAACACAGCATCCATCTCACTTCCACATACTCCAAACATCCTTCCTCACATGTTCATTTCTACACATTTATTTCCTCCAGGAATATCTCAGAGCTCCAGCTATCAGGGACTCCAGCTGTCAGTGGAGCAGGGCCCAATGTTCTCTGTTCTGGGCACTGACTTTGGGTCCAATTGCCAGAACTGTGCTACACTCATTCCTAAGTGGAATGGACATAACCCCAGCCCTGGGCTGCTCACACGCTCCCCTCCTCCTCATACTTCTCCATCCACGCAGGGATTGCATCACGAGCAGATGCACAGCGGGCAAAGCCAGGGCTTGGAGCAGCAGCCATGCACAGCTGGCTGAAGCCAAGAGCAGTGCTTAGCCCTGCTCCAACAGCCACAGCAAGAAGCATGGATAGAGAGACCTTCCATTAGCTGGGCTTGGGAGAAGCACGATCAAATTAACCTCCATTAGGAATGAATGCCCAGGACGTGGGGGCTCGCTGGCCTCACATGCTGCTACTGGCTCTGCCTCAGCCCAGCAGCCCCAGAGTCAGTGGGGTCAAGATGTGAGAGGTTTCCCCAGGACTTTGGTGGCACTGAGGCTGCCACACACACACACACACACACACACACACACACACACACACACCATGACATGCTCTCCTGAGTCCAGCTCTCACTGACGCATAGAAAAACTGAATGCATCCAACCTGACACGTGACTGTGAGCCCCAAGGGCTTCAGGTCTATAACGAAATATGGAAAAGACTGTGCTTAGAAGGCATCATTCCAGGGAAAGGCACAAGGTAGCAGTTCCTCCCCAGGGAGCCTGAAATTGGAGATCCTCTCAGTGTTTGGGAGTAAGCTTAGGGAAGAAGGAAAGAGGTTTTAGTAAGGTTTGCACTTGGATCTGATCTCAGTGCCCTTTCCTCAGCTTTTTTGGATGGCGCAGTCAGGCACCAGCATTTCCCTCCCTCCAACACCAGCTTCATTTGGAAGAATTCAGTGCTCCCACTCCATCTGAAGGTAAGAGCAGCAAGTACAGCACTGTGCCACTTCATTTCCAGACAAGCGGTGCACAGTGGGTTTATACAAACTCACACCACTGGTAAGGGAACAAGGTAAATAACGAATAAAGGTGCCAGCCATAAGGGACTGAGAGCAAATCCCTGCTCTTCAGCAATTTTGGGGAAATGGAGGTAATTGCTAAATAACGTCCACATAGTCCCTAGAGCACAGCTGTGGCCAGAACTTTATTCCTTAAATTTGGGGAATTTTGCATTGCATGCTTTGTGGAGCTGGAAAACACAAGGTTTGGTCCAGGCAAGAATCAGCCCAAGTGCTCTGGAGAAGCTTGGCAGGAAAACAACAGAAAAACAACTCCCTCCCCGCTCCTAACTCATCTCACTGACAACAGTTTAGATCAGCATCGGCAGTAAGTGATTTCTCGTTAACGGGGATTATTAAGAAGAATCAACACCTTTAAGATGTGATTCCTTGTGACCAGAAGGGAGGTGGAGCTCAGTCTGGTTCTGCCTCTGGCCGAGGGTTACTGAGTGCGGTGCAGGCTGCATGCTGCCTTCTGCAGCAGAGAGAGAAGGAACTGGAGATTTCTCCTAACAAAAGGACGAGCACAAGGCAGTACACGTGTGGAAGTTAATCAGCCAAGGCTTAGCAAAGCGGTGTGGAACGGGTTGGGTGCGAATCTCTGCCTGCCTCCTCCAGAGCATCGCTGGGCAGAAAGCTCCATTTAGAGAGCAGGTCTTCCCAGAGCAGGCCATCAGCCTCTAACCTCTTCCTGCTCCCACACTAAAGGGAAACATCAGCCTTTTTTCCCCTCTCTCAGAACACCCTGACTTATTATTTTAACACAAACTTTACCCCAGCCCACATAGAGACCTCACCATTACTGCTCCTTTCACGCCATGCACTGGTCCACACTGATCTTTTCTTTCTGGTACCAGCATGGACTCTTAAGGTTCCCAACCTCCTCTCTTCTCTCACACTGCTGCTCATCTTCAGAAAGTGCTGTGCTCAGAGCAGCTAACAAGCCAGCTCTGAAGTGTTTCACACTGCTGCGTGTGTTCAGCCCAGACTGTAGCCCGAAATGCAGACTAGCATCTATGGGATGGCTGAAACCAGTAGAAAATGGGTGAGTTCCTTGGTCTTTGCTTAAAGGAGTTGCTGGAACTGCAGATCACATACAAGCTGTGTAAATGGTGTCTGGATGAATACGCTAAGCAGCAAAATGAGACAAAAAAATAAACTGTTTTCTGAATACGAGCAAGAGGAAAAGATGACAGAAGCCCAAGAAGAGAGCTGAGAATTCAGAAGAGCAAAGCAGGACATTCTTAATGCAGCTCTGTGCGCTCAGCAACTGATACGCCGACTCCACCAAGCCTATAAAACATTTGTTAAGTCACCCCTGCTTAAAATAACATTTGCTTGGTGTCAAACAGGCGGCAGGGGCTAATGGCTAAAACACGGCTCTGCAAGGCAGGAGATGAGCAGCTTTCCCAGCTCTGTTACAGAGGGGAGCATTGCATTCACAGTGGGTCAGTGCAGACCCTGCACCTACACAGACACGAGCAGGGGCTGCACAAACACTGCATCCACCCACGGGATCTGCAGAGGTTGCTCAATGCTCGCGTGATGTGCTGCAAAAAGTTGTTGTCCAAACTTGCGAAGGGGCAGAAGCTTACAGTGGCCAAAGTTTGGGTTTGGATTGCATTTATTGGTCTTGGGGAGACATTCTGGAGCTGACCTGCTATTTGTGGAGATGGCAAGGCAGCAGGAGAAACAAACATGAATGATGCTACTGTAGAGTGGGTAAGGTTAGGAGTAAGCAAACGCAAGCAGGCAAAGAAAGGCAAGTTTGTCAAGCATTTCATATTCCATGAACCACTCTGTTGTTTCTTAAGAAACAAACAGTTTTAAAAGGGTATTTTAGAGCTCTTTCCTAGAACCAACAAATCTGGTTGTTTCACAGTTGAAAAGTCTGACCTCAGAAATATTTTCTGTGTTCTGCAGATTGGGAATAAGATTCAGCACGCTGTTGCTGCAGGAATATACCACCATTTGTTTTAGCATAGCAGATGTTTCCTAAATAGATTGCATTGTCCTCCAGCATAAGCTTTGAGGAAGTTGCAGCGCTGGATCCCAGAAACTGCCCCCAAATCCCATCTTCCTGGCCAGGACTGCTGTCCTCTTGACTATGTGAGGAATAAAAGCTGCTTTCAGAGCAGCCCCTGCAGCAGTGGAGGTGCAGCACACAAACATGCGCGCAGTGCTGGCTGGCTGTTATCAAGAGGAGCCACTAAGAAACAGGCCACCAAAAGGGGTGGAAAAAAAAGGAAAAGGAAATAAAAAAAAGACTTGCAGTCAAATAACCAAGTTTTTCTTACTTTTAAGAACCAAAAAATCATAGCAAATTCGTACCGCTTGGCTTCAGCAAGTCAGTTCTAATGATATCAGCGGGATGATTTATGCTATTTCTGGGAAGGAAAATATAAATCTCGGTTGACTTGAGGTTTCATGTACTGCTTTATGCATTGTGCAGTGTCAGTTGCTGCTTCCTCCCCGCCACATATCCAGAGAGACACGTCCAGACCCACCCCACAGTTACACACACTTCACTTTATGGACACGGCTAATCCTGCTGAAGGTTCCCATACTGGTGTGGACAGTGTGAGGGCTCACAGGAGAAGCAGACAGACACACTGACACCCAGCAGCACTGCTGGCACCCTCCCATGCTGAGGCTCTTGTATCCTGCTATTTATTTCTAGTTGGAGGCTCAGAGGGGTTATACTTGCTTTGGGGTATGGCATATATCTGAGTTTCTCTTTCCAATTGCGTGCCCAGAGAGCAATCCGTACCCTGCACTCCAGCAGATGCTGTGAGAGCCCCATGCTATCGCCACCACAGACACAAAGAGCTCAGGTTCTCCACTGGCATCTTTACAGACAACCCTTTTAAAGCAATACCAAAAATCCACGTTACTCAACCATAGTTCTTAAAGCACCAAAGCAGAATTGCTGCTATTAAAAGAGATGCTCTGCAGTATCTCTCAGCCGCTGCTCACACGCCTGTCTGGAGCTAATTCCTCCTCTGAGATGATGCACAAACAACTCACGAGAGCACCAGGACACCAACCCAGAGCCCATTGGTATTTCTCCTTGAGAATTTACATCTAAATAACTTTTTATATAATGAGGCATCGGAACTGGAAACCAAATTTCCCCATTGAGCCCTTGGCACCGACATGGCCACTATTCATTTTTGGACACACAAAAGCTACTCTCCAGGTAAGATGGAAATGAACAACTGATGCTTTTCTCACAAAATGAAGTGGTAGCACAGGAGATGTATCCAGCAGAAACAGGAATAGCTGTGGGTTCATTTCCAAACACCTGGCTTGCTTTTTCTTTCTCAACCACATTTCTCATCCTATTAGTCTCAATATTCCAGTTTTGAAAACACCATGCTCTGTCCCTTTGATCAGCCCGTGAAAAGTCCTTTCATGTCTCGCTGTCTTCATTACCTTACATTTTAATTGCTGGCCTTGCATGGGACGGACAGGTGGTACAAGGTCACCACAGGAGATGACAGATGCCTGTTGGCTATGCACACCCAGATCACGTGTGCTGAAATCAACCTGTGCAGCAGCAGCCACCTGTTGTGCACTGGGGCACCCATGGAACTGGGCAGTTCCAGCCTCCAAGCACTTATTTCAGAACCCATTAGAAATAAACATCCATACCTCTTCAGTTCTTTTAACGTAGCATTTTAAACGAGCACAAACTCCAGTGTTACTCATCTGAGCATCACCCTCCATGCAAACCGAGACCCCCCATTTCACACATTGCTGAAACGATGCATCCACACAGGGGGATTTGACCCAAATTATGGACAAAAAAATCCCAAATTTTCACACCCCAATCCTGAACCAGCAGCCGAGTGAACATTTCTGAACAAAGAGAACCCACTTCAGATGCTCACCTCATTCTATATGCCACAAGGACTGCTGGGAAAGTAGGAGTGGTTTTTAATTTGTTTTTTCTCTCTCTTTTCTTTTTTTTTAATACATACCTTGAGTTCCCCTCATTGGTTGAAACCTTGTTGTACAGGAATTTCCATTTTCCCCTAACTCTATTTACACTTCATGATCCAGAATGTTTCTCTTCCAAAGCATTAGACTTAGTGACCTCTTTGTCATGGCATGAGTGAGGTGGTGTCTGATGCAAGGACAGCTGTACTGGATAGTAGGTGTCATATCATTTTATTTATTTAAACAGGGAAAGGATGAGAAATCATAAGGAGGAAAATACCACTCTAAACCATCATAGTTTTCGGCCTTAAATTCAAAGAGTACACAAGCTGCCAAAGCATAGGCTGCATACAACATGCTTCTAGATGTCACGTAATTCGGATCCAAGCCTAAGTTTGGGACCCTATTCCAGCTTCACAGTTCAGAGATGCACAATCCCTGTGGTGAGGGTCAATACCATTATGCTCAACTTGTCTCACATTGAAAATGAGGGGTAGATCCACTCAAATCTCAGTGTAAGACTAAAATAGAAGAGAGGTTATTTTGCTGAAGTCAGGCACTTATTTGCTTCCAGCAGTAATGCACTCTCTCTACAAAAGCAAAAATAATAGACGAGAAGGTTCTTTTCCAGGAAAGCCAAGCTGGCCCCCCAAGATTTGTCTCAAAAGGCAGAGAGCCTCATTAGCTGCTGGGCAGAAGGAAATGCTTCCTATCTCCTCCTCCCCCTGCCTCCCAGATGGCCATTCCTTTCATTTTCTGGGCAGGTTCCTTCCCTGTGTGCAGCTGTTCCCAACTGCAGCCAAAATCAAACCATTGGCACTCATTAGCTCTACTCAGCCCTTTCATCCAGAAGTCAATGGGACACACTTAGAGAGCATAAATGACAGGAGTCAAGTTCAGACCGAGGTACAGGTGTCTGGCACTGGAGAGGCCATTCAAGCAATTAGTTCCCACTTACACCATCTCGTTACTTCAGCTTAAAAAACAAAACAAAAAGCAACACAAAATCTAGATGAAATAACAGATTTTGCAGATTTTTGTGCGTCAATTGAAGAGCATTGCTCTCTTCAGATGTCTCAAGAGCATTCCCATTGTCCCAAGCAGGGCATCAGCAGGCCATCCACCTTCAAAATTAGTTGAGAAAAACAGTATGGGCCACAGGAATTAATTTTATACTCTCAGACTGTGATAGCAGGAAGCTCCTCATTTATGCTATGTTGCAGTATGCACTTCTTATGGTTTTGTATTTTTCTCTAAGGTCAGAGTTGGTGAGATCTCGAATATGGGAAGGCCCTATTTTAATTTCAGCCCTGGCACCCACTTGATGCAGAACCTTGAGGTGGTCAGGAGAGTTCACGTGTGGCACTGCAAGCAGTGGCAGAAGGCTCAGGTGGGAACAAGGCCCTCCTAAGCCCTCTGAGTGTGGTCAGGCTGCAAGGACACAGGCAGAAGCTCATGGAGCAGGGATTAGCTTGCAAGCTAAATGGATGGAAAAATAGATGGGATGGGGTGAGAGCAGGGAAGAGGAACAGACTTCTCAAAGGAGAAAACACTTTCTGGTTGAACTGAGCTAAAGATAGGATGAGCGCCACGAGCAGCTTTTTAAAGCAGCACAGCTCATCTTATCAGTGAGCCCCCTGGAAGGGGAGCAAAGCTTTCACCCAACACGGTGCTTTACAGCCAGGCTATGGGATGCCTGTGGGGAACCTCACTGGGGAGCTGACTGCACCCCACAGCAGCCCTTCCCCAAACATTACGTCCCACACCCTATATTGCTTTGACTCCTGACCTTGGGTTGGGTGCAGGGCTGCCAGGCCACCACCAGCGCTTCTGCTCAGCTCTGGCCCCTCTGCTCGCAGCCATGGGGATGCTTTAAATAAAGGGCATCGTGGTGATAGATTCGTCAAGACCAAGGGTCAAGTTTATGTTGATCTACAGGTGTCAGAAGTGTATTGATCCAATGATTGAGGTCCACAGGAGGTCACCATAAATCCTCGGGGGGATGACAATAACCACATCACTTACTTGCAGCTGTTACAGAGGTAACCAGATAAGGTAGAGCAACAGCCAGCAGGTGCAGTTGGAGCCCCGGTGATGCCGTAGTGTTGGCTTCTGTACACCAGGGTGGGCAAATGTATAAGAAGGTGATAACACAGACCTACCGAGGTCCTGGTCAGGGCAGAGGAAGGACATTCATTTCAGCTTGCACCGAGGTGCCTTTGGCTCACACGAAATGGAAGCATCGGGTAGGAACGCTTTGTCCTTTTTGGTCAGTGCATTATTTCCCTGACAGCCCCAGGTTGCGCCTGGCTCCAAAACTACTTTTGCAAATGCAGTTCTTCTGCAGATGGAAAAATTGCTCCAGCAGGCACCGCCAGAGCAGATACAGGGAAAGGAATTTCCCAGCCCTTGTTTCCAGCTCCTCAGCTAATGCCCACACTCAAGTTTTGCGGTGTCTGACCATGACCCAGGTGTGATCCCCCAGTCCCCAAAACAGGAGCAGTGCTGGTGGTTCTGCAGCTGTCTGTGCCAAGTGCTCAGCCCGTGATGCCCAACCCTTTCATCGTGCTCCTCTCCCCAGAGCTGTCAGAGTGAGTTCTGACTGTCAAAAGCAGCACTATGGTTCTGATGCAGTCACACATCACAGTTAGCTGCTGGTATGTCAATATATGAAGGGTACATAAGCCATTATACAGTGAAGCTCTGATACAGTTGTGTTGAACAAAGCACAGAAAGTTAACTTGCTAATGTGATAAACCTCAATCATTTTTGCTAATTTAGAATAATTTGGGGGTTAATATAACAGAGAAATACATTGGATTAACTAAATCAATCTTAATAAAAAACAAGTCATAATACAAAACCCAATAACTTTTATCCAACTCTTACTTTTGGAGAATACCACTTAATTATTAAGATCAAGGTGATACATTCTCCATTGTGGTGTATTCCAAAGGACATTGGAAATCTTTAGGAATTAATAAATCTCTCCAGGATTGAAGAAACTCAGTTTAACTTAAAATGGCTTTTAGCATCCAGCAGCAAATTATATTAGGCTTTTTTCATAAACTATACATAATTAGAAAATTATATTCCAAAAGACATTTGATGAGAGCAAAAATGACTATTATGAGAGTAATGTGCCATAAATACGAGTGTAGTACATCTCAGTTAAAACACGCAGCTGTCCCTGCCATAGCACAAGGATTAATCATTTCCGAAGTGTTTGTAGCACCTGTGTTGCAGCTTTTCAGTGCCAGCAGTCACTTAGAAGCACAATAAAGGGCAATGCATTGCTGGAGCTTGCATGGGAATGAACCTCGGCTCTCCTTCACCAACAGATGCATGCTGGAGCGATTGCTGCACAGTGCCCCAAACATCCAAGAGCAAACACAGCAACGCGTGCCGCGGCTGGTTTCTCCCAGATGTGATTGCCAACCCAACATGAGAATGATTTAAAACAGCCCTCAACTCTGTTGTATTTAACTCAAATGTCATAGGATTTGGGCTCTCTTTGCTCAGCTGAGGCAGAGCTGGGTAGGTGAGCACTGGAGCAGGGCTGGGCAGAACGTTATTTCACAGTGCTACCTAGTGGTTTCTGCAATAAATGATCACTTGGTCAAAGCCTGGCCTGGTACAGAAGCTCCATATGAAGCAAATCCAGATTTACAGTGTAAATCCAAACCTTCACAACTGCCCAAGATGAGCAGAACGGGGTACTGACACTGCAGGGGGGAGGGGAGAGTAGAGAGAGAAGGAAAAAACGCATCATGAACCCAAGCTTTTCTGCCAGGATGTTTATACACACATGCACAGCAGCAAAATAAACTCCAGCAGCTGCACCAGATGCAGACAGCAGCACCTTAGTCCAACAAGGAGGGTTCATCCCCCATTGCTATCAGTGGTGATCAGCATAGGAATACGAGCTTTCAGATCCCATCCCTCCCTTTTCCCTCTCTCGGTATCAAGATGCCAATATCATACTCTGATGAGGTTTTATAGACATATCTTGGTGCTTCCCCACATTTTCTCCCAGCACAGGTCACACTGTGGAAGTAACCACACGTCCTTCACTCCGCCTGAAACTCTCCAGCTCCCCAAAACAGACCAGCAACTGTTGCCTTTTGCACAGCCCAGCACCAGTTTCTCCCTTCTATTTGGATCCATCCATTTTTTCTGGACAGCAGATGCCTTGGTACGGGACATGGCACTATACTTAGCACCCATGAGGCCGCAGCTCCTGTACTGTATTCAGTTTTGAGACTCTCACTACAAGAAAGACACTGAGATTCTGGAGTGTGTCCAGTGAAGGGCAATGAGCTGGGAAGGGTCTGGAGCACAAATCTGATGGGGAACAGCTGAGGTAGCTGGGATTATTCAGTCTGGAGAAGAAGAGGCTCAAGAGAGACATCACTCTCTGTACAACTGCCTGAAAGGAGGTGGTGGCAAGATGGGGGTCAGCTTCTGCTCCCAGGTAACAGCAGTAGCATGAGAGGGAATGGTCATAAGTTGCACCAATGGAGGTTCAGGTTGGATATTAGGAAGAGCTTTGTCTCAGAATGAATGGTGCTGCACTGGCACAGCTGCCCAGGGAGCTGGTGCAGTCACCATCCCTGGAGGCATTGAAGGACTGCGGAGATGTGGCACTGAGGGACGTGGTCAGTGGGCATGGTGGGGTGGGGTGGTGATCTCAGAGATCTTCTCAACCTTAATAGTGCTTTGATTCCACACCATCGCCCTGTGTCCACACACAGAGAACCACAGTGCTCAGCGTGACACCAGTACAAACAGGCCAGGCCTTGTTCAAACCTACCAGAATAGATGGGAGCCAGGTCTGGCAGGATCTGGCGGGAGATGTTAAATCCCTTTATGAGAAAATGCCATATTTAGAAAGGGGATCACAGTGCTGGCTTCCCTGGGCAATGCCCTCTGATTGCCAGATGAAAGGACTCATGTAAGTACTAAGTAGTATTAATAGCCACAGGCACAATATATACACACACACGCACACACACACACGAGATTCATCCAGTCAAACAAAACCTAAGTTATTTCCAATTGCAACATTTGTATAATGCCATTGACACTCAACTGCTGATAAGCTGGACACACTTAAGGAATTTTAATAAGCCTTTGAAAAGGTTTAACTGATGTGAATTAAGCCCCAAGATAATTTAGACACACAGCTATCATTCTTTAGTTGAAAATAATAGATCTTGAACTGAAACACCACATCACATGCCCCAGTGTGCCAAGTAATGTTATTTGTCACCAGCAGCATCTGGGGCGGAAGAACACGATTCTGGAGCAGACTGCAGCCAGCTCAAGGTGTGCAGGAGCCCTGTGAGAGTCCACACACCTGGGGGACCTCTCCCACTTCACAAGATTGGGATTGTTAATTGACATTAAGTGTCAGGTTTCTACCAGGCTGCCATTAACTGAAGTGCCTTACTCATCACAGGTCAGTGTGGAAAGGACTGCTAATGTTGGCTACAAGCCACAGAAATAGCTATGCTCTCTTGCAGGGATAGCATTAAAATCTTCAATTAGAGTTTAATTAACACAGAAGGTTGTGTTGTTTTTTTTCCCTCTCCTTTCCTGGAAAGGAGCACTCTATATTTACTGTTCGTTTCAGTCATTTCGCTTTCCTGGCAATGTCTCTTAAAGCCTGTTATCATCTGTGGACTATTCTAACAGACATCATTTAATGCACATTTGACAAGGTGGTAAGACCAGACACTCTCACTGAGATACGTAAATGAGAACATCCACACATCTTCATAGAAATTAATTAATGCACAGTAATGAGAGGAAAAAAATTCCCACTTGTATTATCTCACTGCCTACACAAAGCTGCTTACAGTTAGGATTGTGGAAGATGAGGAGCTCAGTCTGGGCCCAAGTCTGCTATTGCCCAAGGTCCTGGCACGAAGACAAAGCTATTTTAAATGAACTGGCAGATAAAGACAACTTCTCCCTCCCTCCCACTCTCCCCTCCAGCCCTCTTCTTTTTTTTTGGTTGGTTTTGAATAAGCAGGCAGACCACTGGCACAGACAGCCCCTAAGTGATGGCCAAAGTTGCCCCTCAGCTCTGTGCATTAAGCTACTTGCACTTTTGCTTCAGCTATTTCCAAATATCTTCTCTGACATTTAAACAAACCTGACTAACATTACGATCTTAATAGCATTTGCAATGTTATATCCAAATGAAAAGAAGCAGAAGAATAATGCTTTGAAGAACACAGCTCGGATTGGAATTCTCCATTTGTTTAAACCCAAGTACATAGCACAGTATCAGAGTACAGACAGGGATAAAGGAAGGCTCTTCTCCTGGAAGCATCAAGCATGTGCTATTATCAGGCACAGGATGGGAGGCCAACTGGATCAATAGGCTTACTCAATATAGAAAATCTTATCTCCATTTCAGACTAGCTAGCAATAATGTCAGCACCTAGATGCCACTGACAGAGTTATCTCAGATCAGGAGCAGCAATGACTGCTTGGAAGCAGGGTGACACCTACAAAAAGCCAATAACCCAAACAGAAATGTTTTACCCCACTGTCCTTTCTGAAGATAAAGGCAAACCAGTGCGGCTCTCTGCTCTGTGCGTGTTTATCAGGACTACACAACCAGGCTCTGCAGTAGCCTTGGATTTCAGTTTCAGACCTCTGTTCCCATTGGGACAACACAAGCAAAGAACTGTGGGTGCACAGAGCCCAGACCCCTGGAGGGGTCAGGTCCAAAAGCGTCCCTGCTGGCGATACGCGGCCATCACGCTGTTGAAAAGAAGAAAGCAAAAAGCTTTCATGTTGTTCTATATATATGTGGTTCTATCTATAGGGCCGGGTGTGCGCTGATCCCCGAGCAGACGTTCTCCCTGCCTGCCCTTTGGGCGCTTATCACGGCACGCAGGGACGCACGCAGCACTATCTCCAGGCCAGGCTCGCAGAGGCCGGGTGCCATTTTCCTTTCATGCAGAAAGCCACACCAGCACAGGGCAGAGCGCGTTGCAGGAGCGCGGCTCAGCCCCAGCATCGCGGCACCACACCAAGGTCAGCAGCGATAGCATCTGAGCGGTTCCACTGAGCGAGCTTAAAAATAAAAAGAAGCCCTAGCAGATGGATGAGGTCTGAGCGAGCCCTACGGCACGATTCACACAGCTGCAAAAACCTCAGGATTCACTTTGGCATCGGAGGCTCATGATAGACGCACACCCAGCATCGCTGCACCACGCATTATGGCCACTGATACCACGCTGGAAGCGTGCCCTTTTCCTCAGTGCCACCCAGGCACAGAGGGGTCAGAAAATTCTTGTCATGTGGAATCAATGGGAACAGTCAGTGGCTGAAGATGCAGCCAGGCCAAAAACAGTCAGCAATCCCAAACGCTGCAAGGTTATGATTGAGGCGTTCACCATTTACATCGTTGGACTAAAAGCATGATACCCAGAGTAAACCCCAAACCAGAGTCAAGTAAAAGCTGCTTTTTATGAAACATTCCATGGGGATAACATGTGGTGCTTTCATTTGCAACTGTGAAGGCCATGCATATGCTTTTGTAGAATTTGCTCTTTTTGTAATGATTGCACAGTGCCCAAAGCTGGGAGCTTGCTCCTAATGCTGCTCAGGAGGAGACCAATAGCCCCAGCTCATGGAGTACCCTGGCCTGGGAGGTGGGCACTGCCTTCTCTGCTATTTTGCAGAAGTGGGAAAAAAGGATTTGGATATACATCTTTCCTATGATGACTTGCTCTTTGTCAGAGCTTTGCTGCTGCACAGCACAGGGCCCTGGCTGCACGAAACCCATTTATAGGCAGTGCCAGAACTAAAAGGTAAGGAAGGAGCCTAGCAAGAGCTGCAATATCACTAAACTTACAACTGAGATGCAGGAATATGCATCCTCTAAAGAACTCAGTAGGTCACCGACAAGAAGAGGAAAAACAGGAAGGCAGGTTACCTCTTACAAGAAAAAGAGGTAAATAACTTTATTAAAGTAGCAAAAAAAGTGCATAAAGCAAAGAGACTTTTTGCAAATCCCTACATAGTTGCTTGCCTGGCAGGCTGGGAATTGTCACCTTGGATATTCAGAGTGTGCTGGGCAACTAGAAAAACAGTATATAAGAAGCAAACATGGGAACTCTGCCTTCAGCACCTGTGAACATTTTAAGTTTGATCATCTTTCTTATTTTCCTATAGTCAATAAATCCAGTAGCAATCATGTCTTAGAAAGATAACACTATCACCCACAGATCCCATTACTGCTCAATAAGCATGCCTTGAAACATACTCAAATGAGAAAAATTGAATGACATCGTGAGCTGCTGCGTTAGAGAAGTAAAAGTTATACTTCAACACAAAGTATGAACACAGGCTTTTTCCACCTCTTAAGCTGAACTTGTTTTTCAGCTGTTGCCAAAAATACCATTATTTGTACTACAAATGAGGACTGGATGCAATTGGGTAGAGATTGAGACCGTTCAGCCTTGAGAACAAAAGGGCCAGAGGGATCCCATCGATGCACAGGAACACCCAAAGGAAGGTGCAGAGAGCAGAGCCAGGCTCTTCGCTGTGGCACTCAGTGCTAGGTCAAGAGCAATGAGTGTGAGAATATAATGCTCCTCTGAACATCAGTACAGACTCCTTCATTGTGCAGGTGATGGAGCACTGAGAGGCTGCCCAGAGGACTCACAGATACTCCTTCCTGGAGACCTTTAGAAGCTGCCAGACATGGCTCCAGGTGGCCCTATTGGCACAGGGGCTAGACCTGTAACCTACAGAGGTGGCCCCAACCTCCACCACTCTGAGACCGTGAAACACAGACAACCAGGGAAACTGAGCAGCAGCAACTTTCCAGCCCTATTAAAGCTGCTTCTTGAAGATTAGCTCCTTTTCTCAAGGACTGTCCTCAAATACAGAACTGCATCAAACCATCTTCACCCAGAAGAAATCACTGGGGGTACCAAGCCCTTGCCCCCAGAGCAGAAGGAGCAGCCCATGCTGCAGCTGTCAACGTGTGCCAGCAGAGCAGAGCACCTCTGTGCCCAGCATCTGCTGCTTGCCTGGGGAGCTCCTTCCCCACTTTTGAGGAACAGAGGCACAAGACTCAGGCACCACTCCTGTGTGGAGCTCAGCCCACCTTACAGCAACACAGAATCACGAAGGGACCACATCTCATTAAAATATTTGCTTCAGATTTCCCTTCCGGTGGGATCACACCATCACAAATACTTTTAGCTGTTTTTCCCCCCTTCAAAAGAAGAGCCCAACATACTTGCAGACAAGCATGCACATGCCCCCTGGATATTCTCAGCCCCCAGAGATTCCAGCCTGGCTCACTCTGGACCACTTGGCATGCGATAGCAGCCACATGCATTTGGCAGAGACATTTTTAGAAACTTCCAAGCTATGAATTCACCCTTCCATTTTGGTAAAGCCAGTTATGTGGAAAGCATTTTGAAAGGGGAAGTTCAAATACACACTTCATTTCACCATAATTCTTAGAAAGGGAAAAAAGATTACGTTCCTCATTCATCTTTGCAGTTATCTTGCAACGTTCCTGTATTTGCTGATGCTATAACAAATGTCAAAGGCTTACAAATCAAATAAGTCCTCCCAGCACAGTTCCACTGTGCATTAAAATAATTTCCATTCATTTCCCTCAGGTTCACATTTAACCACTACCACTGTCTGCTTGCAACACGTTTATTAGTACTATTTCACCATGCCACGTGGTTAATTCTGTAATTAAACTCACTAACCAGCAAACTTCTAAAAACAAGTTACTTCTCAACCTGCCAAACCATCAGAACTGCCCAATCCTCAATTGCCCCAGCACAACCAATCACTACTGTCCTCCAAATGACTCCAACCCCTGCTGGGCTGGAAGCTGCACCTTTAATGAGGCTCATTAACACAGCTGTCTGATTGCTGCCAGCTGCCTGCCTCAGCCCCCCATACTGCAAGGACATTTCAGTCTCTTTTTAAGCTCATAGCAGTTACATGATCTTTGTTTCAAAGAAGTATTACTCTTAGAAGAAAAAAGTTTTTTTTTAGCTGTAACTGTTTGGAAATGAAATCCACCACTGAGCTTACAGTCACCACATCTGGCAGGTTCTGCCTGGGGAAAAGCTACGGTCCAGAGAGCACCAGGAGCACTACTGGTGGCATTCACTTATGTTGAACCACTGGCAGCAACTCTGTCACATCAGTACCTTCACGTATTAACAGCATGCCCAAGCACCAGCTCATCTGACACCAAAATTAATGCCTCTTAAAAGGGACTGAAGGTGAGTTGAGGCGTCCACGTTCACATAGCATCATACAAAGAAACCACAGCTCTGAAACCTTTTCCTTTCTTATTCCAGAGTTCCCCCCCCCCCGACTCCAGTTTCAGCAGCACTCCAACCCATGATCCCCAGGGAAGAAGGAAGCCTGTCCTCACCATCCACAGAGCTTCTGCTATGCTTTGCAGGGTAAGCTTACAGGGTCAAGTGCCTTGGTTAACACCATGCCTCTCAAATAAATTGCTGCAATGCCAGCTTTCTTTTACTTTCCACAGTACAACCAGAGGCAGCAAGGCCCTGAGACATCATCCTGTGACCATCAAGACCATCCACTGCCCAGAAGGCTGGAGGTACAAACAGAACCCTTCTTCAGACACAGGAGAGCCACACAAGGCTAACTTTCCCCAGTTACTGAATCAACATCACAAATAACAGACAACAAAAGCCTCCTACCACCACTCCCATTCCATTCCTGAGTAAAAACAAGGCACAAACACCTACCTTCAGGCCAGAAGAGAGGTCTGTAGCAGGATACCATACTGCAGACTGGAGGAATGATGTCAGAGCATCCCCAGCTGTGGGCAATATGTGCTGATTGCAGCACCAACCCACTCTGCTCCAGTACCAATCCCAGGTGCACACTGAGGCACCACTGATCCCACGTGCTGCAGATGATGTTTGCCCAGAACACCCCTCTTCCTTCAGAGGAGAAATAACTTTTAACTCACTACCTTCACTTTCTTTGTTTCCAGGACTGTGGCCCAGCAGGAGGCTGGATGCCCCTGGCTCCCTATGGAAGGAACAGATCAAGTACCAAATGCTGCCAAATCACCCCAGGGTCCTTGGTGAAGCTTCTTCTCCTCTCCCCCAAAAAGTCGTTGCCTTTGGCTTTTTTTTTTCCCCAATTATTTTGCTTGTCTCTATAGACAGTAAATTTAAAGTCAGTTTATGCAGGTAGTTATATTTACAAAAGGACTGGGGTTTTTCTAATGAAATCTGGATGTGACAGAAAATAAATGTCATGGGGGTCCTTAGCAGTTATTTTTTGTTCTCAGTGGGCTCCAGCAAGTCATGTCTGAAAGCTAAAATTTCAGCAATGCAAAAACAGAGAAAAGAACAAGATGCTCACTAATGCACTCAATTCCCCCAAACCGCTCCTTTGCAAAGCCTGGTGGTAGCAACCATCCCATCAAAACAGTGCACTCAAACTCAGCACCACGAGAAGGCTGCTTCTTTATTTCTAAGGTCCATCCATATTCTGATGGGAGCACGTAGCCAAGATAAAGCAAGTGAAACTTCCTGCAGGCAGTCACACTGCATTGCAACTTCCAGCACAGCTCTAGCATCTGCTTAGCGTCCCGGTATCTCAGAGATTAGCAACGACCTATTTTTGTATTGCATCCACACCAGGGAGGAAACAGTGAGGCAGCTGGGGACTGACTGCCTGCAGGTACTGCATCTCTGAGAGATCGGGCTGGAAAACACAGAACAGCACTGCTACAGCTGGCCTGCAAGTAGAAAATAGCAGAAAAAAGTTGCATAAAACTGCATTGCTCATCATTACTTGAGATGTATTTATATTCTAAATTATGTTTTAGTGTTATTTAAAGACTTTCCAAGGCTGGAGGACAGAGTCCACACTGCACACAGAGGTTTTTGCACACCTGTGCAAGAAGGACAAAGGGGTGAGAAGGTTCCATCCTGATGCTGGAGGCACTATGTACGAATGCGACACTGGATGGAACTGCTCCATTGCAGCCCCAACCCGTGGATGGCAGTGCTTTCCTTGCTTAGCAGTCTATTTGTCAGACTTGTTACAAAGCAAGGCTTTAATGTTACCAAAATACCCACATTTACTGACTTTTTGTTAACGGATCTTTCTTTAAACAGAGTAATTTGTCTTACCCAAATTGCAACATGGATATTTTCACTTTATTTCAATCTTTGCATCTCTGCATCTTTGGAGAGGCTATAAGGAAGGCTGCACTGAAATATGATGAATAAACGATAGAGAAAGAGCCACGAGCACCGTGCCTAGCCTGGCTGTCACAGGACGGAGTGCCAGAGCCAGAAAACGCTCACGGCTGACACGCAGCACTGCCCTCTATGGGATGTACTAGGCCTAGGGCAAAGGTTTCCAAATCCCTTTTATTGCATTAGGAAGAAAGGCTCAGACATTCTAACTCTTCATGCAGAGGCCCTAATTTTGACCTAGATAATAAAATCCAGCTTCTACTGTTCATGCCCATGAACACAACCTATTTTACTGTGTCCAGCACAGTGGTTAGGAATACTACAATCTACCACTCCTCACTTATTTAACTAAGCTTGAAGCAGCTGCTGGTGAAAGGGTGCACTGTACCACTGGTAAGACCTAGAAAAACCAGCACTACAGTGATAAGACAACCCAGTAGTCACCTATTCTCTCTGAACGTGCTATTGAGAGGTTATTGCCATACTTCTTAATAGCACTGCCTTTTAAAAGTTTACTTTTAGCAGCTACATTAAAGCAGTATTTAACCATTCCATGAGAACTCTGTAAAGAGAAAACCAATGTTACTGGTCAGCCCTGAAAAAGCAATGATCCCATTTCATTGGAGGAAGGTGACAGCGGTTTTAAGAATGCTGCAGTGCTCTTCTGGTACTACAAAGGGTGGTATGTTGGTGTTTATGTTACTGCATCAAATCAAACCCCAGCATGGGAGCACAAGAGATAGGAAAAGCAGTCACTGCAGAAGATTTTACTGAGAAAAGTACCAACTTTCAGAAAAATGTTCAAATGCAGAATTTGTCTGTGCTTTGCAAATCGAAACTGTTTCATGGAATCATACATAAAAGGAAAAAAGGCTCTGGATTTCAACAGGTTAACCACATCATTCTCCAACACTGCATGAATTAATAGTCAGAAATTAGGCTTCCGTTTTTGCTTTGGTCAGTCCTCCCATCACCAGGGAACAAAGCAAGTGTGCTACGCTCCTGGAAAAACCATCCCAGAAGCACCCACTGCTGCAAGCATAACTTCTCCATGGAAGTTATTTTGGCTCTTTCAATCCATTACACTTTGTTCTTAAACAAAACCCAGCTTACACAGATACAATAAATAGTTTATTCATGGAATGTATGTGTGTTTCTCCCTTCCACCCTTCCGCTTGTTTTCAGCACCCTGCACTTGGGTATCAATGCAGCTTCCACTTCAAGCCAAAGACAAAAGTAAATTTCATGGCAAAGTGAAGAAAGGATGAGGTAAGAGCAGCACCTCTGAGTGCACAGCTCCTCCAGTGCCTGTCTGGACACCAAACCCACAGGCAGATCAGAGCTTCTTCTCTCCACACCTCCATCCAACCACTTCTTCCCATCCTGTGATCGTTTAAGCTCTTCTTTGGCAGCTTCTTGTGAGCTCCATAGGGACACTGTGAAGTCACTCGAATGCTCTGTCAGCTATTGCAATATCCCTTTTCTAATAAGCCCAACAGTATTACACTATCCCTTTCTGATCTTTCATAGCAGTCCAGTTAAACTTCAGGATTTTACAAGAATGGGAAGAGTCTTTTTTTCAAAATATAAAGCACAGTGGCCAGAAATAAGGCAAGGGCGAGGAAGATGAGCAGCTTGTCAGTCAGCTCCCTGCGGTTGTACTTCGTTATCAGCTTTCGCCCCAGCTGAATCGTCCCAGACATGGACTTAAATTCTTCATTTGCTTCCAGGATGGTTCGTGAAGAATTGGCTGAAATGGACAAAAAAAAAAAAAAAAAAGAAAAAGATTGAGCTGGTTGTGTTTCAAATATACCTGTCATAGGATGTAAGCATGCAGCTTCTGGCAATACAGATAGTGCCCGTGAGATCCTTCTGGATCAAATTCATGGCTAAGGCAAACACACACTGTGCTCTTGCATAAGCATCCACAAATCCACAAATAGTCCTGATCTGACAGGGAAAGATGTAAAGCAAAATACAAGTAATGAACGGCTTACAGGCCCCTGGCCCCACTATTCAATCTTTAATTTTTAGGTTACAGACCAAATCCGGTTTTACGAACCAAGACAGTGCTACCTGAAAGCTCTCTGAAAGCAGAGTGAAATAAGAATGCTGCTAGAACCGTTGATTTAAGAGAAAGGAATCGCCATCACAGCCAGCATCAGCTCTAGCAGCAGCAGCAGCAGACAGTATGTGAACAAACCCAATGGACAAGCAAAACGTTTTGCCCAAGCCAGAGCAGTAAACCAGCATGAATCAACTGGGGTTAAAGAAAGAAAAAGCAGCACGGAACAGCATGAGCTTCGTTATTCTGTTTGAAAATTCTGAACGAATTGATGGTTATCCTTTCTGACAACAGTTCTTTTTATTTGTTCGTTTTTCTTCTCCAAAAGAGAAAATCAACTACAGAAGAAAAGGATATTAATCAGTCTTCATTAAAGACAGAATGTGAGAGTATGCCAAAACAGCAAGATGGAATATTGGTCCTTTCCAGCTTCGTTTTCCCTGAGAAAACAGCCAACTAACCAAGCAAATCCCTGAAACACAGCAGCCTTCCTTTCAAATTGCTGAAGGACAGAAAGCGAAAGTCCAGGAGTTCCCTTTCTCTTCCATAACAGACTGCACACAGAGCGAGTGCTGGTGTATCATTCCACACTGATTATTGAATAAAGAAGGCTCAAACTTCCTCTATGCTGCCTGCTTCATCAAAACAAGCGTAGTTGAAGTACTTCTGCAGCATTTTGCAAACCATTATGTCCAACCTTAAAGAGACATTTTGTCTAAGTGAAAACAGAAAACCTGCTGCTTCCATCGCTGATGACAAAGCAAAGCCTCCCAGCAGCATGCACGCACTGTAGGGCTTGCCCAGAAAAAAAGGAAATGGTTACTGCTGATTCAGAACCTGCAGCTGGGTTTTGTAAAGGATCTTTCCCTCGATAAACTCCAAGCGCTGCTCAGTTAGAAGCAGGGTGACAAAGTGTCTGCCAAACTGTCTTTTTAACGAGAGAAGAAACATGCTGCTTCTGTACGAACAAACTGTGCCCAGCTGCCATCCTCAGAGGGGGTCAGAAAACCCCCAGAGGAGGGCGAAAGCTGTGGCATTTATCCCAGGCTTTACACTGCTCTCTCTTCTGCTCAACAGCACAGCTAGTTAGAAGCCCAGGCAACAGAGAACCAAAAGGTTCATGAATCACCAATTTTGAGAGGTCACTTGATTTATCTTCTTAGGAGTCTAAGCCAAATAACTGAGAAAAATCTTGGTTTCACAGTTCATGATGCACTGTGGACAGAACAAGGGACCTTGGGGTTCAAGTCACTCAACTGCCTCATCTCTTAGTCATCCCAGCTGGAGAAGGGGTGAAAACAGCCTTCCTAGCCAGGCTGTTTCCTCTACATCTGAACTTGTACCTGTGCTCTTTTCTTCTCTGTTGCCAAATGCATGTCAGGACACATGCATTTGGCACAGCACAGAGTTACACCATACACACTGTTAGCATTGTGTGAACTCACACTGCTTTTAAAATTACTTTTATATAAAACTGAGTTCCTCAATGCGCCCCTTCCTCGTTATCCACAAACAAACATTAAACAAAAACTCCAGCAAAAAAACCTCATGCAATGTATATTATTATTTTCCATTTCTGTTCAAACGTTAGAGGAGTTCTGCTGACAATCCTCCAATTACCATCATAGCAAGTTCTCCTACAGCAATGTATATTTCCACTATGCTCTACATCACAACAGTTTGGCTCTCCTCACCCTAACAGAACAGCTGAAAGGTTCCTCAGTCACCCAACCCACACCCCAAACCCCAACCACATCTGTACCCAGGGTCTGCACAGTCTCCTCGCTCTGCTGGACTTGCTGTGACATCATCCTGCTGATGCTCATCAGGCTCTCTGTGATGTTACTTGCACTCTCTGCCAGACTTTCCTTCGTAGTCTTTCTGAAAAAGCAATAAGGGATAAAACAGTGTCTTTGGTACAGCAGGAATGTGCAGCTGTTTGATACAGAAGATACAACCAGGTTTTTCTGCACGAGAACTGGAGATCATCCTTGCTGAACTGCCAAAGAAAAATCACAAAATGCTGAAGTCATAACCCTTAACAACTGCAGCTCAGAGTCTCGCAGAGCTCATGTTGTGGCAGTCATTCAGCCATGATGGCACAACTTCATGAGGTGGCACTGATATAAACTACCACTTCATTATCTCAGCTATCCTCCCTGCTGCTCCACAACACCAAATTTACTAACTTCTCAATTCAGAAGTTATACTCATATTCACTTCTACTAAGGAAAACAACTTGCACAGTGATCCATTACATGTTTACAACCCTGACTGGAATTAATACAAAAGATGATCACAAAAATTATGAAGTCTATCACAACCTCATCTCTGCTTTGACATGCCAACACAAAAAAATTGGAATTATCACAATTCTTCGCAGCTTAAGCCTCCACAATAGACAACAGCACTCCTCTGAAATAAAAGCTATGTTCTGTGTACAATACAATCATTTCAAGAACATTACATCACTCCCATTTGTACTAGTGAGTATGGCCCACATCATTTAAGTCTCACATCGTTCAGAGGGGACACTTTAATACCTTTGTCTTAAGGAGTCTCTTCCCTGCAGCAGCTGATCTTTCTCAGAGTTGTCGATAGCAATTTTGCAAGCCAGATTTGCCTTTCTCCAAGCTGCCTGATTGCTGAAATCACAAGAGTACAATGTTGTAGTGTGATGGCAACACCCTGTAAGCAGCAACCACTTTCACAAAGCGGTCACCATAACTAAGATCCACATATGTACATAAACTTTGTCTGTATTATACCACAGTGACAATACATTGGTTTTTTTGTTTCTTCTCCTAAGTGTATCATTACAGGCTTAGTCACTCAAATGGACAGACCAGCTCAGAGAGCCAGGAGGCAGTAAGGAGATGGGAGCTCTTCTCTTTCTGTTCCTGATCACAGAATCATAAAATCACCTGAGTTGGAAGGGGCTGTTTAAAGGCCATCTGGTCCAACTCCCTTCAATGAACAGGGATACCCACAGCTCCATCAGTGCTCAGAGCCCCTCCAGCCTGACCCCGGGTGTCCGCTGGGATGGGGCACGGCCACCTCTGGGCAACCTGTGCCAAGATCTGCTCTTGGCCTTACTGAAAGCAGCACGATGTCACTGACCAGGTTTGCAAAACAGGATATGAAAGAGTGCCCTGAAAGCAGGTACCCCCGAGGACTGGGCACCTGCAGTGAGGTCTGAGCACGTACAAACAGCACGGCCTACCTGAGCATTTGCTTTTTATGGTTCTCCACTTCCTGCAGCAAGGCCTGTTTCTCCGACTCTTTATCTTGTTCCCTCGCCATCTGTTCCAGCTCCTTGGACAAAAAGCAGTAACGGGAAATCAGACGGACGGCCGCCACCTGCAGCTCCAAGGGAAGGGGCGCGAGGCGGCAGCGGCCCCGCGGGCAGCCCGGCTTTGCCGCAGGCAGCGCAACCCCACCTGGATGCGGCCGCGGAGGTGCCGGAATTTCTCCTTCACCGCAGCGTTCAGCTCCGTGAGGGCGCTGAGCGGCCCCGGGCAGTCCCGGATGTCCTGGAATACAACAGCCCGGTCAGCGCGGCACGAGGCCTTACGTGGCGGGCAGGGCAGGGCCGCGGGCGCCTCGCAGCCCCCGCCGGAGGGTTTCGCCGCCTCAGGGGGGTTCCGCGGGCGGCGCTACCTGCACGGCCGCCTTGATCTCCAGGTCGAACTTGACGATCTCCTGGTGGCACACCCGCACCGGCACGGAGCCGGTCGCCACCGCCGCCGCCGCCATCTTGGGAATGGAGCGGCAGGGCCTCGAGCGCCCCCTGCTGGCACCGCCCAGCGCCCCCCAGCCCCCCCTTCGCGGCGGGGTCCTCCAGTGCAGAAAAGGCCCCATGGCTCCCCAGGCCCCCCAACACAGAAACATACGCCATGATTTGAGACAGTGTTTCCTCCACAATTTTTATTTTAAATTACAAAGGATGTTGCGTACATTGATGAAATTTGCGTCCGAATAGAAGTGCGAGGGATCGAGGGGGACAGTAAACAAAGTCAATCGTGGGATTGTGCCTCTTCGAAAAAAAAAAGATAATAAAAACTGCACAGCTATTAACCGACATCGAACATTGCAACTCTGAACAGATCATGCTTTTAACAGGAGAATTTATTTGCTAACAGAGACGAGATCTTCATGGGAGTTTCTCTGTGCTCCCATTGGAAGCCAGTGATGGAGGATGCCATGTTCTGCTTCTTCCCCCTTGTGCCATCAGCCCTCGGCTTCACCCAAGCACAGACACTGAGCAGCGAGGTTTTACAGACGTGCTGAGGGACAGCTGACTCAAACGAGACCATACCATGCCAAAGATCAGTACAACAATTAAATGCTACTCCCGGGGTCGCTTAATCGAAAGGTTTTCCTCGGGTGGATTGTGCTTTTGTCAGTACTGAATCCAACACAGAAATTTCCCTTCTGAAGATGGATAACACCCAAATGTGACCCAAACACGTAACTAGCAACTACTCGCAGGAAAACCTTGGAACACTGGTGTTATCCAAAAAGCCTTTCATTTTATGAAAAAACACCGTGGCTTAAGGTAGTTCTGGTTCCACTTTTAGCTCCACTGCTCCTTAGAAAGCCAATAAATGCACTGCCAGCATTTACTCTTGTGGAAGTTGACGGATGTCTGAGGGCTGCAATGCAGTGCACACACGCCTTTTCTACATGCGAGAAGCACTGGGGAAAAACATGGCATGTTGTGAAATGTAAATCAGACAAAGATACTTTCGTATATTGCAAAGAAGATAAAGCCTAAAAGTGCCATCTTTCATTAATGACATTTAAGAATCCCAATTTGTATTGGGAGATATTCAAGAGTGGTGTTTTCTCAACATACTAATGCCCTTAATACAGTTACAAAAAGAATCAGTCACCGAAGCAGTAACTGAAATGTACTTCACACAATCCCTGGGGTAAACAAAACAGATTTCAGCTCAGGGCATGGCTGTGTCAATAAGCCAAGACCACATCTAGCAGCACACTTAACTAGTTAATTCCAACTGGAGCCTCCAACTTCAAAACAATGATTAGATGCATTCTTGAAATTCAGGTCTCAAGGCCCAATACAGACCCTAACATTCATGGTACACCTCTGGTTACGCCTCAACAGAATTTCAGGAAGACTAGCAAGCAAGTTAGAGGAACAGAACTGCATTTGCTACTTCTGTTAAAGGCAACTTATATACAACCCTTTAAAATTTTCCTGATAAAGCCTCTTGCTTTAAAAAATAGCTATATTTAAACCATTTATGAAAAAAAAAAAAAAGCACATCCATTCTTTGTATTTTATGAATAAGCTGTTTTATTAACGAAGGCAAATACTGGATAAATGTTGGGCGGGGGGGGAACCTTTCTGGATAAAAAAACGACACCAGGTGTCTGGTTGTTTTTAGGTCAGCTAACAGACCCTTCATCCGGTCAGATTTTAGATTTTTCTGGTTTCGACTTTTTTCCCAGCTTCATTTAACAGAGGCAAAGGGTCTGCTGTCTAGAAAGGATCAGGGACCGAACTCAGCTGAGCCCAACTCTCACATCAACTTTGCAGCAATGCAAGCTTCATGAAATCGCGCTTCAGCTGGCATGGTAAGAAAATCCAGCCCACCCACACCTAATAGTTTTATTAATAAGTCTCTCTCATCCAAGAAAAGAACTCACCAAATATCAGTAAGTGTGTTCAACAAACCATAAAAGAAGTGTTAGCAAAAAGGGGTTTAGGGCTCAAAAATGCCCTTTGAGAGCACCCCCACATTCTGCAAGGCCATTCAAAAACTGGTCATCCATATAAATAGAAAACAACTGCTATTGAGAGAAACAAAAATAGATCTATCCAAACTCTCTTCAGGATGCTTTTACCAGTTCAGATTTGCTTTTGGAGGGGTTAGGCTTGAAGAGTTCAAGGGTAATGAAAAACATTTAGTTCTAGATGTACAAGTAAGGCACAATATAAAGCCACATCATAATCTCTCATGAAGAAAGTAGGAAAGGACAAGAATCATACATGGTACAGTAGAACAAGCAGTCCATTGAGTCAGAAAGTGTGGCACCTAAGTTCAGACTGACGAGATTTTAACAAGAGCAGTTATAACAGCATGCTTTTAATATGGAAACAAATCCTAGAGAATCCAGTGTATCAGAAAAAGGAAGAACTTCTGTTTGTGTTAAATCAAAGATGTATAATTGTTTTTGGATATAGGATTAAAAGTGAATATTCACAATGCCTACACTCAAAAACAAACAAACAAACAAAAAATAATCCAGGACTTCATTAAGATCCACATACCATGTATGAACACTGAAAATCTTTAGAAAATGGTCTTCTCTAAAGATCACCCAAAAACGCATGCCACAATTGCCAAAAAACAGAACATGTACATTGTTGGTTTTTATACCCTTAAAAGATTTTGTCTGTGATAAGTATACACTAAATGTATATATTGTAATGACACTAGAGGAAGCAGATTGTTACTGGCATTAAAGTACAACCATTTCTAGACGGTTTAAATGCCACAGAGTCCCCTGGTTAAAATGTAAAGCTGCACAGCTTGCCTATGTCACCTTTATGATAAAGTTAAACCAGCAAAAGGTCTTATCTGTACTCTACATTTTACTGCCAGGTTTTATTTATATCAAGTATCGCTGCAGCATTCTGACCAGCCCAGAGTTAGCAGCAAGTGGCAGGAATCATATAAAACGCAGTTTCTTTTTTTTTTTTTTTTTCCTTTTTAAACAAAGTGCTTTTCTAAGATATACATACATATAAATAGGTACAAAATAAAGTGTCAACATTAAAAAGCTCAACTATTCAAAAGCTTTAACTTAAAATAATACATAGAAAACACTGAAATGCAAGGGTATGGAATTCACTAAAGATTCAAAGTCTACTTTGAAATGCTAGACCAAAATCATATTCTGGTTTGCAGATAAAAATAAAGAGCTATAAAGTTCTATTTGCCCAGCACTTCTGAGCAGCAGGGGCTTTCTGATACCTTGTCAGTTCAATTTGTCACAAAAGTTTTTACCTGATTGCAAAACTGCTCGTAACGCTCAGAAACGCCGCCTCACCTACGTGGTTCTGATAGAGCAGCAGGAGCTCAGCTGCCGCAGCAGCACGTCAGAAGGGATCGACTCTGTTCGGATCTTTGCACAGACGTGGCCTTATCTTCACTAGAAACATTCTTTGTCGGGGGTTTATGGGCAGTATGCATCTCTGGAATAAGTGTAACATTGGCAATGCTTACGATAGGAATACATCTAACCCACTGTGTAAAGCAGCAGCCGACTCTCACCTCACCGCGAGAGCAAGAAGAACACCCAAAGTCCACTCTGATTTTGCAAATCTTACGTGGATTTACAAAGTTTTGCCTAAATTGCTCTGGGTATTTGTTCAGTCTCGTGAAGGAAAAACTTTCGGTACAGCTCAGTAGTGGTATTTTGGCCTCCTCCTCCCTTCTGAGTCTTCCAAAATATTTAGATACAAAGTAAGCTGTGTGCACACTCACCAGCATGTGGCAGGAGTGCCACCTTCATCTGCAACTCTCACTGCACTATTACAGACTTTTTTATAGTACAAGCTTACAAGCTTGGATATAAAAATAACCTACATATAAACAAAAAGGAATCACAGTACAAACACAGACAAAGTAGATACGAAGTGGAGAGATTCCCCAAAGGGAGTGGGGAGAAAGCCTTCATGGACTTTGCATTTTTTTCAGCAGCTACATTTGAAAATATTTGGTATTTCTATTTTCAGTAAACAGTGTTCTGTCATTTTAAATAGGGAGCGAAAGAACAGGGAGGAAAAGGGGGTCCATGAAACCAGAGAATGATCTTGCCTTGAGATAAAGGACTTTCATCAAGGGCTAAAGCTTTTTATCTGTACGTTAACACTGACTACAAAGCCAACTCTTATTAGCACAAGAGCAAATAAGAACTGTGTTAATATTTCCCAATCATAGAAACTACTGAATTAACAAGAATAAGTCACATATAAGTTTGAAGAAGCTAGTTTTGAAATACCTGTACAAAAATATAAAAGTCTATAAACTTTTTTTTTTTTTTTTTTTTTTTTTTGTCTTGTTTTGTTTGAAGCCTGTGTTGATCCTTGGAAACATCACATGCATAATAATACATCAACTGGAAAAGTGGCAACTAAGGAATTAGGTATCTGTAGCTCTTTTATCTCTTTACATATATACACATTACAATAAAAATAATTTTATTTTGGTTGTTTGTTGGAAGTATACTACAACAAGCTAAATATTTCTTTAAATTCTCAAAGTTGAAAACTATTTTACCAATAGCTTACTAAAATCCAAATATATTAAAATCTCCTACAGTAAGTGCAGAGAAAAAAGGTTTAAAGACTCCGAGACGGCCACCAACTTATCTACCATGGAAGCGAACTACGAGAACAGCAAAATAAGATCGTTATGTATGGATGCTCCTTCTGTAGATAATTGGACCCAAACGAAAAAATTCACAGTTCAGTAAGATCCCTAACCCTGACCTTGTAGGTTTTTTTTTTCTTTTTTTTTTTTGTTTTTTTTTCTTTTGTTTTTACATTCAGTACAGTATCATATAAGCTGTGCAAAACTTTACTTAGACTGGCAGTTCGCCATATCAGTTGCATTTGTCTTTGGTACAAAAATAAACAATCGCATTAATGTGCAAGTATAGGTTTTCTTCCGGCCAAAGTACCGAAATTGAGTTTTCTAGAGCCATCTTTTATACAATACATAGACTCTGTGGCATATATCTACATTTTCAACATATTCCTATATACATTCAAAAATTTTAAGAGCTGGAACAAATACATTAAAACCTATAATCTCACCATCTGTACATCTTGGTTTTTTTCCCCTCAGGGTTTTCTTCATACAAAACTTTACCAGCTTACACTGATAGCTCTCCCCTCAAAATACAAGGCACAAAGAATATACTTTTTTTTCTCCTGCTTGCACAGACATTTAAATACTATATTAAGCTCAGAAAAATTAAAGTTTATATGGCACACCAGCTCTGAAGCCACGTGTGCTATGTACAAGTTAATGGTTGCAAAGAAAGCTTACTGTTTTTAAGAACAAAGGAAATCCAATTATTTCAAAACAGCAAACGAGAACAAATACAAAAACAACAACAACAAAAGAACTGAATTGTCACCTTTATAAAAAAAATGCTTCCTCTTGTTTTGCTAGGAGCATAAACCTGCCACTACGTCTGGCATAGGCTAAAAAAATTTTACTAGCAAAAATATGGTTTTGCTTCTAAAACAAAAGTGGTAAGTCTGGTCCTAGAACTTAATTTTAAAAAGAACCCTCCTCTCTGAATGCAATCTCAAAGCAGCTTTAGAACTACCTAATTTATGCTCCAAAAATGCTACTAGGCATTTTATTCCATGCTTTGATTTTTGTTTTCTACGCTGTTGTTTAAAAATAATGGAACCTAATTGTAAGTGTTTACATAATGCTAAACTGACATGCAGACCAGAATGCAATTTACAGTGAAGTACTTGACGACACAGGAAGAATGTGAGCAATGAGAACAGGTGAAGTCATGTCTTAAACTTTTGACATTGGTATTCGTAATCCTACAAGGCCACCTGTGGGGTCTCCTTCTGCAGTCTTCTCCAACACTTGATTCACAAATTCTGATGTCTGTCCAGCTACAGGAAGTCCTGAAAACAGAGGGTAAGAAAATGCACTGTAAGTTTACTATTAATTACATGCATTTTACATTCCTGGAAGTGACACAAAGCCAATGAAGGAACGTTCTGGCCAGTAACCAAAGAGAAGGTTTGGTTATAGCTGTAATGAGGAAGCGCTTCCTTTCTCTATTCCAGGAGTTGTTTGTGCTCCATCATACCACAGATGACACCTCTTCACATACAGGTGGATACATTAGATATTCTGCTTACCAAGAGTATCTTTAATAAGTATGTTCAACCTTTGCTCCATGTTGACTCCTCTATCATCTTTAGGCATCTGCACTCGATTAACAATTTCTTGTTTAATGGAGTTGATCACAAACAGCAAATTATCTGCAAAGAAAAGCCTGGGTTAGACATACACTGCATTTGCCCAGGAACAAAAGGGATGCTTAGTTGTCCACACACTGATAACACAGACTTGCCTTAAGAACATAAGAAAAACTAACATGTGAAGAGTTGTATTTACCATATTCTGTGTTGAGACCCCAGAGTTTTACTTTATTGGCTTCATACTGGGCTTTCTTCTTTAGTCTACAAGCCCTATAGCAAGAAGAGTGGAAGAATTAGAACATTTTAACAAATGTTCCAGAATACTAAGAGCATCTGTTTCAGTTAGCCACACCAACTTAGCAACCAATGCTCCCAGACATGTATCTACTCACTCATCTTCACTTCAAGCGTGCTGCTACTTGTATTTGCTTACATTTGTGGATTTTACTACTGTAACAATAATTTGCCCTGCAGCTAAGTAAGACAGCTTCCAGTGAAGATATATTATTACCTGCTAAGGAACAGGTAAACTACATCTCCACAGTGCCAGTTGCCCTGCTTTTTGATAAACGGGTAAAAAACCCATCAATAGGGACTGCCACAGTAAAGCAGGATCTCAAGACAAAATTTAGCCTTACTCGCACGGCTGCAGTAATGCAAATTTACCCCTCCAATGAGTGTTAACTAATATGTTACCTGGAAGCCAGCTTGTTCTTTTCTTTTCTTGACCTTGGTCTGGCAGTTAAGGGAAGTTCGCTGACTGGCGTCAGGTCACTGATCACCTTATTCAGCTTCCGCAGCTCATTACCAATCTGTAGAAGTTTTTTGGGGTTGGGAGTCAGGTCTTCTACATCAGTCCTCCGTGACTTCTTTGCTGCGTATTTACCTGTGTCGAATATGCAGAAGATTGGGTGGCAAGTGACACAACATGCATGCAAACCTACGAAAAAATGTTCTCAGATATGTATTATTTTTGGTGCAATTTAAGTTCCATTGTTTGTCACAAGAGAATGGTCGAGCATAATGTGATCTCTGTGGCCTTTCACAATAGAAAGAGCGTTTCCAGACAAACTGCTTTGTACAATTCGTATTACATCCAGATCAGATAAGAGCAAATACTGCTGGCCGGGCAAGAAATATATTCAATGTGATGGACAGGATGCAAACAACTGTGCTGAAAAATGTACATCACAAGTTCAAAGCCAGGCATTTTGCCCCATCTTACTATTTCATATGTTCAGCCAACATATTCTCTTGGATAGTAAACTTGATTAAATTCCTAAATAATCTTATTCTGAAAGTTCTGCATTAAGAGAGGCTCTAGAGACTTGGTACTGATGGCTCACATTAAGGCTAGGCAACCCTCTTTAGATCTATTTGAAGCTATTTAAGAGCTGGTTTCATGGAGAAAATTTGCATTCAAGACAAAATCCTTATTAAGATCTTTTGCTACTGCTGTGGTTTTTTTCTAGATTTCTATTAAAAATGCCAGTGGTTGCAGAAACTTGCATGCAAGTGATAATAAACTGACAAAACCTGCTCCAGAATTCTTCATTAGAGAGCTGATAATTCAGCACCATTAAAGGGCACTTGCTCCTACAAGTGTCTAGTGAGACTGAGTCCTTCAGTCCTGTTTATCTGTTGTTCTATAACAAATACAGATATAAGCCCTCATAACAATGAATAGTGATAGAGGCTTTAAGCACTGTTATTTGACTACAAGATAAGCATGTAAAAATCAAGCACATGAAAAAGAAAAAAGTTTCCTTCCCAGAAAAAAAAATCTATAAAATAAATACAAAAATCTGTTCATTTATCTGAAGTTAAAGTGCAATGTTAAAGATAATTTTCAGTTGTAAGGGAATATAACATTACAATCAGAGAAGCTGGCTTAATTTTGTTCCTTTAAAGCCACAATCAAATGGAACAAGCCTACAAAAGATGTCCTGTGACAAGAAAACAAATACTATTCCTGTGAGTTCTCAATAATGTTAGCTGTGTTTCAAGTAGAGCAAGTCGGTGACCAGAAAGTCATGGGAATAAAACAGCCATTAGACCGACTGGGCTAAGTTCCTGGGAGGGTATCTTAAATAAATAGCTTATTCACCAAAAAGCAAAGCAACTGCTCCGCTGTGTCGCACTGACATGGGTGGGAGGAACAGGGAGGGAAGAACAGTAGGAGAGAGCTTCAGGTTTTGCCTGCCTGTCCTTTAGTTCACACTGCAGTTAACCTGAACTTTGCACCTCAGGCCACTTGCAGCTTACTTTAACAAAAGCAAGACTGAGTCTGTGTAACAGCCAGGGGCAAGTATCAGTCATGAGACCTATCCCTGATGTTTACAGTACCACACTGAGAAAATTCTGAACTCCTGGGGTTTCCACTGGGGGCCTCTGGAAATTACAAGTCTCAATTCATCCACCTCCTCTGGAAGAAACCACACTGAATGTTATTACTGTACGTTCACTGTGCCTTCCTTGGACACAGCACAGAACTCAGCTAATGGAGCAACAGACCTGCAGTGTTTTAGTGATTTATTTTCACGGTCAAATCTTGTGAGCAGAATCACAATTTCAGGTGGGAAGCTTGGCTACTGAAGGTGCCAGTGTGACAGACTGTGACTTGTAACTAGGATTCTGTTCTTACCATGGTGCAGACCGTTCTTCTGGTACATGTTACTTGGTAATGTATCTCGGTCCCACTCGGATGGCCGCAGCATCCTTTCCTGCTGGGATGGCGTCAGCTGCTCGCTGTACTCCCAGAAGTATCTTCGCTTGCCTCTTTTTCGAGAGGTTATTGCACTCATTTCTTTTAAGTCCTCCACAGAATCATTTTCATACCCTAAAAGAATGCATTGCATCGTTCACGTGATGTTTATAAGACGGTTCCTAGCCTTTTAACCGTGGACCAAGCGTTAAACTCAAACAAGAAAAGATGGCCTGTATCACATTATCTCCTCTACTTGGTTTTCAGACTCAGCTACTGCTGGGTATTTGCTTTAAAACCAGGGACAGATACCGAGGCAGTGATGGTGCTTCATCAGTTGAATGGAGACAAATGATTCACGCACAGGAGCCCCGTCTGGTTCTTGACCCCGTGAGCTCTGCTGCTCTTCTCCCCGCCATCTCACTGCTGTACAGACAACAGCTGTTGCAAAGTACTCCTCCACTTTCAGTGTTCTCCATTAATTAGCAGAAACATGATCCTAACTCTCCTCCACATTTTAATTAATCTTCAATCAAAAGCATTGAAATAGAAGTGGATTAAAAAAATAAAGACGGATTAGCAAAAGGCTAATAAGTAAAGCAAAACTCTTGCTTTACCTTAAGCTCTACCTTGAACTTATATACCCCTGGGAAATAAATCACACTATCCGTCTCTATTAGAATGAAGGAATGGGGAATGGACCCAATTCCACAAGAAAAGAATATCTAAAATGGAAGGGATTAAAGACAACCTGCTCAATTTCTTCATGTCTTCAGTGGGATGAAGACAAATGATCCATGATAAAGCTATGCAAGATTTTAGAGATGTATTATAGAGCACTTGATACCACAGACTGCTCTTAAAGTATACGGAAGCAGTAATGACACTATCATGACACTGCATAAATGCTTAGACCCTACCTGTATAAACACAGAATATAGTTTTTAAAATGCTACCTATGCTTTAGAAAACAAATACACCCTGTGCTAAGGTAAGAAAAAATATACAGCATTGCCTTTTGTACTAAAATGCTTTATCACACTTCACAGATAATTAAAAAATAACAGACTTCAAATATCACATACACTGATGAAGCTTCAGGAAAACCCAAGCACTGAACAGACTCTACGTGCAATCTGCATTGGGCCTATATCTTCAGCTCTGCACCATCTCTGAGCAGCAGCTTTCTTTATTTTAAAAGCTTTCCTTATTTTACAACAGTCCATGCAGTTAGACTGTTTGCACTTGAGAAAGCAGCTGAAAGAAAACAAACAAACTGTCTTGCTTTGGTCTGACTGTCTCTCAGCTCATAACCCAACCATGAGTGGCACACAGGAGGATGCAACCACTTCTAAACTTGTTTGATTCTCTGGTTTATCGACAGGAAAGCGTTTTAAAGGAAAAATCAATCAGCAAAATGTGTTTTATAAAAGACTTTTTTTTCTTGTAGAGTCAAAGTGATTGTGGTGATTTACATTAAATATAGTTTCAAGTACCACGGATGTTTTTAATTGTCGTTTTCTTTGACCCAAATGCTGTTTGACATAAATATCCAAATGCTCTTCCTTACCTTCCACCTACAAAACACGTCAAGCAATGTAACTCATTATATAGGCAGGTATAAATTCAGCCCAACTTTGTGATAACGCAGAATTAAACCAATCAATGAAAACAAATCTCTTTAAGAGCTGATGTGTACAAATGTAAAATGAGGTTAAAATCAAGACTTCCTGTTTGCTTATTCAAGCCATAATTAAGTTGGCTATTTGAATTACGTTGACTTAATGCATCCTGCCTTGCAAGTCTAACACTGACCTGCTACCATTTTACAGTTACATGGAGCAGCCCCTGCACAACGTCCTGCCCTACTCTGCAAACACAGCAGTGCAACAGATCCATTTAGCTCTTCTGCACTGCATCCATCCTCCCTGAAATCTCCTCCTAGCAAATATTGTACAGCATTCTTGGACGAGCTTCTGTGAAATCTGAAACAATTTCTGTGTTTACTCTTGAAGCCCTTAGCAAGCTACTCCTAAAAATCTCTGCTCACAACCCGAGGTTTCAGATTAAAATTCGCCAGGGTTGAAGGAAAGACAGGGAACAGGACCAACATCTCTGCTCTGTGCCAGCGTAAATACAACAAGAACTCCGCCAAAGCAGACCCCAAAAAACCTCTTCTCGTTACTGTTTAACCATTGTGACTTCCACCAAATCCCTGCCAGAGCCCCAGCTGGCAGCACAGCACCCAAACACAGAGCAGAACTTCACATGATGTCATCTCCTTGTCTCTATAGGCCATCTCCCTTTAATTCTCTTCCCCAGAGCTTCTGACAACTGGATTAACTGTTGCATCTCTCATTTCTGGAGTCACTGGACTACTTGTTAGCAAAAGCAGTCACTTACATATATTACAACTAAATTAGATAGGGAAAATACCAGTAATGGCAAGCAAAGTTTAAGTGCTGAAACAGGCCCAGGCTTATCATTGCCATAACAAATTAGCTGGACCAAAACTGCTAAATCTGTATCCCAAAAATAACACAAGCATTGTTACCACCCACTAACACTTTTAGTTATTTTTCCCACGTCCCTGAAGTCCAATGTACCTATGTATTTCCTCAGAAAACACTCACTCCAGTGCTTTAAGAAAGTGTCATGCATTCCCAAAACAAAAAGAATAAACCAAAGCTATCTGTGTATAAAATACACATATCAGAAGGTCAGCAAACACAGTTTTTGTCCTATCTTCACTCTAAATATAGTAACTGACTTTGGTTTCAAAGAAAGCATGAAAGGTGAAGTATTCCAGAGCCATGCCCTTTTTTAGAAGCTCACTCCACAGTATTTACCTCTATTGCAAAGGTAAAACATAAGAGTGCGAGTGACATAATTAAATGTGTCCATGACCTGGAGAATTACCTCCTAACGTATCAAAAACATCACCTGATGCTTTCTGATAATACCACTGTACTCGAGATGAAAGGCTTCATGGACTTGTGCAAGCCAAGCTCTCTGGTTACTGCAGAGCAGCACGTGGCTTTGTTTAGAAGGCGAGAGCTTGTCATCAGGATTTGAACAAACAGCAAGCAGTTAATGTAACTCCACCACTGAAAGCCCAGCATTTTCATACATCTCTTTCTCAAGATTACCAGCTGCTCTGTGCAACAAACCTCCGTGGGCTGCAAAGCGCAGCGTGGTGCAGCGATCAGCACAGAGCTTTAATAGCTATTCAGACCTCAGACAGTACAGAGTTCAATTCAGAAGAAGGGAGGAGAGATTTTAAAATGCTAACATATATGCCTGGTGTACATGAAAAAGTAGCATAAAGAGCCCAATACTTAACAAGCTTAACGCCAGCTCAGGAAATCTACTTAGAAAATAATTTAATCGGAGAGTGCTTTATGACAAACAACAGCATGCTTCAGGGAAGCTGCTGCTTTTAAAAAGGGAGTCGTTCAGCAGTTTTTCTTTCCCCTCAGTGTTGCACATTGCCAAATGCCTCAATATCTTAATTCTCACACTCTACTAAAGAGCATTTAGAAAATGTGAATATAATAATACTTTCTACAATCAAGCTAATACTTGGTTACAGCCCTGTCCCTGTGGATTTTCTTTTCATAAAATGCTGCCACTTTGCTACCTTCTAGATAAAGGTTAGCTTTCATTTTTGGCGTTAATGCTCCATTTCTCCTCACAGAAGAGAAGAATTCCATATTCTTCGAAGACTCACCAGATATCACCATTGAAAACCACCGAGAAATGGTTCTATAACCACAGAAGCACTTAAATAATTAGGAAACACTTTCACTCAGGCTATGATTTTGTGCCAGCTATCAAGAGATACAACCTTAGCACAGCCCACTGAAGCACTAGAAAGCTCTGCACATCCTCTCATCAAACCACAAAAAGGGAGAAAACAATTGCAGGTAATTGCTCCATGACCTTTGGCTACAAACTCAATCTTCTGTGTTGTCTATTGTGACTTCTGCTGTATGACTACCATTTATGCTTTTATTTTTTCTCTTTTCCAAAACAGGGAAAACAAAGGCCTTGTGTAGTTTTCATTAATTACATTGTGAAAAGCACTTATAAATTCTGAACATTCATCAGATTGTAAGTGTTCATCTCTAATTACAAAGCATTCAAAAGCATTCTTTCCCTCTTGGCAGATGAATTCATTGACCTCAGTATTAACAAACCCCAACATTGCTGGTACCTGGTTCTGAGAAAGTATCGCTGATGTCATCATCTTTATCATCCTCATAATCTTCTTCCTCATCATCGTTTTCAGATAGCTCATGCTCACTGCCAAATCCTTCATCATGATCCTCATCTTCAATATCTTCCTCATCCTCCTCATCTTCTTCAGGGTCTCCTTTGGCCGACTGCTCACCCACACTGTCTGTTACAAAAAGAGAATAATTGTGCTCTTCTTTTTTCTGTGATGAATCTGACACTGATGTGCTGGCAGAAAGGCTGCTCTCCCCCACAACAAGTCCTGGAGTTTCCTGGGGTGCTCTGAGGAGCAGTTCTTGAGTCTCTTTAAAAGGCAAAATAGGAGGCGTACAGTGACTGTGCGAGGGCTCTTTTATTTCTTGTCTCTTTGCTACAGCACCACAGTAACAGGTGTTTTCCTTTGCTGCGTCTGCATGTGTCTGGCTCAGCACTGGTCTGCTCTGTGGTACAGGATTGATTTTTACTTTTGCCTTTTTAACATAGTCTTTACATTCAACATGAATGTTCACCTTTTCATTATTGTACACACTGGTCTTCACCATGATTTGTGTACTGGAAGCAGGCTGTGTCGCGGGTTTGCTAGCCTTCTGAACATAGTCCGACAAAGGAGCCTCAGCCTGAACATTCTTGGAGGAACAGACTGGGGCCGCTGCTCTACTAGCAATTTTTTTTCCAGGTAACAGAGAATTTAAAGGGTTTTGTTTTACACTAAAGAGTGAATCAGGATAATAGAGTGAATCTGAAACAGGTTGGGAGTCCTCACTGTTAAGCTGAGCCAGAGTCGGTGTTTTGCTTATCACCTCTTCATCTTGGTATGGGCTTGAAAAGTCATCAAGGCCCAAATAATCCACCTCTTTTGTTCCCCAAATGTCACAGCTGGTTAGTTTAGTGTATTTAGTTAAGTCTTCACAGTACGTGTCCCACTGCTCCCACTTTGAGGTGAAAGCAGCTTCTTTGTCCAGGATGTCTGTAAAAGACTCTAAGTTCTCAAGGTCTTTGCAGTCCTCCATTGAAAGTAAGTTGTCCCTGGAGCTTTGCTGGTAATCCATTTCTCTGTCCTGTGCAACATAAGACAAGTTAAAATTAAGATAGAAAAGTAGTATCAAATCATCTCTATCCTCTACTTAAACGTATGTGGTAAGCCTAATTCAAGTGAAGAGTAAGACAGTGATATAAAGATACCTCAACTTCCAACTAACAACTTCCTCTGAAGTTCAGGTCAGACTGGAGCCCAGTTTCCCTGGTTCAGCAGCAGATCCTTGGGGAAAGGTTGCTACAGATACAACTCAAATACCCCTCCATTATTTTTCTGCTATTATACTGGTTATTAGAAACTAGAATAGGACCAATACCCACGTACTTAAAACATGAAAAACATCACAGGCAACACGTTCTAGTTTCCATAAACCTAGGTCAAATTTTGTTACATGAATAATAGAAATTGCTCAAGTTTACCTAGAGGTAAACTGGAAAAATTCATTCTAAGCTCATCAACAACATCAACAAACAACAGTGAGCTACCTTTCACTTTCCATACAGGAAAAAACAAGTGCCATTGTGAACAGCTCATGAGTCAACTTTTATTTTGCTTCCCCCGCATGCACAACTTGAGTGAAGTAGCACATAAGTGCTCTTGAAGAAAAGGTGGTTTGTAAGGAAGAGTCTCCATCACCACCACATAACAACACAGCTACATTTGATACTCGTGTACCAAGCCCCTCCTGAGGGCCAGCTTTAACAAGCAGTTAGGCTCTTCCCCAGTCATAGCAAGCAGTAATGAATAACCACCCAGCGTTCCTGAGCAAATACCCCCTTATTACTACATGAACTCAGAGTGTTATTCAAGGAGAAGGAGGTATGTGCACACAGAAAGTGGGCCTACCAGTTCATACATGAAGTCTGGATCTGAACTGCTTGCCAAGAGATCTGTGCTCATCAGAGTCTGTTCTGAAAACACATGGCTCCGAAAGGCATCTCCAAAAGGAGGGTCCATTCCACTCACACTGGGCTACAACAAAATTGATAGGGAATGTTGAAGCATATCATAAAAAAGCATATTCTTTGCTTCAATGAAACATGAGTATTGATATTTTATCCAAGTGTCTGAACTTGTGCTATACTTGCATCTGGAAGGTATTTACCTTACAGATTAGCATTCTGTTTTGTCAGTTTGAAAATCGTAGGTGTTTGCCAAGATTAGGGATACATCAGCATTTGCAGAAGAGGAGAGCTGGCAAGACCTGGGAGTACCAAGAGGCACTGCCTGCTTGCAAGGCCTCCACCCCAGCACCAGTCACTGTGTACTAGAGCAGCATTGGCTGGTTTTAGAACCATCAGAGCTTGTAAAGCTTCTACCTGAGATTGTAACAATAGCAAAGTGTAATTAAATCAAGAGTGTTGTCTCTCCTAAGAACAAAGCAGAACTCTGCAAACAAACACTACGCAGGATGACTAGGCAAACAGGTGATACAAAGCAAGACTCTGCTACATTCAATTCCAGGCCTCTATTTCTCTTCTAGACAAACTCGCCCTGAGGGTTGGAAATGAGAAACACTGTACTGCAAGAAGTCCTTCAGTTGCTGCTGTGTGAACTGCTGCAGTGAGAAAGGGCGCTTCTCCAGGCAGCTCCCCCCATCCAGGAGACAGCTTGGCTGATTCTTGCTGCATGAACAAATGCAGCACCAAGAGCAGCCCCACAGCTTCCACCACAGACACCAGCAGGACGCTAAAAACCAAACACTGTTTGTTTTTTTTCCCTCATTTCTCCCTGTTGATGCCAGTCAAATTTGCTTGTATGCTTTTTCCATTTTTTTAATAAGAAAGCAATGGTATTTACGATCATAAGATTCCAGACTTACCTGAGGCATTTCCAAGCCCAGATTCCCCAAATCCAATTCCAAACTTCTTGTTTTATTCACTTGTAGATTTCTTTCCAGCTTTACCTCAGTCTCAGTGAGTTTACACAATCCATGTAATGAAATTTTTCCTTGTGGTAACTTTGATTCACTTTTATGGAGCTCTTCTATTTGTAGTTTTCTGCGTAGAATGAACAGAGTAAACCCCAATGAGATAAGTGTTCCATCACCAGCAAGACAGGGCTTAAAAAAACTGCCTAAGTGAACTAAAGACAAAAATTCTCTCCAAACAGTGATTATTCCTCATGCCTGAATGTACAATGGTTTGCCTCCCCACCACTGTTCTCCCAATGAAAGGGCACAGGTGTGATAGAAAAGAAATTCTGCAAGAACCTTTTTTAACAGAGTTACATTCCAATGCCTTTTTTCCTCACTACCAACACCGTGAACACTATAGACATATGAAAAGAAAAGCCTGCCTAATCGGAAGTAATGACTAGCATACTGCTGGGGACACAAGAGGTTAACAACCTTTCTGACTAATACAAGTGAGCCAATAAAGTCTAAAACTGTCTCAGACAGACATCTCAAAATATTAGTGTCAGAACAGGCAGCAATACTGCTCCAGTAACAAGACTCCTCCTTCTCTTAAAAGTTTAAATCCATTCAGCTTCAGATAAGATTCTATCAATCACTCACATAGCAGCATCTAGCGGCAGAGGGACTGCAGCAAGCAAGCACATTGTCCAGAAGTTAGGAAAGGAAGAGATAACTGCCCAACAGAACAAGCAACAGGAAGTAGAAAAATGTGTTAAGGAAGGAAGGACAGGAAGGAAGAGAGAATCCTTGGTATCAAATTAGTATCTAATGTAACTACATTGGCTTCATGGAGTCTGTTTTCCTATTGCCTTGCGTTCCTGTGATAGGCCGGCCTCTGTGTAAAGTGTCTTTAAGAAAAAACTGTCAGAGGACCACAATCCCAAAGCAGCACCACCACGTGTGCATGGTTTAACAGTGTTAGCAGTGAAAATACATTTGTTTCTCTGAATAGAATTCCTCGTCAGACATTGCTCCTAGGCCAGTGCAGTGCAATCTGCTCAGGCTATGTTTATCTGCCCACCGTGAAAAGCAAACAGCAAAATAAAAGTGTTCTACACCGCTGAGCCACCTCCTCCCACCAGCACATGGCGGAGGTTATTCCTGCTCTCTGATAGTATCTCAGCTATTTTGTTCAACTCAGCATATATTCTAACAGATACTGTGACAAAAACCATCTTTACTCATCAAAACATATCGCTTTTCAAATATCAGAGCACAAAGAAGAAAACAAAAGCTGCATGTCCAGTCACGCACAAATTACAGCTCTCAATAAAACCGAGATCCTGCTGCCAAGGCACGCTGCTCCTGCGTAGGGTCCCGTGTCCATTAAGAGCCAGCTCCCTCTGACCAAATCTTCCTTTTGCTCTAAGGCTTCTAGGGAACTCCTTTTACTTATCTTAAAGTGACATTTAAAAACTAGGCTTGCATCCCAGGGCAACGTGCCTGAACAACCCCGTCTTCCTCTGCAAAGCAAAGGCTACACAGACACAAACCCAGTCCTTCCTCTGCTGTAAATGTGGCATGAATGACAAATGCACTTTGCAGCCCGGCCTAATGCTGGAGAAAGGAGCTGCTTTTTAAAACGAACAGACTATTTTCCCATATGCAAGGAAAAAAAGTGTGAAAGATCTCAGATTTAATGCATTAGCAGCACCCTCCTTTCTTTCCATAGAGAGCTGCAGATCAACATCTTTTCAGCAGCACATCAGATGGATGCTGTCTGGTGCCAGCATCAGGTCACAGCCACAACATCTGCATTCAGATGCAGACCATCCATCCATTCTGCCACTGCGTGATACACGGGGGAATGAAAGGAGAAGTCTGCTTCGTCATTACCACCTACTGCTGTGCCTTGGTCAGAACACATCCCTCCAGAAATTCCACTGTCCTTTATACACAGCTACAAAAAGGGAATTAAATTTAACTGTTACTGGCGCTGATCTCACCAACCAACAAATGCTGCCAGGAGTCAGGACAAGGGAGATCTGGGGGTGTTTCCAAGCCCTGAAAACAAACATTAAATGTTCAAAATACCTTTCACTCTCCCTGAACTGATCTGGCTACAACCTTACAGCACTGCGTGTTCTCCCAGGTCAAAGGAGCGTATAAGATAGGGAACACAGCTGCAAACTCTGAACAGCCTGCGATGGAAACTCTGCAGGTTGTTATATCACCTATGAGATTTGAATGAAGTACACGATCTGCAGCAGAGCTCAACAGCAATACTACCAAAGACAAATACAGCAGGAATTTCTACTCTAGGACAACTTTCATTAATGCCTTCTGTTGGCCTCTCCCATATGCAGGGCGATGTGGGTGAAGTCCCGTGGCTGCCCCACGGCCATGCAGTGGGTGGAGGTGGTGCAGCCCAGTGCTGGCTCGTGGACCTGAGCACGGGGAAGGGCAGGATGCCTTGGGAATGTCTGCTTCCACTGAACATTTAGGAACCAAGGGCGGTGATGGAGGCACGCATATATATACAATGCTCACACTTGGATAATACCTCCAGAAGTAGTCAAAAAGTAACTCAAAATTGCTCTATTGAGTTAATAATTCTTTAATCTAAGGCCAAATCCTAGCAAAAATCCTCTGTATTTTTATTTACTGGTTGGAAATGCACCTCAGAACAGCCTAACAGAGGTCCCACAATGCCTGGGAAGCCTCAATTTCAAAGCTCTGACGCTAGGCTCATTACAGGCCATTACTGATGAAGCTGTCTTTAAATTGGCAAACATCAGGACCTAAACTCGAAACATGCAGCATTAAGGAGACAGATGGCACTTACCAGGCATGTGCCATTTGCCCAGATGAGCAAGACACCCCCAGCAACTACACACTATCTCCAGAGAAGCCCCTATAAGAGAAAAACCCAAAATGCCACCTTACAGCTTGATGAGTCTGAAAGTCCTCCCCAGCCACCTGTATGAATCATTTGTACCGCCGGTGTAACCCAAGTTCCTATTTCTGTCTCAATTCAGATGCGCGTTCTGAAAAGCAGGCAGAGCGCAGCCATACCATTTATTGACTGCACGGTGCCTATTATCACAGCAGCTAAATGCCTGCTGCAAGCACGTTACGCCAACAATTACACTTTCCATGGCAGTAGCTGTGCATCACACAGCGCTGTTTGTCACAGTTACATTTTTCATGTAAGTAATAACAACAATAAAAAGCACATCACGAGAGCCTGTCAGTGCTGGGCTACAGTGTGCAGAGCCAAACTCAGCTTCAGAGAAGGCACACAGCCTCTGCCACGTATATCAGAGGAACGATTACGTACCAGGCAGCTTTTGTTGTACGGAGATGCTTCAGAAAGAGGAGCACCAGGTTCTCCGCTTCTCTCCGAACTTTTTTCCTGCCACACTTTGTGCCAGTCTGTTTCCTATTACAGACCATACTCTGCTCAGCCTTCAAGCGCAGAACATATTTTTCTCAGTTTTGTTTCCATCTAACATTCTTGGGTTGTTTTTTTCCCCCCCTTATTTCTACATTAATCTTCAGTTGTTAACCAGACTTAAAAGAAAACACAAAACTCAACACATTTCCTTTTCTCCCTACCACAAAGCTGCTCAGAAGGCCACTTTGGGTTTGTTTTTGTTGGTTTTTTTGGAGCTTTTTATGGTAGCAGTTGAGCAAAGACTGTCTGTAGGTCCTGAGCTTCTGCCCTTCCCAGCATCGTTCCCCGCTCACCCAGCAAAGCACCGCAACCTCCACAGTCATGTTTTTGCATTAAAACGCAGTGCTAGCACCTCAGACATTATACTTTTTGCCTTTCGTATCCCCGAGGATAAACAACAGCTGCCCAAGACGTGCAGATCCTAAGTCTGATAGTGTTGCCTTTTAAAAGAAGTGAAGATAGAAAGACTGTTTCACTTCTGTTAAAGCCTCTTCCTTTCAGGGCTGGAAACTGCTGCTTCCCTGTCTTCATTCCCTTTCCTCTACTGATCTTCCCCTCCCGTTATGTTTCAGCTCCACATGCCCAGAGCAGACAGACTTCAGGACCTCAAAGCAATACAGCTACACAGAACCTCCCAGCTCCAACCGCGCATGCAGCACTGCAGGTCAAAGAGCTGAATTACCAAAAAGAACAGCAGTGCATTGCTGGGATCACTGCACCCTCCCACACCCCAGGCACCTCACTGCAGAGGGGTATTCCAGACCAGCATGACTGCACAAGCAAATAAGCAACGCCAATAACTGATCACAGTGCAAGAGGCACAAAAGTGATTTAAAAACAAACCATGTATGCAACTGTGTTGAACCTATGTATTTTATAGCAGCTGTGCCCAGAATAGTATGTTCTATTAGAAGCAGTGGAGCAGTGGCCTTTCTGTACATTCTGGAACAAAGACAGAGATTTTATTATTACTTTGGGTCCAAGAGTGAGAAATGCAGCATGTTACACTTGACAGAACGATACTGATGTACTTCAATCCATTTAAAAAACCTTTTATAGCTAAAAGATGAAACAAGAAGGGCAAGTCAGATATCAGACAGCAACACCATCAGCCAACGCAGTCACACACCAATGGAAAGGTTCTAAAACAGGAGGAGGGTTCTTTTCTTACCATAACATAATGAGGGAAGGTATTACTGCAGGGTCTGAATCCTAAAAGCTAAGATTTCCAGAAACTTTCCAGCTTAATTTTGAAGGCAACACCAACATTCAAGCACTTCTTTTTAAAACTTTTATTTTAAATGATCCTTTAGTTAGATTTCACAAACTGCTTAATACGGACATGCAAGTCACAGAACCCAAACCAGTGGATTCACTTGTTCGTACCATGCTACCAGTCAGACACAAGCTTCTATTTATTCCCAATTAATTCCTGTTAATTCTGAAGGGACTTCCAACCCCTGTGCTTCAAAAAGGGTTTTTTTTTTCAGCTCTCAGTATTTAGAAAACCACAGTGATATGTTCAGCATCTAAATGCCTCTGCAGCAGATTTCTCTCCTCAGCAGGTAACACTCCTACCAAATGCAGAACAACTCTTTTGCTCAAGTGAGCTAATTGCCACAAAGCAGCATATGAGCTCTCCGAGAGAGCTCTGAAAAGAACTACTGCTGAGCATTGGTTTCGACACGCAATCTTCCCTGCTAAACCAATGGTGGTGGTGGTTTGATGGTTGGACTTTATGATCTTAGAGGTCTTAGGCGTATGAGGGGCAGCTGAGGTCCCTGCATTTGCTCAGCCCAGAGCAGAGGAGCTGAGGGGAGGCTCATGGTGGCTGCAGCTCCTTACAGGGAGCAATGCTGAGCTCTGCTCTCTGTGACAGAGCCCGAGGGAACAGCATGGAGCAGTGCCAGGGGAGGGCATGTGGGGCAGAGGGAAAGTTCCGCACCAGAATACAGTGGGCATGGAACGGGCTGCACAGGGCAGCACGCATGGCCCTGAGCTGCTGGAGATCAGGCAGTGCTTGGACAATGCCCTCAGACACGGGGTTTGGATGTAAGGTAATGCTGTGTAGAGCCAGGGGTTGCACTCAGTGATCCTTATGGGTCTCTTCCAATCCAGGACATTCTATGACTCTATGGTCTCTTCCAGCATTAAAGATTCTATGATTCTGTTCTACGATTCCAACCTATTTCCTCCATAGAAGTCCAGTTCCTCATTTAAGGTGCCAAAAGTAAAATCCAAAGTTTCTAAGTGCCTGCTCACAACTGTCACTACAGGAACATACACTGAATGATAACTGACGCAGAGATGCTAAGCAGCCACTTGGGTAAAGAACTCTAGGCCAAATCTTAACCCTCCTAATTTAAAACACTTTAAGACGTTAGAAAGCTAACTCTACCAGAAGCTGGTTCTGTTTTCTTGCTTGATTTCAACAAACTGCTCTCAAGTGCCAATATTTCAGCTGCTGTTGCTGACAGACTGGCACTGCTCAGCACGATGTATGGGGAAGCCTGAAAACGAACACGTGTTTATACTGGAGCGCGACAGACTGAACTGGAGCCATTAAATTATCTTCCATGTCTGAGCAGCTCTGCAAGGTGCTGCCCTGAGCAATGCTACGGACGTGGCTACGGAGGGTCACCAGGCACAGCAGCTGGTGATGGAAGCACGAAGTCCCGGGTCGGTAACGAGCCCGGCCCATTCGCTTGGGGGAACCCAGCGCTGGAGAGGTGGGCCGCGGCTCTGTGGAGCTCATAAACGGACCGCGGGAGCCCGCAGGAACAGGCTTATAGGGGCAGGCGCTAGACCGACACCGAGCTCCGGGCCGCCACTGCCCGCGCAGAGCCCACAGAAGCGGGGAACTCCCGGAGGCGGAGCGCAGCGCACCTCACCCCGCTCGGCTGCCCGCTCAGGGCGGCCCCAGCCCCGCCGCGCACCCGCCCCTGACCCACTAACACACCTCCCCGCCAACATGGCCGCCCCACCAGCCGGAGCCGAGCGCAGCCTAACCCGGCCGCCGTCCCGCCCCGCCCTCTCCACCCGCTCATTGGCTGGCGCCTCCGGGAGTCTCTTTCCCATTGGCCGCCGCTCACGCCACTCGCTCGCCCAGCGGCCCTTTCAAGCTAGGTTGAGGCAACATGTAAACAAACCCCCTTCCGCCGCTCCTGAGGGGACCGCGGCGGCCCCGCGCCTCCAGGCCGCGCCGGTTCCGCACCGCCTCCCCGCAGGGCGCCGCCGATCCTTCCTACCCGCGGCGGGAGGGGCGCGGAGCTCTCCCTTTGCCTGACGCGGGGGCTGCCTCCGCCCCGCTGCTCTCCAAGGGGCTGGGGCTGCCCTCCTCGGGGCTCGCAGCCCTCAGCCCAAAGGGCAGAGTCCCGTCCCGGGGGGCCGCAGCCAGGTCGGGCAGCTCCGCGGTGAACCTTCGCGACACCCCGGCAGTTACATAAAGCCTGCGGCCGAGCAGGGGTTTCCCGCCCCGCCTCCCCCTGCAGCCGGACACCGCCGGCCCGAAGGCGCGGAGAGCCGCGGCCCGCTGCGGGCGCTCCAACAGGTGAAGGCGTAAGGGATGGCGGCCGCGAGCCCGGAGGGGCAGCCGGGTCCTGCAGCAACAGCCGCTTGGCGCCGGGCGGTGAAAGCCGAGCGGTCCCGCAGCTCACGGCCGGAGCCGCTCCGAGGAGCGAGGAAGGCACCTCCGCCCCCCGGCACTCCGCAGCGCTCCCTTCCACCGCGCCGCCGCCGACAGCCGCCGCCGAGCCCGCGCCCCGCAGCCCCGCTCGGAGCCCTCCGGGCGCCGCCTCCCGCAGCCGTGCAGAGGGACGCGAGCACCCCCGTCCCGCAGCCACACCCCCCAGCAGCCGGGCTCTGCGGCCGTAAGCTCGCCACCGGCACCGCTCCTCCGCTCCCGGCGCCGGGCAGACACACCCCTTTTCTCGCGTGCCGGAGCCCCCTGCCCGTCGCGCGCCGCCGACCCCCTCTTAACACCGCCTCCCCTCTGCCGAGACGACGCGGCTCCCTTCATCGGAAGGCAGGCCGGGCCGGCGGCGGCCGGCAGACGCGGAGCTCCTCGGAGCCCTCTGTGCTGCCCTGCCTCCCCCTCGGGGCGCAGCTGCCGGCCGGGGCCAGGTTCCGCGAAGCCGCCGCCCGCCGCCCCCCGCGGCCCACACTCACCGAGCGGTCGGGGCTCAGCAGGGGGCGCCGCCCCGCGCGCTCCGGCCCGGACCCTCCATGCGGCTTTGGGGTTTGTTTTGTTTATGTCCCTTCCTGACGGGTTCCCGGAAATCGCGTGACTCGCCCCCCTCACGTGGGAAGGGAGGGAGGGGGAGGTGAAACCAGCCAATCGCCGCCCGCTTCTGCGTTGTCCAATGGGAAGCCACCGGGCCTGGCCTCCTCCGTCACGTGACGGCAGCGAGGCGCGCGGGGGGGTATTTAAGGCGCGGCGGCGGGCTGCGCCTCAACAGGGCGCGCTGTGGGGGTCTGGGGCTGTGTGGCGGTGCGGGTGGGACACCCTGCTTTATCTAGGGGAGAGGGTCTACTCCGCTACCGGCAGTGTAAAAAGCAGCTCCTGCTCTTCCCCTCTGCACATCCAGCTTGGGGGAACGCATCGAGGCAGGAGGATGAGAGGCTCCTGCTCAGAGTTACTTACTGTGCATCCTCTCAGCACTGCGTTGAAGCTTTGCTGCTGCCTGTAGCCACGGGCACGGCCACAGTCACTTAGACACAAAAGAAGACATTACTAAATAAAGTCCGGTTCTTTCCTTATTACCATTTGTAAATGATATTTTTTTTATTGTGTTAAACACACTTTTGTACCTCATTCTCCCACACTGACCCCATCCCCTCCCACCACAGCTCCCACTGCAAAGATAGATGTAGGAGCAGCCAGCAGCTCTGAGCACTTCCAGCCCTCAGCAGGAGTGAAGCATTTCCATCGCTCTCCATGGAGGAAACCAAAATGCCATGGAGTTCTCAGAGCACTTTCCCGTGCAGGTGTTTGAACTGCCCAAACAGCACTGACAGAACAAGCTAAAAGCATGCGATGTGGCACTGACTGAAACACAAAGCGGCCCTCAGTGTTTGTGACCTGAAGCCCCCAAGATGCCTCTATGGAGTCTGCTTCCTTAACCCTCCCTATTTTATATTTAACTTCTGAAAAACATCAAAACACACCTGGAAGTCAGACTGTTCCCTTGCAGATGCTGGCTTTCTATCTGTTCCAAGCTCTAGCTCATGTATATTTTAACATTTTCCATTGTCTTCTGCTGTCACAAAGCAAGAAACTGTCACAGGCTTTGATACCTGCATTGTGTGTTAAACACCAGCGATTGAATCTGTCTGTTCTAATTTCCCGCAGTCATGCAAAATAAAACCTTCTCAGAAGCCGTGTTAATTCCTGGCACACATGCAGCAGAAGATCACAATGCAGACAACAGAACACACAGCGTTCAGCAGAACAGAAATAAAACATTATCTTGTAACTTATTTAATCATGCTACTTGTGCGTATCTGTTCCAGAGGAAATATTAAGCATTAGATAAAGGGAAATTTCTTTATCTGGAAAGCATCTAAATATAAATGCAAGTATGGCTTGTTTGCCCCGGCTTTAATTAGCTCTTAGCATTAGATTCACCAGCAGCAAAACATCAAAACACACCCCAGGACCTAGTTTACTTTCCTGTATCTTCAACAGCGATTGCTTGAAACCTAAAATGGAAAGCTTGTTTTAAAGAAAAAGAAGGTTAAAAAGCCAATGTAACAATACCACTTCTAGTCAATGGGCGTTTTCCTTTTGGGTTAGTCTCACCTGACTTTAAATCCGACAGCAGATCAATGTATTTAAGAACTCCCTAACAATGTCTTGAAGCATTTCTCTTTCCCTCCCTTTATGACATCAACATATCTTATCCCCGTTCCCACACAATTAAAAAACACCTATGTTTCACTAAGCTCCCTCTGATTCCAATTTTCTTTGGAATTCTTTTTCCACAAACTATGGGGCATGGTGGAGCACAACTCCTCGCATGTTAAAATACAGCTTTCAATACCAGCTAACTTGGAAAAAAAAATAATCACCATTCCAGTCCCAACAGTCATTGTACTTATTTATACTAGCAAGTGTTACGGCTTCTGCAATTCATGCTGCCTGTTTCTGATTACCACGTTACTGCCTTTTGTAAGGATTTCAGAATTTCCTGTACAGTAATGAATACCATCCCACCAAACAAGTTAACAGCATATTCAGAAGGAAAAAAATGCTCCATCCCTGTGCATAACAATATAACAAAGCAAGGCAAAACTGCTAGTTATCTGGACTTGATTTAAAGAAAGCATGCGTGTAGACTCCTGCAAATAAAAGGAGGGTTTGTACTTCTGAAGTTATTCCTTGGCAAATGACTGTCTCAATTCACCCCCAGAGCTGCAGCAGCCCTCCATGTGGGCTCTGCCCCTCCACCTTCCCCCCATCCCACGTGCACATGTCACCCATCTAACACCACAGCTCACCCCACACTGCTTGTTACTATACATGACCTCCAAGAAGGCCAGGGATTCCATTCACCTCCTATCAAAATCACTATTTACAGTCCATTCAAACCAGTCACATCATCTCTGCTAGTTAGCCCTTCTGGGATCAGATAATGAGAAGCTCACGGAGAGGCTCTCAAGCAAACACTGCTCCCTGCAGAACTCATCAGTCATTTTGGTCTGTTTTAGGGCCATCCAAGAAGTGTGGGTACAGGCAGCAGTGTGCTCCTTCAGCACAGCAGCAGTCCCAGCTGAACGCCAGCTAACTGCAGCACAATTAAAACAATGGAAGAGTTAAACATGGCACAAGAGCGTTCCTTATAAAGCAGAAGATTACTTTTATTTTCCGGTATGAGAAATTTAAGACCACATTTCCCAAAACCACAACTCCTTTTAAAAAATAAATGCCATCAACATGTGGCAGCATTGCTTCTCTCCTCATACAGTTTCATTTCTTTTAAAGACATTTCTTTTCAAGTGCAGTCAAACAGAACAGGAATGAACAGTTAGAGACAAAGCTCTGAGATACAGCATTCCTACAGAGCAAGTAAAGTGCACAGGGAAGCTGGCAATGTCCCTGTAGAAACTTGAGGAACTTTAATCATACCTGAAGTTAACAGATAGAAACGTACAGTACTGAAGGAGTTAGATTAGGCACACTGTTAGGTGGTAAAGTAGGAAAAATAGAGGGCTTTCAAGAAGCCATCTGAAGCACAATGTATGTGTTAAGGCATCAATGCAGGAATGGTATCCAACCAGGTATGTTAAGGGCATCTTTGGATCTGTGGAGGTTTTTCATCTGAAGGAAATCTCTTCTTTACCTGTAAAGCAAAAGGCAATTGAATTACTCACTTCCATGGAGGTGATTAACTAGTTGAAGACCCAGTTGTTGAGTTATCCACAACTATTTGCATTCCACAAACGCACTAAAAATTATCGACAACTGTAGGAAATTTATTTTAGGAGATTAATCTCTCCTTTCTTTCTTTGTGGCTTAATTTTCTGAAGTTACTGCAGTTACAGAACTATTATGCCACCAGAGAGGTTTAAATATGTCTGCAGTAAGAGCATCCAGTCATCTAGATGATGGACCTTCTTGCACTCGCGTAAAGGCAGTTCCTGGTCTGAGAATACAGACTGCAGTGACAAATTTCACACTACCAGTGGGCATTACTCCTCAATGATTAAAAGGGAAGAGGCTGTAGCCCATATTTAGTACAGCTGCATGCTGTTACGTACTGCTCTCAAGCCACGAACATGGGTATATAGACAGTCATCTCAGACATCATCATCATTTAAATGAGAGGGATAGTGACACAGAAATGCCAAGCAAGTCAGCATCTGCAGGCACTCCTCATTAGGATGTGGGCATCCCACAAGTATTTTTCAGCCTGCTCTATTAGCCAAGTGAAACAGGTTTGCTTATACTGATCTTCCTTTTTAAACAGTCTCTCTTCCCTGGTAGTTACCACTTCATTCTCTGTAACTGCACCCTGCCCATACTAATCCATCCACAACTCAGCTGAAAGAGAGACTGGAGGCAGAAATGAACACAGCGTATGCAACTCGAGCGCTGCAAAAGCACATCTTAAAAGCCAAAAACAACTGGTCAAAACCAGAAACGGTGGGTGCACTGATGGAGTGCTGTGCAATGTCAGAGAGATAACGCAGCCCCTTCAGATGTAATCTAACTGACAGCTCCTGCCTAGTGAGAAACTCATCCAGAGCCGTTAAGTGCATCAGCACACAGCAGTGCCAGACGCCGCAGCCCCTCCTTGCAGCCAGGCTCACCCAGCACTGCACGAGTAATTCTAATTCAACCATGGAGCAGCTTATTTCTACCTCAAGGCAGGAAAGAACACGGTATTTAACAGTGGAATATTATCCTATACTATTTATTATTATTTTTTTCTTACTGCAGTCTTTTTCCTAAGGAAATGAACTTTCATTTCATTCCAAAATCAAGTCAACAAAAGCAGACATATTTAAGATTTAAAAAACTACTTCATATTGCACAGTGAGTGCTACATGCAACTTCAATTCTCCATTAGAAAGTCTAAAAATGTCAGCTCCTCACATCGGTGTTCTGTCCACCCCAGACTGCATTGGATCCCTGTCTTCCACGGTGCAAACACACTGCAGCTCTCTGGGAAACACTCCTCTTAAAGGGGTGAAAGCAGAGCAGGGTAAGCCCCGATCTTCTTTGCAGACATTTAGTCTACAGACACTGTAACCCAACTCCCCTTTCTCTTTGCTGGTAGTATGACCACAGTTCATCTATCAGCCAGATAAGCCCACATTTAAAATCCAAGGCATCTACTTGTTCAGATAATTGCAGCTTAATTTTAGGTCTCAGGGAATCGTGGGATTCAGGAATCTGTGTGCCCAGTACCAGAATACATTGCTCTCTGCTTCTGATTTTGTGTTAACACACGAGCAGTGGAAATGCACCTGGGAAATTCAGTCTGACTGATGTACTTAAACACAGCCTCCACCCGAAGCAGGACCAAGTCCACCTTCAGCTTCTGCTTGATGCTTAAAAAAAGATGCAAGCATACACACATCCCACGGTCTGACACTACCACAGCTCAGATGAATCCTACTTTGAATCTGCAGAGCTTTGCTTCAGGGTAGATTTACAGAATGCTCTACAGCCAGCATTTAATTGAATTATAACATCAACTGTTGTTTGTCTGCTGCTGCTGGACTTCTGTGAACAAAAGTTAAAGGTACAAGAGCAAAGGAATAGGCAACTGAACTGTAAGAGTGGGAGAAAACCCACAGAAACCAGACAGGTAAAAAAGGTTAAGCGTGCTGAATTACTTAGTGTTACCAGTGTAAGAACTAAAACCACGGGTACCTCATTCCACAACAAAACCTTCACTTGAACACTTAATTCTAAATGCTGCCCTCACAGAGAAACCTGAAGTCATCATGCTGCTTTTAATAAGGTCACACCAGGAGAGGCCTCAAGAAACGCCACAACAGCATTCGAGCAGCACTGCCAGGTAAAGAGCAGCAGGCTCATCCAGGCTCATCTGCCATTCCAGTGGCTCACACCACCATCAGAAACAGAAGAGCCGTCTGCAGGTTGGGCGCTAACGCTCTGCATGGACAGGAGACTGAGAGCCACTGCTGCAATTCTCACTCAGACTTCCCCAGTGAAAGAACAACACTGTACTCAGCCTTGGGAATCAATGCTTGGGAGAGGGGCTTCCTCAGTAAAAATGAGGCAATCCATTTATGCTAGCTGTTAATAGAAGAATGCTGCCCTTCCAGCTGTTTTTTGGTAGGGTGAAGAAATGCAGTGTCGTCCCTACAAACACCTGTTACTGAAAACAGTCCCACATGACATGATAGCAGAGCCTGCACAGAAATTCAGCCTGGGCTTTTCACAGTGTCAGGTCACAATTAACAGCCAACATTCGTTTGGTTGCAACCTCTAGAAAGAGAGATTTGTCAGTCCCAAACCCCAGCAATTCTGAACCCCTGCTTACACTGCTGCTGAGCCATTTAACACACCAAATGCGTTAACAGATCTGACCATACTCACCTGGTCAGTGCAGCACAGCAGGGAACCACCATCCTTAAGGCCAGTGAACTTTAAGGTACCAGATCGTGTCATTGCTCAGCTGCGGCCCAAAGAGGGGGTTGAGCTGAGCCAAGATTGCAATCAGCCAACTGCAAGACAACCAAACAACCCAAGAAAGAGAACATCAGCCAAAGGACACAGCTTACGGTACGGGAGGGCTGGGCCAAAGCACACAACCTATCAGAGGGGATAACACAGTGTTTTGGAAGGCGCTGCATCAGAGCAAAGTCATGCTCCTGCTCACATGCACACTGGATACTATCAATGAAGACCTGATACCACACCTGATACAAGTGGTCCTGATCAGCCTGCAGCAGTACAGAACCACCTGACAGCATTTCTCCCACGTACTTCTCCTTTGCCAGGAAATACATGAAACGTATGGGATCACAATACAGAAACATAAACGAGTTGGCTCTTTTCTTGTTGCCTTTGAAGCATCCTTTAAAGGACAGAAAAAATATACAAGAAAACCCCTCTTTCTCACTGGCCATTATTTTCAGTGTATTGCAGACCCCTCTGGCAAGCCTGGAGCAGGACTACTCAGAAAACACACAGGAACAAAAAATAATCATCAATCAACGTGACAACAAACCCCTGTGGTCAGAGCCAGGGATTCTGTCAGTGGAGCAGCTCACAAAGCAGCACCACAGGAGCCACAGCCACCACCCAGAACAAGAGGAATGCAGCCTGTGGAAAACATCCAGGAAAGCTAAACAGAAATAAATACTCCACTGTTACGAGATACATTTGCTCTGTAAATATTACAAGGTTCAGAAAGAGTCGTGAATGCTTCCATGGATTTAAATCTACATTAAATACTAACTGTATAAACACATTTAGTGCACACACACTGGTTCATCTATCTGCTATTTCTAGAACGCTTTGTAAGGAGGAGAAAAAGCAGAGCGGCTTTGTAATGGGAGCTGCCACAAATGTATCAGAGTGCTTAGCAGTCATGGAAAATTCCACACAAACCTTGATGCTCTGAGCAGCGAACGAGGCGCAGGTCAGCTGGGAGGCGGCTGGAACAGCCACAGGGAGGGATGCTGGCCAGGCTTAAAGAAAACGCACCCATCCTCTTACAACTGACAAGTTTTTATCTTCTATGCTGCTTTTTCTTTTGCACAAATTAGGGCTCCTGTTAAGGAGCGGAGCCTGCAGCACTCTATCGGCCATGCAAGCCTCGCAATACATAGCAGCATTCACAGAGCAGCTAAAACAGCAGCCAGGTACCAATGGGAGCAGCCAACAGCTGTCAGGCTGACGTCCTTCAGGTTTGCTATTATGGTAAAAGCAAATGAGCTCTTGGAAATCAAACGGAATTTATTTTGCAATGGTTAATTAGAGGCAGAAGAAAGGGGTGCCAGAGCACTGTGCCATCTGCCTGCAGCGTCCTGAGCTAACAGCAGTGGGAGGAGGACAGGAACACCAAAAGCCTGTTAAAGCACATTATTCTCCTCCCTGCTGTACCAAAGGAAGGAACTCTGTGCACCAATCTCTCACCTCTCCATGCCTCCAAAGATCAGCTCAGCGTGGCTGTGAATTAAATGAGCTGGAAGCACATTCTGAGTATCGGCACGACCCAGCTGTACAGCCACGCTCCAGGCAAGCACCAGGCACTTTCCAGAAGCCATTTGTTGGGGCTTTGCTGGATGCCCAAGCTCTGAGCCACAGTGGCATTACAGGTCAATTGCACACACCTCCTACTCACACTGCTGGCACCAAAGGGCTGAAAGCACAGCCAGGCACTGAGCCCTGTGGCTCCCCAGCACTTAAGATAAGCCAGGGAAAAGCTTTCCCTACATACTGCTACAGTGATGCTGCTCGACAGAGCAATTTATCGTGACAACACAACACAAAATGCAGCGTTCCAAGTAGAACAAAGCGAGCTTTGGCATGCAACAGCTCATGTTCTGAGCTGCTAAAATCAGGTATGGCATTCGAGCCACCCACAGGTCCTCCAGCTCTGCCGGATACCGGTTACAACTGCTACTGTTAATTACCCAGCTCGAACAAGGAAATTAAAGTCCCTTCTGTTCTACCAGAAAGATTTCTGAAAGGTCTTTCTGCCATCACTGCCATCTGTCTGTGCTGCGTGTCACAAATTGAGGTCCTGTTATCTCTGTTTAAATGTCAAATTGGGCAAGCATCTTTTAATCCTCTACAAATCAGCAGCAAACCGTATCACTTCTCAGACATCCTGTCCTCTGGCAGCAGGATATCAGGGCACCGCTTCAGGCGCTGCTTTGTAAGCAGCAAAATAGATTCAGACCTTAAGAGCACCTCACAAAACGGTGCAACCCAGGATTTCTGCAGCAATAACTCTCCACTTGGATTTTAATTTTATCAGATTTCCGAGGCTTGTACATTCGCCTTCAAAAAGTGCTGTGGTACATCATCTGTACACAGATCACACACTTGCACGTGGAAAACCTTTGAACAGAATAAGCAAATGAATACCATGCAATCAATGTGGCTATTCAGAACGATCCCTTAAATCTAAACACACAAATACGTGCAAGGTGAACGTGACTGACTTTAAAAATCAGTTAACAGAAGTTGAGTCTGATTCCTGTGGGAGCAGCATGAAGGCTCTTGTTCATTGCTGCTGAGAATGCACAGATAATGGAGGTGATCATGTTGAGAAACAGCGTTTTGTAGTTGAGCATTTGTTCTATCAAAGAGTGTTATTGTGTTATTTGTAGCTGCTGCTGTTTCCATGGAAATAAATAGCAGGCATTACTTTTGTAGCAATGTATGTATAACTCCTATTATATTTGGATATCATTATCAACAGCTTAGTAAGGTTTTGCTGCTTCTCTTTTATCATGGCATAACTGGAGAAAGGAAATACAGAACCCAGGTTACAACAGACAAGATGAAGAAGGCAGGCAGAGGAACCCCCCCCCACTGACAGGTAGAAGCAGGATTATCAATCACACTAATGAGATTTGTAATCGATCTGCTTCAGTGCAGAAACCACTAAACTGAGAAGTGAAATACTTCAGAGCTCTGTGACGAATCCCACACCATCATCCTGAAGGTTCTGAGGCTGCCACAGGGCCCTGACTTCACAGACACTGCCCAGCCTCAAAGAACAAGCACAAAAGAATAAAACAAATCCTGAACTCGGAGGAATTTGGAAGACTAGGTCACTATTTCTGTTAAAACAAAGCATAGGAAAAACCACAGTGAGAAACAGAAGCTTAAACACCACCAAAAAAAGCACACACACCACACACTGCCAGCAGAATCCTACAGCCACCCCAATGCTGCAGCTCTGAGAGGGGGCACCCAGGAGCCCACATTTATATGAGCATTCGGGACCTGGCACAAGGTGAGGCTAAGCAACTGGTATGCAGGACAGGGAGGCCACCACAGCCTCTACAAAGCCTGGATACCACATAACTAACATCAATCAAACATCCATACAGCTGCAGGCAGCCCAGCACCTCTCCTGGAACACAGCAAAAAAAGATCCAGAGGAAGAAGTCTGTGTTCTCCTGCAGACCCCAGGTACAGCTGGCTCAGCTCCTACAAATGCATGTTATGAGGAGTATATCAGTAATGTCAGCCAGTTTGCTCATCTACTCATTTTCATACAGAGAAAGCAGGCAGTAGCAGAACATACTGGTCACGTTTAAAACAGAAATTATTAATATATCAAAGTATCACAAGCGTGACAAATTATCTGGCACGTACAATTTGGCTAACACAGGTGGCAGAGAACAACCAGAAGAATTTTGGTTTATTTTACTGCAGTCTCCATCACCACAGAAACATTTCCTCCAGCAGGACTGGAGGTCTTTAGAATAGAGAATGCTAAGAGGTGTCACAGAACAGCATGTGTCAAAATCTGATTCATTTGCTCAAGTTTCCTCCTAAATTCTGTGCAGTAAAAATGTGGCTTAAGAGGCAAAGCGTTATTTATACTTACAACAGGTAGCAGCAGACAGCACACGTCACCAGCATTGTGTTGATAACACTGCAGAAAGGAAGGAAAGACACAGCTGGTTAGGTCTCATGTTAAGACTGACCACAAGATCTATAGGAATAACCACCAGGAATGAGTTCTGCTTTGATCACATGCAACTGACTCAGCATCAGCACTCTAAGTTCTCCCAGCTGAGCGAGCTGCAGGGGCCATGGCTGGGCACAGCTGACGCAGCCTGGCCAGGCAGAAGAACAGCAGGAGTAAAATCTTACGCAGTGTCCTTGCTCCATCTCACAGCCACTCACACCAGCGAGTTATCAAAGCTGGATTTCCTGATGCCAACAATAAACTGTTTTCTCCATCTGCAAAACTCTGCTTACAGAAGTTTCTAATGTCATAAGTTTGTTTTGCTTTCTTTTGGTAAACAACACATCTCAAAGGCCCCTTGGATTTGTCTGCAGGCACAGCATTTCCTTGCTTGCTGAAAGAAAACTGAGACAGAAACCATCACTAAGATGAGAAGGAACAGCCAAGCAGCTCAGCTCCTGAGACCGACAGAGAGGTGAACCTGCAGTTTTACACAGCTTGAAATGGGAGGGAAGGGAATGAGAGTTTCTAACACTGAGAGATCTGTGCAGCCCATAGAACTCAGCAGGAAAATGGAGGGTTGTTTCTTTTTTCTTCCAAAAAGGGATTTCCCAATACACACCTGTCCCTGAACTGAGTAGCAACACCTCTTGCTAGGACAGCAAGCTCCAAATCCTTCATGACATGCATTAAAAGAATTCTCACATGTTATCCATCAACAATCAACTGTTCTGCTCCCACACAGAGCTGCACAGCCTGCATGGGAACTGCAGGAGCAGCCACAGACAGGAGACACTGCCTGGAAATGCTAACCCAGGCAACGAAAGCCACGGGCCAGTTAATATCTAAGTTGACTTTTGCTAGAAAATGGATCAGCCTAACCCAACCCCCAGGGCTCTCTGGGGGCGTTTCTGGTTGGATTTTCTTCTCTAAGATAAGAGCAATCTGAATACAGTGTTACTGTAGCATCAGGAGTCAGCAATGCTGCAGTCACGTTTGTTAAATGATCAAATTTAAGAACTGGAAGTCATCTGCTGGCACCCCTTCCCTGCTTTCCAACGCTTAGGGACGCATCTAGAAGATACTTCAAAGACACTCCTGAGAACAGAAAAGCTTCCGGGCACAAAACCCACTTCGGGTCCAAAAGAGGCAGCAAAGAGCCGAGCCGAAGGGACGGGGCCGAGGACAGTTCCTTCAGGTTAGAGAAAGAGCGGCGAGAGAGCGGCGTTGGTACCTGTTAGTACGTGCGGAGCAGAGGGACGTCAGAGAGGGGAAGCGACAAGAAGCCGTCGCGTCCCAGGGCACAGACGCAGCACGCGGCTCCTCCGCCGGGGCCGCGCCGTCCCCGCCCGGCGCTTCGCTCCGAGGCCCCGCGGCAGCTCCTGCAGCCCCTCCGTGCCGGACAGCTCGGGGCTGCGGGCCGGGAGGCCGAGGTCTGGAGCGCGAGGGAAAAGGAAGCCGCGCCCGCAGGGCCGCCCGGGCCCCGCGGCTCCGAACCGCGCTGTGCGGCGAGAGGCGGAGAGGCGGCCACGGCGCTGCGGGGAGAACGGGGCGGGAACCACGCGGCACCGAGGGCACGGAGCGGCACGGCCCGCGACCGCGGTTATTTAAGGACACGGAGGAGAAGAGCCGCGCCGCCCGCCGGCCACTCACCCGCGGTTGGGCCCTTTGGGCACGAGCCACGGCAGGACGCCGCCGACCACCCCCCAGAAGACGGTCATAACGATGATGGGCACCGTCAGGCCACCGTACGCCATGGCGGGGCTGCGGCGGAGCGGAGCGCGGCGCCGGGCGGTGCCCGATCGAGGCCTCGCCGAGCAGCGCCCCGCCCCACCGGCCAATCAGCGGCAGCCACGTCACCCGAGCGCGAGGCGGCGCCGTTTGCCGCGCACAGCGCCGTGCGGGAGGCGGGGCGTCGGGAGGAGCGCTGACGGGAAGCGAGCGCCTCGTCAGCGGCGTAAAAGCGAATGAGGTGGAGCTGCGCGCGGATAGAAGCCGCTCAGGCAGCAGCTGGGTCCCTTCTGTCGGCGGTCAGCAAGCACGCGCTGTGCTCACCTGATCGCAGGGCTCGGGGCGCTGCAGCGCAACGTTAAACACGGAAAGCCCGCTTTTCTCTCCCGGCACGGCGCCAACAGCAGCGAGCCCTGCAGCCCTTCCCGAAGCACGGCCCCGCAGCCCTCCTTGCGGCACCGATGTAAGGGATTCGGATGCCGTGCAAGTGGTGGGGCACAGCATGCCCGGCCAACTGCTGAAACATCTTCAAATGCAAGGAGAAATGTGAAATACGTGCAGTCTGCAGAACTGCCATGTTCCTTTTAAACTGGGGGCGTTTCTGAGTGTTAGACATCAGATGAAAGACAGACAGACACATCCACTGCTGTATGTCTGCAGGACTGCACTGCTCCTACACCACTCCAACTTGAGCTAAATCACACCTTTGTGCAGAAGAAGCCTGTTTTCAGAAGAAAGAAAGGCTTACAAAGCATTTTTGAAATAGGCACCTTTAAAACAATTAAAAAATGAGAAAATATTTCAACACTGTCCAAATGCCCGGCACCAAAACTCCCTAAAGGAGAAGACACGCAGCAATACGTTTAGTTTTAGCAGTTCTTTAATGGTGTCAAATAGAAAGCCCTCTACTCCTGCATCTTTTCGATCGTTTCTTCCTTGTATTTGCCCTTCTCCTTGCCAACCTGGCGAGACTTCGCTTTACGCTCCAAGATCTTCTTGCGGTCTTTGTCCAGCTTTAGCCTTGTGATCACCACCTAGAGAAAGGAGAAGAACTCAGTGCCTTCAGCATTGCAGCACCCTGCCAGCAGCAGTAGCAGCACAGCAGCAGGCTGCCCAACTGCTGGAGTAGAACGGAGGGATTGAACTGCCTACAAGTTTCCCAACTTCTCCTCGTCCATTCAGGGAATCAAAACGTGTGCACAGTGGCTTGCTTGCACAGCCACAACACTCAAACCAACTGAAGAGCAGCCACTTTTCTACCCAGCTACAAAGTAAATGCATTGGAGCAAGTCTGATTTTATGATTTCATCGGAACATTTCCATGACACCAGGTGCTGCTCAGATATGACAGATAATGCAGCAGCACAGCTGATGCCTGTTCCCAGCAGCACACAGGAACACAGTGGACCATCAGGCCTCGAGGAAATGCCCCGAGCTGCTGCAGGGAGGGTGAGATCGGTGATCAGGACTCGCTTCTCCGCACAGAGAATGGTCAGGCATTGCAGCAGGCTGTGCAGCGAGCTGCTGGAGTCACCATTCCTGGGGTGTTCAAGAGACGTGGGGGCACTGTTTTGTTGTGGACTTGATTTTAAGGCTCTTTTCCAACCTAAATGAAGCTAAGTTTATTTAAATTTGTCCATGTTTTAAACAGCGCTAAGCTTCAGAATGCTGGAAAACCAGGCTGCACGCTGCTGCTGGTCACTGTCGTATCTCTGCTGTGCTGCTTGGAATCACCAATCCATCCAGCTTAGCTACAGGGAGCAGCAGAAATCCACACGTCTCACACAGTCATCACCTTCATGAACAGGACCTGAACAGCTGAACATGGACAGCTGATTATCAAGTCAGTAACACAGAGAGACAGACAGAAGATAATTTGTGCAAACCCTCTGCTACTGGATCCTTAATGAGTTTGTAACAAAACTGCTTTTCAGCCCTGGGTACCCTTCAGTTCCTTCTCTGCCCACAAAATTGGCAAAGAAATATTTTGTACAACTGAAAGCAAGACTTTAAAAAACACGCTGAGGTAATCAAATCTTAAAACCTATACAGGCTTTGGTACAGCTGTGTGCTCCTGGTTAGTTCCACAGTACAGCAAGCCCTCAGGAATTAACTGCCATTAATTCCTACCTACCTCGTCCCACTGCAAGTGTGCAGCTACACACTGCCCTAGGACTAACAACTATAATCTTCATACAAAGCTTTTTCTAAGTCCAATTTCCAGTGCAGGAGAGCATTCACAGCAGTGAAGGAGCAGCACAGACCTCGATTTTATCCACTATTTACCACAGGAGTAATTTCCAATTACGTGTACGCTGGTTCCATCACAATGTCACCTTGTACCTCAAATGTTATCACTGCACACAAGTCACTGTTGTTTTGGAATCACTCTGTTCTCCTTTTAAGTAACAACCACTGAGATCAGAAAACCTGCTACAACCAGCACTTCAATATACACAACAGGTCTGAAGCACTCCAATTTCATCTGCTTCAAACCAGTTTTTTGGCTAGGCTTTCTGCTTGCTTTGAAATGATTTGCTATTGTGATCTAAACAGGCTTTGGCAGGTTTTCACTAACTCTAAACACTGCAGGATGGCTGGGCTGAAACCAATGGGATGAAGTTCACCAAGAACAAGTGCTGGGTCCTGCACCACGGCCACAACAAGCCCAGGCAGCACTGCAGGCTTGGAGCAGTGGCTGAAAAGCCGTGCGGAAGGAACAGACCTGGGGGTGTTGGTCAGTGCTTGGCTGAGCACAAGCCACCACTGAGCCTAGGCGACCAGAAGGCCAATGGCATCCTAGCTTGTATGAGAAGCAGTATTCCAGCAGGAGCAGGGAGGTGCTTGCTCCCCTGTGCACAGCTCTGATGAAGCTGCACCTTGAGCATTCTGTTGTTTTGGGCCCCTCGCTACAAGAAACAAACTGAGGTCCTGGAGAAGGGCAGCAAAGCTGTGAGGGGTCTGGAGCACAGCCCTTGTGAGGAGCAGCTGAGGGGGCTGGGATTGTTTAGAGAGACACAGGGGAGACCTTATTGCTCCCTGCAACTGCCTGAAAGGAGGTTGTGGCGAGGCGGGTGTCAGCCTCTGCTCCTTTGTGACTAGTGGCAGGATGAGAGGGAACGGCCTCAACATACACCAGGGGAAATTCAGGTTGTGTATTAAGAATATTTTTTTTCTCTGGAAGAGCAGCAAGGTGTTAGAACAGGCTGCCCAGGGAGGTGATCAAGCACCATCTGTGAGGCATTCAAGAACCATACAGATGTGGCACTGAGGGATGTGGTCAGTGGGGAAATATTGCCCAGAGGTGCACGTTTGGACCAGAGGATCTTAAAGGTCTGTTCAACCTTCGGTGATTCTATGACTATAAAATCATTCCAGGCTGAAACCAGATTCAGACAAGATTAGAGCAGAATAGTCACAAGAACAAGTCACCATTCTGAGCATCTATTTAAACATTTCAACCACTTCCTAAATCAGTGCAAATGCCATATAGAAAAGATAAAGGATTATTCCAAAAGATCCATCCCCTAAACAATCAATTAAAAAAACTACCTGTGCTTTAGGAGCTCAAACCTTTTCCAGAAAGCACTGTTGGAACAGCCTAGTCTGCAACAACTCCACTAAATAAGCCTCAGAAAGCCCCTGCTTCCAACCATTACTTCTCTGTTAGCATGACGTTTAAAGTCTCCTCTTTTATTATTAATGCACACCCCAAGCAATCTCAGCCCATCATTCCACGGGCAGTAACAAAGTTCTACCCATGCAAATAGCAGTTCCTTCATTTGCCAGCAAGGCCTCCCAGTGCCCTGCAGAGCTCCCCTCACAGCCCATACCTTGCTGGGATGGATCCCCACGTGCACAGTGGTGCCGTTGGCCTTCTCACGCTGCACGCGCTCAATGTAGATGACGTACTTCTTCCTGTACACCTGCACCACTTTGCCGATCTGCTGCCCTTTGTAATGACCCCGGACGACCTAAACAAGGAGATACAAAGGATTCTTTTCCAGGACATCCAGAACATTCCTGTAGTAATTATCAGACCTTAAGGAACACAATGTAATCATCCTCTCATCAACCCACTTCAAACCTTTTCAACTAGAAATAGCCCTCTGCTGCTGCCAGCAATTTGGGTTTCTCACGCCTCCCAGCTCACTGACGTGAGGTCAGGAAACATTCCACAGGACAAATCTCTGACTACATCAATCCTTACTCTTCCCAGAGCTCTGATAACTTTCTACGAACAACTTTGGTCCTAAAAAACAAAACAAGATGAAAACCTAAAACGTGACAGCAGGACTCAAACATCAGACAGCACAGCTACCTGGACTTCGTCATCCTTGCGGATGGGCATGGAGCGCACGTTGTATTTCTGCCGCAGCTCCTTGGACAGCGGGGAGGACATTATTTTCCTCCGGATGTGGGAAGGGGCATTGAAGTGCCGCTTGCGGTTCTTGCTGCGGTCTGAAGTTACGAATGGGTTGAACTTCATTTTGGCTGCACAAAGAAAAGCAGTTTGAGAGACCTGTAAGTCACGCTTATCGGTTACACACATAACGCAAAGCAAATCTTAAAAAGGCATTTTGACTTCACTTAATGCTTTTACTCTTATTCCCAATTTGTATATCCATATAACTTAGATTTCAAACAAGGTTTAAGCCTTCCACGAGTGACCGTGACTCTGGGGACTGACACAGGTGCCTGTGTGCATACGAGACAGTATCCTGTAACGCAGAGTTCCCTGTAGTTATAAATCAGGGCACCTGACTGACTTCTATTCATTTCACACAGTTGCACACCTGCTTTAAGAGGTGAATGTGTACTGCAGGCTTCCCCTGAAACGATGCTCACAAAGCTTAGGAATCTCTGATAAGATTTAACACCAGACCTTGCAGCACACAAGGCACATCTGATCTCCTCCAACTCTTAATGGCTGCAGCGCTGCCCTGTGACTGCTACACCCAACTGATACATGCAGCACCAGGTGCTTCTGCTCAGCCACACAAGCCAGGCTGCACAGCAGGCTGTGACACACTGCATTCACCGAATTGCCCATTAGCAGAGAACGTGTCAGAGGAACGACATCTATCCGGAGTCTGCAATCCAAACCGGCACCTGAGTGCAGTCAGGCCTGACTTCAGGCCAGGGTCGTGCCGGACCTGCCCACAAGCCCCTGTCCGAAAGCCCGCAGCGCCCTCACCCCGCCGGGGCCGCTAAGCGCGGCGCAGCCCGTTCCCCCACCAGCAGCCCCCGGGAAGGCTCGGGCCGCCCGGCGGCAGCGATAAGGCCCGAGGCCACCGAGTCCTCTCCCGTCCCCCTCCCGCTTCCTCGACCGGGCCCCACCGGGGCCGCCGCGGAGCCCCCATCACGCCTCAGGCACCGAGGAACGGCTCGGGGCCGCCCCGCGGAGGATGGCGACGGATTGGAAAGGCCCACCCCGGGCGCGGAAACCTCACCCGCTGCTGCCTCCGCGCCGGTCGCCCGGAAAGAGGAGGACCAGGCACTTCCGCTTCCGCAATCGGCCGCCGGGCCCGCGCCAAAGGCCGTGCGAGGAGCCGGAGTCGGCTGCGCCCCCTCGCGGCCGGAGGTCAACTGCGCAGGGCTGCTGGTACCCGCCCGGCATCTGCTGGGTCCCGTCATTGCAGCCCCGGCTCCCACCCAGACATCCTTTGGAAACCGCTCGGATTCGAATTTTTCAGTCCAGACCGCCGTTGCTGCAACTTTCCTGTGTGCACTGTCACTCCACCATTCCTTCACACCCAACGTACCTGAACGCGCTGCCTGCGCTCCCAACAAACGCTGTGCGATTACTTTGCTGTTGTTCCCCCCGGGCACAAGTTTATTTCCAAGGAAATTATCTCACGGCAGAAGATGCTGACAGAAATGACCCAAAGCACCCTCAGGGAGGAGCAGCACAGCACCTCGGGGGGGTTGGGTTCCCAGGGGCAGGCAGGAGCCATCGCAGGCGGGATGCCCAAATTCACGGCGTGGAACGTTTCAGTATTTAATCTTTGCTAATTGCCTCAATGCATTTCCAAACACTTTGTGAAGCAAGGCTAAAAGGAAATTAAAGAGAGGAAGGACAAAAAAGCGTTACTCAAACATCGAGTGAGCGAAGCCAGAACTGAGCTGCAAGCACAAATCATTCACACACCTCACAGCTCATTCAAAGAAACACATAATAAGAGGTGAGGACGCTCGGTGCAGTTCAAGCCCAGCACTGGATGTCCAGACATGACTCAGTGCTGATTACAACAGAGCCTCGTGGCAACTTTCCGCAGTGCGACCTGGCCTGAAGTGATTTCATTGTGTGATAACGCTCAATTCATTGAAATAATAATTAATAACAAACCAAAAAAACCCTTCTACGTTGATTTTGCAATGGCAGTGCAACAAGAAGCCAATCTAAACACAGAAGAGTTTTATTTTTCATTACAGAACTAAAAAAAAAACCAAACCTAATAGTTTATTAACATAAGGTTGCAAATTAAAAGGCAGATGCAAAAAATCCTTAATAAACTGCACTGTAAAAATGCAAGATTTGAGCTTTACACGCTGCCTTGACACGGGGCAGGACAACAAACCCTGCCTGTTGAGAAATACCCCACTGCCACACTGCAGCTGAACCTCCAGACGGCTGTTCTAAAGCAGGTACTGCAGACATTTCCAGCTCCAACAGTTCTGCGTAGCACACAAACAGAAAGCAAACTTAAACGAGAAATATTCAGGAAATTAATTCTAACCATTGCCATCTACACTGCAGATTTTGCTTTTTACAGAGCAGTAGCTGGATGCAAATATTTGATAGATCAAACATTCACAAACACATTTTTTTTAATTTTCACCCAATTCCTTTTGTTTTTCCCCCAAAAGCTCCTCAGCAGCCCACACAATGCCTACACCCTACAAAGCACAGCTCTGCAGCTTCCCCACAGCCACAATCCTAACTCCAGCACTGCAAAGCATCCTATACTGCACTCATTCTCACTGCATGATGCCCCGTAGCTTCAGAGAGGTTTATTTAAACCAGAATAAACACAAGCTGTACACGTTTTACTTCCTACAGGGTTATTTCTGCTAGAAAACCACAAATACTTCTGTCAAAATACTGATTTGAAGGAGCAAATCCAAGCAGATGGATGAACACCTACAAAAAATGGTTTTCCTTCCACTACGGCTTGAAAACATTTTTGCTTGCATTGCTGTTCAAAGCGCACCTATGCTCATTTTGCCCCTAAAAGGTGTTTGAGGCTAGAAGTGAAAAGCAGCGGCACGTATACGCACGGGGCAGCCCTGCTACAGCAGTAACCACCTCGCCTTCACATCTGTACAGATTAAAAGTGAATCCTTCTGTAAACAAGTGGTGCAGCAACATTATGTGATGCAGCCGGCCACATGCGAGGGATAAACGTGCCGCAACGTACAGCAGAGCTCAGAGTCAGCCTTGGCTCGGCAGCACTCAGAGGCTTTGCCCTGGCTCAGAGAACGAAGGTGCAGGCTGTTTCTTTTGCCAGAACTTGAGTACAATTTGATTTCTACGTTTAGCAAAAATAAAAAAGTGATTTATTACATCATTGCAGTGGATGTTTTGGCAGTGAAAGCAAGCACACCGATGTATGCAACTGTTATTTCCAAAAAAAGCCAAACAATCTCAGTGATCTGGTTTAAAGAACTGGCCTGGACTGCACAGAAGGCAGCGCTACATCCGGAGAGAGGAGGAGGAGGGCAGAAAAAGCACGCTGAGGGCATGAGACACAGAGACATCTGCAACCAGTTCTGAGGAAATTCTAAAGGGGAAAAAACTTCAGAAAACTAAGAGCACAACCCACTGTGCTGGAGATGCCTCAACAAGACGTTAAAATGGCATCCTTGTAATCCACCCGGTTCACAAGGTACGAGCAAAGAGTCAGCAAATTCAAGAGGGAAAGACAAGGACATTTTTGCTTTAAGCTTCAGTTGGTGGCAGTGGATTGGAGGAAATCCTTCAGGCGGCAGCAGCAAGAATTGCAATGGAAAAACCCCAGGCTGCCAGCAGGCATCGCTGCCACCTCGTGGGAACCGCTGACGGACAGACGGACGCACAGCGAAATGAAGACAAACATCTCATTTTCAAGTTGATTTTTGTAAATGGAAAAAATGTATAAAATCTATCCGTACATTAACAGATACAGGAAGTTACACAATCCAGTTTACACCTAAAGGAACAGCAATCAGTCCATAATAAGAACAGGGAAGAATTCCAATGCTGCAACTTGTCAGAAGTCACTACAGGGCAGAGAATGGGTGTATGTCTGTGGGGGGAGCTTGTTGGCCTTTTCATTTTTCTTTTTTGGCATGTGTGTGGATAAAACTGGAGACCTTCCCTGCTTCCAAAGCAATGAGACAATTTCAACAGACGTGTATTAGGAATACTTTTGAAATGCATCTGACTCTAGCATTAACACTGATAATTCAAAGATTCGTATTATTCCAACAGGATGTTTGGATACTTTTGCCTCCAGAAAAGGTATGGACAGTAGATACTACCCAAGAGAAATCCTGCACCTGTCTTAGAATTTATAGCACGGATTGAGGAATTTTATCCATTCTGGAACGCTTAAAAATCCATGTATCCTCAGCTCAGACACATACAAAGCATGCAGAGACAGTTACTAATCAAGGAACATCTAGGAGGCTATGGAAAACGGACCAGTGGGCATTGGTCTACTTTGTAGTGAACTCACATCAACCATTGCATGCAAGCCGCACCTGGCAACTGTTCTCCCCTTGCACCTAAAGTTACTGGAGGGTTCAGAAGACAAGGCCTGAACAAATGGGCATGGAAGTTCAGTACCACTTGAAGGAACAGAACAGAACAACTAGCAGGGGTGTCTGCAGGAATGCCTGCCCCGCTACTGCTGTACCTGTGGGAAAACAGCGTCAGTGCAGGGCTCAGAAAAGATGCCTGGCTGAATTGTAAAGAAACAGGTAGGCACCTTAAACCGTGGACAGACTCCTGTGTTGTACAGGTGTATTCAATACACACACACAAAGCAAGACAGTAAGCTGTGCTCATTCACCCAGAAGGCTGCACCGCTTTTTTTCTGATCACACAGAGTGGAAAACTGCTTTTAAAATAACAACAGTAATAACAATGCAGAAGTGCAGAGTCCAGATTACTGGGTGGTCTGTGTTTAAAATAAAAAACCAAGAAGAAAACCAAGAGAAGAAGGAATAAAAGCTAACACTGTAAAGACAACTACTCCCTTTCAAAGCAAAGGCCACATAAAACTGTGTTGCTCAGTTTGGTTTTTACTTCATGCCACCTGTAAACACAAGACTGGATATTCAGTTTCCGGGAAGAAATCAAATCACTTTTACATCCAGAGGAAAAGGCTCTCCTCTGCCTGGACCACAGATTATCCAGGAAAAGGTAGCTGGGCGATGGTCTCCTCCTCAAATTTGTTCATTTCACTAAAAAGGTCATATCTGAACCAAAGAACTTTCCATAAAAGCACAAGACATTTCTTGATGTAATTTCTGCCCTCTGTCTCTAAAGCCTGCTATGGGAACTAACACTTTCCATTCCTCACCAACAGATACATCACCTTTTTGGCACCAAGGGTGGAATTTCTTCCTAATGTATAATTCTCCTTTATATGTAAGTTGATTGTCTGATCATGCAAATCCAACAAATTCCAAAAAAGTGCCACAAGACAGCTTAACTCTTTGCAATCTACTACCTAGCTTGTATACTGCCATAGGAACATCCCCAAGAAGATGCTACTATCCTTACTTAGATCCGACAGTGTGTTTCATATAGGGCATTTCAACTTCTCTTTCTGGGGGTACAGAATCGAAATCCAAGACAGGATTGCAGTAATTTTTGTTATTTTGCTCTCAGAGCTCTGAAATGCATGGAGATTTCTTCAATTAGTTGAAGAGGTCTTCACTGAACAGCCTGATTAGAGAAAAACGCACTGATTCAATCAAATAGAAAATAAAGACAAAAACAGGTAGTGGTAGGTTTCTCAATCTTTGCTCCTGTCCTTGAAGACTAGTTTAGAGTTTCACTGCTACTGCATTTTCCCCAGCTGGATCTTCTTCCAGGCTTCTGATGCTGTGAAAATGCAGGAGTCCAGGATCCCAGCTACAGTAAATGTTCCCCCAATGATGGCACATATCTGAAAAGTACGAAAGAGGAAAGAAATGTCAGTGATGAGGCAAACGTTTACGCAGCTTGAAAATGAGGGGAAAGATATTGCCTACTGTAGGGAGTCTTTTGGAAGCACAGTAAGAATTGGGTAATAGTACTGGGGTTGTAATTACATGATACTCATTCAGGAAAACTCTTCTGTACAGTGGAATAACTTAGTGCTATCTGGAATCACTGTAGCCTGAGCCAATCATAAAACCCAGCTCCTAAGAGAGTACAGAATGAATCCTGTTCCTTCCTAAACTCCACCTAACAGAGCTTTCTAGAAGTCCAGTGTTGCTCATGTATTCCTACTTCTGTTTTCTATTATAAATATCACGGCCTTGTAGTCTTTTCCCTATTTCACAAGATGCAGCATTTGCAGACAGGCAAAAGACACTTAAATAGTATGTTAAGGATAGTGACTAACAGAAAAGCGTAGCTACCAACGACACCTACAGCTAAGCCTGTCTAACACTTTCCATTACAAGAGCTGCTACTAAAGCACTGCCAACTTAACTGTTTGTGGGCCAAAGTTTTCCATATAAGATGTCTTGGGTAGCATTATAAATATATATATGTATATATATAAAAATCAGCAAAAACACAATCATTTTCAAGAAGACAGTTAGGGAAAAAACTAGACTCCTGATTTTCATAACAGCTTAAGTCAGTTCTCAAATGCTAGAAAAACACCAAAGTATGACATTTCAAACTAAAGGTGCTTCTGCTTGGAGCACCCCAAACCAGAGGGCACCAGTTCCACACTTCACAACACACTGCTTCCATTCTTTTAGTTATGAAATAAGGACAATGCCAAAGCTGCCTCCCAAGGAAACTGTGAAGGAAAATGCTTTAGAAGTGTTTGATACTGTGACGATAGCTGTCCTTGTGGACACACACAGCTTGTGTGCTGGACCAGGTTCACACAAAGCACCTGTCAGTAACAGCCCTGTGTGATGGGAAGAAACGCTGCTTGCAGGGTGCTGCCCCACTGCGTGCACTGAACAGGGCTATGCTCACATGGAAAGTATGATACAGACTAATGTATCCTAATAACATTTAACAGCCAAGTTGTAATTACACAAGGCCTGGCATTTCATAACGCCCACATTTTTGCCTTCATAATTGCGGTGCTCTTTGAATTTGGTCTTTCACACGTAATTCGTGGTGTAGGATTAGGTGGCTCTCAGAGCAAGAGACACTGTGCCAGCGAGGGCAGGGCAAGACACAGAGCTTATCTCATGAGAAGGGCCTGCCTTGGGAAAGGGGATCTTGCTATGATCCAGGAGTTCAGAGGGAGAGCAAGGAAGCCCAGATTAGTAAACTAGAGCAGCAGGGGAATTCAATGCAGCTAGCACAGAGGGAAAGTGGAGCCACATTGGACCTACTGCGTGTTCCCACAGAACATTAAATCCCACAGGCAAAGTGACACAGAAAAGAGTAACAGAAGAGCAAGAGCATTGGGTTCAGCAGGAAGATTGCAGTGGCAACAGAACAAACAGGTCATTAATGCTGAGCGAAGGCTGCAAGAAATGCACCCCTCATTTACACGTCTATCTATAACTGTGATATTTGTGCTCAGTGAGATGAGGAGAAGCAGCAGAGATAGCAAGGCAAGGTAAACACGACTTCTGCAGGAAGGCTGGCATTCCAGAAGATAAAGGCTTCAGGAACCAGAGCACCAGCCGGAGGCAATGCTAGCAATTCTAGGGGACAAGCCCTCCACGCTCCTCTCTGCCTGCTGTCATCCCCCCCCCCCCTCCCAGCATGATGCAGGGTGACTTTTGGGGGAAAATGACAGCAATGGAGTTGGGTTATTTCAGTTCTGGGCAGCTCAGCTGATGCAATATTTACCGCAAACAGAAAGACTGTCCAACACTAAGATCATATGGTAGGAAAATCTGATTTCAGTGCAGCACCGTGGGGGGAGGAGGAAACAGAAAAAATATATATTCATCTGCACTGTACTGCTGTGTACTGCACAGTGTTTATGAGTCACACACACCTGGCATTTGCTTGGAGCCTCCCAGCACGCACACAGCTCTGCTTTGTTGCGACAAAAGCTGGCAGTGCTGGGGTTGGTCTCCAGGTCAGCACAGAAGCTGCACCATCGCACTTCCGAATCATCACCATGTGAATGCTCACACAGCGCTGCTCCTTCGCAGTGCTGGAGGAAGTCAGGCATCATGCACTTATTCATACTGATTCATATTTTATACTGGGAATGATGGGTGTTTGTCTCCATGAGTTTGATTCAGGCCTAACCATCAAAAGAAGAAGGAAAAGGAATACAGAAACGTAATCACTGGAGAAAGGAGAGATCATGCCATGTGGGATACACAGGAGGCTTTTTAACAGAGCATTATTTCTGTACAGAGGCTGGTGTGCAGGCTGAAGGACACCAGTGGGTATACAGGAGGAAATGCAGCAAGACAGATGACAGAAAGGCAAAAGTTGGATATGTGATTGTGGAACTTGTCCCATAAGATGTTTTAAAACCTGAAGATGATTTTAATGGTCAAAGGAGACCTGTAGGAACATCAGGTAATTCCTGCTATGGTAAGCTGGAGAATTCCACCCAGGGATTTCCGGCTGACCTGCAGCACATCTTGTAGAACACCACTATCTTGGCTTTAAAAACTGCATGGACTGAATCTGTGCTACCGGCTGGCAACAAGTCCCACAGTGGAAATAATTCTCCCCACACCCATTTTTTCCAATTATTTCCAGCTTAATTCCTTTCATACCAAGCAGGCTGACCGCTCCTCTCATATCAGGAAAAAATCTTTATTTTTCTTTTGAATTTTGAATGCTTCACCAGAAGTTTGTCTCATTTTCTCCCTGCTGTCCCCTTCCAGCCTCTTCCATCATTGACCTCGTGATAAAGCCCTTCTTTCAGCTTGGCCACTTATATGAATGCACTAATTTTCAGCAGCAAAACTTTCTCCCTTTCTCCATAACCTCAACCACAAATCCATGGACGACTTCTCTTTACTGGGAAATACCTTAATTTTAAGCAGTATCGTTTAAGAGGCTCAAACTCCTGTGTTTAACACTGCACCAGCTGTGTGTGGTTAACCCTGGGATCCATTGCAAATTCACCATGTGCATCAGTGGTTACACTGACTTACAAGCAATATTCTTACTTAGAACTGAATTTTTTTCAAGCCTGGCATGTAAAATAAAATAAATCCTAAACCTTTGCCTTTGTCCTACACAGGAAGCACCTCTAGCGTGGTACAGAAAATGAGAATAACTCTCCATACCACAAAAACCATGGAGCAGGCATGAGTCTGAGAGCTGAAACACACAGCACAGTGGTTCAGCTGGGAATACAAAAGACCAGGAACCAACACCAGGCATGGCGCCCTCAGCGGCACTGAACTTTTTGGAAGGCAAATGTAAAACCAACAAAGAGCATCAGATAATCTCCCCAGCAACAGAAACTCCTTTGCCTTTTATTGAGCAGTCGATACACCTCTCACCTGACTGCCCCACATGGGACTGTCCCTTCTCAGTGCCCCTCCAATATCAGTGCTTTTGACCTGACAGGCAGCCAGCCACACACTGTACTGCATTTCTAGCGCTGCTAATGCTTCTTTTAAACCCACAGCAGTGTCCCACACTTCAGGACACATTTCAATTTGCTGTGGTGCCCTAGCAAACAATCTGTTCAATGAAAGATGCCACAGCACCCACTCCAAGTCTGTGTGCTTTTTTAAATTAAGCAGCTGCTGCTCAGAAATAGATAATGAGTTCCCACGGCTCCACTGAGCAATGACTCCAGATGCCCCAGCACATCTCTGCCTGGGCCAGGTTGCTGCAGCCTGTGTTGCTGACCATGAGCTGGTCTCCAGAGCAACTGTGATGCAAAAGGCCACAATGGATATACAGGAAGGGGCTAGAGCAGTGGAAAGGACAACAGAGTAGATCGTGTCATCAAAACAGGGCAAGGAAACCTAGGACAAAAGGTGCATTAATCACCTGCCACCCTGCCTTGTCTCTACCACCTTGAATACTGTAAGCTTAAAGGGCAGCACACGCACCAAGCCAAGGCTGCCCTAGTGCAAAACACTCCCAGTCTAAATGAGTGCAAGAGCAGATCTTCTGCACCAGGTGAGCCACGCTACACCATATCTGTACCAAGGATCTGCCTCCACGTCAGCCACCTCTGAAAGGGGCCTGGCAAAGCTGTGCACAACACTGTGTAACAGCTCTGCAGATATTGTCATCCATACATCTCCGTAGGAATGATGTTACACTGGAATGGCCTCAAGTAAGCTGCTTCAGATTACAGCCATTTAAGACCAAAGTAGATAACAAACAATTCTAAAACTCTTCCCTAGCAGTCAAGGAGGCAGCACACAACTGCCAAACCTTACAGACGGGACAGGGCAAAGCTCTGGCAGGGTGGTATCAAATCCAAAGGTCATTGTGGCAAACAGTGAGAAAAGCCACTCCTGTGGACCCCATATGTGAATTCTGAAGCATAGCATCACATTCAATGAAGATGTCATTTATATGCATTCAATGCAAGCAAGGGACACAACAAAGAATAATGCCAGCTATTTGTGACTTCTAAACATTGTTCCTCTTAAAAACACCTCCACACTTCCACCCCCAACAAGAAGCTCGAGAAAGCTATGAGTATACACTGTTAGGGAAAGAAGTAGAGGCAGTATGAGATGCCAAATCATAAAATGCTGATGTTTGGTCTTTTTTAAGATTACATTTTGAAGCCCGGCAGACATGCTAAGATGACAAAGTCTTAATAGGTGACAGGTTTTGCTTTAATACCAAGACCTCTTTGTCTTGGTGCAACGCAGCCATACTGTTTATATGTTACTTTCTATTGACACAGTCAAACTGTTTAAAAGTCAAAATCTGAAACCCATTTATTAGCTACTTTACATTCTACCATGCCTCACTAGCACAAGAGACCACAGTTTATATTTTAAGCCAGTATCCTCAGGACACATTTTTTAAAGATCTGGAAGATCCTGAAATAACTTTTTGCCTAGTTATCAGTTTGGACAGTACAGCTTTGCTACAGATACCAAGATCACTATTGCAGGATGTTATCTGGATGGATCAGAACACAGCTGGTAGGAAAACACCTCTGGAATGTTATGATGTAGCTCTTCTCCACTTCTGCCTGAGAGCAGACACCTGGAACTGGCATACCCATATTAAACCAAGCAGCCACACCGAGTTAAACAACTGCCCTGTCTTCTCTGCAAGTTAGGCCTCGTCATTAGTGAGGCAGCTTATTGCAGCCTGCTTTACTGCATACCTCATTAGTTTAGTTCCAAGTTTCTGGCATGTTGCAATCGTGTTCACCATACCTAGACAGAGTTTGGCGCTTCTGGAATAGGATAATTTTCTTTCTTCTTGTGCCTAACTATTAAATCAAATTGCCAGAGTATAGGATTAGCCAGTTACCTCACTTACACTTCACAGCACTGGCGTGGTGATGTACTGTTTTATTTCAATCATGTCACAATGCCCTGAAGCAGAAACTCAGTTCTTCTGGGAAAGTAAGGCTTGGAAGAGAAATGGAAAGCAGGCAGGAGAAAGAAGAACCACAGGCTTTGAGTAACTCACCGATGTGATAAACCTGTACAAAGGCTGTCGCCTCTCTGTGTATTTCACCGTGATGGGACTCAAATCATAACGAAACCAGATGGCTGGGATAATGCGGCCAGTGTGACTGTAGGCTACGTACTCCTGGAAAAGAAAGCAGAGAAAAATGACACAGCACGAACAATCCCATTCTGCATACAGTGCCTGGTCCCTAATTTACTGTCCTGTACTAAAGATCAACTGAAGAAGTAAACAATTAACTCTGGTATGACGCTCCTTTCTCTATGCTTATCAAATGGGAAAGCAATTTCTTCATATTCTGACTGTGATACAGCTGGGAACAGAGTCATGGTGCTTAGCAGTAAAGAGCCTGTCACTGATTCCTCTAGTGTAGATCTGCTCTACTTAAATACGAGGTTGTAAATGGTTGTAGATGAAGTTTTTGTACTGTCAGTATGTAAATCATAACAAAAATACACCAAACAAACAGAACTCAGCAACAACCTGAAAATCCCTGCTTGTCTGTGCACTCAGAACAGCAATCAGCAATTCCTGTCTGTGAGACCCTTGCACACTGAAACAAACGTGAATGCTCTGCCCACTCAGTATGAATTATGTAGAGCAATTTAAAACAAATCCTCTAAAGACCCATTTCGTACATTTGAAAATCATGCTGAAAACCAGAATGCAACTATATACAGAAAAAAACCTGTCAAAAGGTCCCAAAAATACTGCAAGCTGGCTGAAGACAAACATCTTTAGATTTCCAGTGATAACCTTATTTACTCTATTTCTGTAATAACTGCTACAGTGCAATGTATCAGCAATGGATCAATAATACCCTGTTAAATCACAGAGCGCAATGCTAATGTAGAACAAACACTAACATCAGCTTAGCATCAATTGGCACAGCTTTCAGAGCTAATATTTTGCCTGTGCTCTCACTTTCAAGGATTAGGGCATTGATTTCAACAGACAAGAAAAAAAAATCTGCTGAGGAGTCAGCACAGAGCCAGCAGCACGTGCACAGCACACCCTGCAACTTTACCCAGTTGTTCTTCCCTTCTTTTATCCCTATGACAGAACTCCCAACTCGGATGACCTTTTCAGTTTCAGTTCTCCTTCCTGCAGAGGCAAAGACAAGCTCATATACTTTGAAAAGATGAAGAAACAATAAGCAATAGAACACCCATGAGCATGATACAAAAAAGACAACTCTACTCTCCACGAGCTCAGAGGGAATCAACGAAACAGCATCAATCTCCTTCACTGGTCATATATAACTCCCAGATTTCCCTCTAGTCTTTTTTTTCCCCTCAAAGAAAATAAAAGCAGCAAAACTGTGCTGCAATGTCCAGTTTGAGTGTTTCCAGTGCTCTTATTGCAGACATTCTGCAGTGCACGTTAAGATAGTGGCTATTTGGGTAAGTGGGGAAGCAGACCTAGAAGGTAAAGGGGGAGAAAAGACAGCCAGCCATACCTCCTTCATCTCATCACACTAGCCACCTATGGCAGATTGGCTTCCAATTTCTGTCTCCCACTGGCAAGTATAGGAGTCAAAGACTAAACACAGTGATATGAGAATTTCTATCTTTAATGAAAGAAACTGCAGAAGCAGCACTGTTTTTCCATGCTTCCATTTTGACAGAACTGGCTTCATTTTTTTTCCCTCTCCCCTTTTCCCCACCAACAGTTCTGCGATGAGTCAGTCTTGGCTGAACTTACAACCGTAATCACAGAAGTGTCAAGAGCTCCTGCTGTCTATTCTCCAAATTGCTTTCAGAACTTGTGTCACAAGAGTCTTATCAGAACAGCAATAGTGACATTAAGCAGAAAAAAATATATCGTAAACTGAACAGAGAGAGACATCCAAATCACTGGGACACACTGTACCAGCAAATCCCAAAGCTGCAAGACAGGAACACTAATCTGAGAACTGGTCCATAAGAACGGGTGCTTGAATCTCAGCTGTGACACATCAGTAGTCATAGGCAGTAGGAAAAGATTCTAGACTTTCACTTAGTACCTGAATAGCAAATTGTTTTTAATTGAATGAGAAATTTTACCTTGATAATTAAATTTTTACCTTGATAATTAATAATTAAATAAATGTTTTCCCTCCAGCCTCCCACCACACTTTGTTATGAAATTTCCTTATATCTATTTATTGTAAATTTATTCAAGAATCATAAAGTTACAACAACTAACATAATCCACTAATAAAGTAGATGATGTTTACTGCTAAGTGTTACATATTTGATGCTGCAGATACCACAGAAAAAAAATCCTTAAGAAAGTTACCCCCTTGGTCAGCTAAACTGGCTGACAGTTCTGGAAGCCAGCTCCAGTGTCATATGTCTTCATAATTTATTCGTCTGACACATCCATCACAATTGAGACTGTTCTGTTAACAAAACTATGTGCAAGTACATCCAGCTGGATTCCAATTTCCGTTCAAACCCCTCTTAACTCAAATTACAAGAACTGCAGCACATACAAATCTTCCACATATCTTACAGAAATCTACATTAGCTAAATAGACACGACATATTCAGGAATAACAACACTGTACTCTAAAAGAAGACCAATATCTGCTCTGACTTGTCCTCACAATCCTAATCTTAGTAAGCACCAGCACCAGGAGCAACAGCAAGCCCTGCTCTCAAGAGCTTCAGTTCCTCCTCCTCCCAGCAGAGGCTACTGCTCACCTACAAACAAATGTACACGGCTGTAGAGCAGATGTGTAAGAGGAAGGAAGAATGGTGAATGAAGATCCTCCATGCATCCACTGGGCTGCAATGAGGAGCTTTTCTGAGAACTGCTTCTTTACCTTATTAGCCACCGTGTATTGGTAGGAGTATCGCTGCTTGCCGCTCATGTCCTCGTACACTGTTGGGACTATCTTCAGTATGTAGTCATGAGAGGCTAGTGCTGTGCTCACAAAAGGAAAGTAAAAATCAGCATTCAGAGAAAGGAATCACAGCCTCCATAACATTCCAAAAGTAAACGAAAACATGCAAACTGACTGAAAAGGTATCTCCTTCCTCCTTATGTTGTACGTTTGGGTCACCTGAAAATTCCTACCTGTTTGTAACTATAAATGATTGGCACCACAAACAGCTGTCCTGGGGAGATCAAGCCTAGCTCACGTTAGAACTGCAGCTCACTCAGCTGCTTCTGACAGAAAGTGCTGAGGCACCACACTTGCATGGTCCCAATTCTTCTGAGCATCCAACTTTACTTCTTTCTCTCCCCTCCTTCTCCCACAGCTGCTTAACAACTGCTCAATCCTTTTTCATTACTTAAATGGCTAGGGCCATTTGCTATTTTATATCTATGAAACAGTTTTGAAACAGAATTTAAATTATTTTTATGCAGAATCCTTTTGGTTAAGTGTAACACAAAGATGTACAAGAGAAAAAAAAAATGCTGTCTAGCTTTAGGAGCAGCCATAGAAATTTTGTTCCAATAAATGGACAAGAGTAATATCCTGTAGAAACCTGAGGAGTTGAAGGAGAAAAACTAGAGTGAGTTGTAGCATGCACTTGAAATTTGTTTTTTTTTGTTGCTGGTCATGAAGGAGAGCAGTGAAAAAAAAATCTACCCTCCCATTTTCTGAGTAGAACTTAAGCCATGAGCAAACTTACAACTTAAGAACAAGGAAAACTTTTAGTTGTGGTTGCTGGAGCACAGGAGAGCTATAAGAATATACTGTGAATTTAAAAAAAAAAATCTCTATTCTACAGCAGATGGTTACACTAAAACTGGAGAAAATAACCAGATTGCAAGAGGGCTCCTCTTCTAATACTAGAGAAAATGTAAGTGACAGTCAGTAATGTCTGGACATTTTAGTTATAGAGGCAAATTAAGGACTTCTGGATACATCAGTGTTGCATGACCAGCTTTGTTTTACCTCCTGAAGAGAGAAGCTAAGGTCTGTAATCACCATGAATACGTACGATTTGAGCTGAGTTTGTCTGCTCCCTCCAAGGCGTTGAAGGCGCCATGAACATTCTGGACCTGGAAAGAAGAAAGACACGTGAATAAACCCTGCTCTAACTTGGCAGTGACCTCTGCTTCTCTATCCTATCCTGTTACAAGGAGATCAGCCCGATTCAGCCTTTCCAAAAACAAAGCCTCAGTGCAGCAGAAGATGACTTGAAGCATTTCTCAGTGACTGCCAAGCAAGGGTTGGTTCCAGAGGAAAAAAGTTGATTTCTCAATGTCTTAAAAATGAAACTCCTCAAAGCCGCTGCAAAGCTAAAGGAATTGCAGCTGGAAATGGCCAGTTATGAAACTTTCCATAGAGATATTACTTAAGAGCTTTGCATAGCTAACTGTGAAATTTACCTATCAGGCTGAAGGGAAATAAGTGGGAATCGGATTCAGGATAAACTTTTGAGTCTTCATGCAAAGGTAGCTCGTGTCAGAGCAGTTTGGCTTGCACAGCTTTGCACATCAGCCCTGCCCTCACACCATGCACAACATGCCCTTGCAGAAGAGAAGGTCACATGCCAACATGGCCATCCATTCAGCTTTTCCTGCAGTTGGTCCCAGGCATGCAAGTATCTGTTTGCCCAGAATAACAGGATTTCCACTCCATACCTTCCACATACTCTGATCATCTGGAATCTAACGTCAACCAACAGAATAATCAATTTGTGAACTCTCTTCACAACAGAAACCCCACAGCAAGAGCTGTAGATCAGATGTTGCATCTTTCACAAAAAAATACAGCAAGCTACAGAGAAAGGACATATACATCCACAACCTAAAGATTCCTGTCCTTAAACCAGAAAATAGGGAAGAAACATTCAGAAGAAGTATTTGGTCATGAACGTGTGAGTTGTGATGCCGTAAAACTCACCAACAGGGCAATGCATAAGGATTTCCTTCCCAGGTCCTCTTAACAACTAACAACATGTGGATATATTTCTCTGATCCTAATGGCTGTTTTACTGTTCTGAATGCAATGGAGTAGGTGATGGTTTGGAGGAAGCAACTGACCTAGTTTCCCAGACAGAAAACTAAAGACACAAAACGAATAGCAAGTTCAACTTGCAAGGTTGCAAGGTACAGAGAAAAATAATCAGCAGAACCTTCTACAGCACCTCCCGCTCTGCAGGGATTCCCAATATTTTACACAACAGTAACCATCTCCAAACTATAATTGCAGATTCTTTACTTGGTTATTATACATACACAGTGTCAGCAGAAAAGCTTACAAAGAAAGACAAGTCACCAGACTGGGCTACAGTATTAAGGTCCACTCTCAGTGCTGCTGAGAAGTAGCTTACTGCATATCTGAGCTTGAGATGTTGAAGTTCCCTTAAAACACTCTAACAGTAAATATTTGAGCTGCTGCTCAGTAAACAACTTTGTCTGTCCTGTGAGGTATCTGCATATTTGGGCTCATGCTTTAGTTCCTGGCTCCCCAACATCCATACTTCTGTTTACATGTAAGAGCTGTTTGATCTGTTGTCTCTCTGAACAAGTTTGCAAAGCTCCAAGTTACAGGGCTTCCACACAGACACTGCCACCACTGCCATCAGGTCCTTTGCTGCACCTGCCTCTTCTGCCTTTGCAGCACAGATAGCATCTGTAACTCCCAGTCTGACGTATTACCATGATTTTCCTTGTGGAATATTCTGGATTCCCTTTAAAGTACTTGCTGCCATAGATTGCTAATTAATCACTGTGCTACAAAGTGCACAGGTGCATTCCTTGGGGGAACATTAACTTGTTTGTACCTCATTAAGTACCTGGAGGGACTTCAAGAAGCAATAAAACTTTGGCCACAGTAACAAAATTGCTTTGCAAGAGAAAACAATCAAGGGTGTATAGCCAGGCGTTCTCAGGACTGCACAGTATTAGAGGCCAAATCCAGTGCTTTGAGCAGAAGTATTGGAAGCAAAGGAAGTGAATCAGCTGTTCACTAAAGCCAACACTTGGTCCTCCCTCAAGACAGACCTCCACAAGATACTTGCCAGGCCTTTCAGCACCCTAGGCTTTAGCCTCTACAAAGGCATTCAAAGATATACAACTTGACTGATCAGACTGAGTCCAAGAGCAGGCTAAAAAATCACTTGTACTTATAGAACTATAAAGGAAAGACCTCTTGCAAAGGTTAAAAACTACTGTTTTTCATTGCAGAAATCTAGCACTCAAGAGAATTTTACAATTCCACAGAATCACAGGGGTTGGAAGGAACCCTCCTACTTTACACATTTCTTTGCTTGGTTACCTGTCATGCAGTAACCTTCTGGTCTTTGTTTACATTAGGAAAAAATCAACACAAGGCCTGCCACTATTATACATTAGTTATGATGAAGAACTGAAGCTCATTCAATGCCAGACAAGATTTGAATCTTTATTTCAAACTGACTGTTCCTTATGTACCTTAGTGGATATTTCTGGCAAAGCAAGCAACATCCTACAAAGAACGAGGTCTCAGCATTTGACACAAGCGAATGAGAGAAGCTCCTTACTCCCTTTAAGAAATATGAGCATGTATTACATCAAAGCAGGTGGAGACACAGCTAAATATTTAAAGATGTATCTACATAGCTTTAAAGCTCTCCATACTTGCTGGCTCTCTACACTGCTTGCTGAGTCTTGATAGCACCTGTTTAGTGAACACAGCCTTCTTTAATTTGTACTCTTAAACTTATGTTTGCCTACAGGATCAGCAGCACCTACATGCCAGACAACGAGTAGTTGTTCTGGGCTTTGAAAAAACTAATCAGAGCTTGTCCAAATCATGAGTCAACCACACATCTGCTGAACAGGTTTCTCACTACCAGCATGGAAGACACTTTGCTCCTTTGCCCCCAATCGTCCAAGCTTCTCATCTCAGTGATACTTATTTTCAGCACTGAGAATTGAAGCTATACCATGAGTTGGGCTATGCAGCTCAAGGACTCCATGATAAAACAATGGGCACAGTGCCTTGTAGCTTGATTTCCCACACAAACTGCACAACTGCCTATTAGCACTTACCTAATATTTCTCATAATCTCAGTGTGCTTTACAGACATTAAGCCAAGCTTATTTATATGCTAATATTTCAGCGTTCCCACACAAGATATTTCCTAAAAGAAGCCGGGAGCAGAGTCAGAAGACTACAAAGCAACGCTTAGACTTGTTAGCATGAAAAAGGTTTTGGAAGTGGGTGTACAAGAAGCAGACTAATGAGACGTCTGTGCTGAGGAAAGAAGATTACAGAGAGACTCCGGGTAAGCAATGTTTTGGGTGAGTCGCAAACTGGGTGTGCACATACACAACTAACTCCCACCTGTGATGCTAGCTCCTTGGAAGTAGGCTAGAGAAGTGCTGTAATCTGCCCTCATTGAGAAATCAGGAATTATTACATAACTTGCAACACCTGGTGAAACTCTATCCACAGGGCAAGTGCACACATTCAGCTTCTTCCCAACAGGGAACAGGTGAAACACAAGTCTAGCTTGTGTTTCACAGAACAAATTTGACTAATAGGTGTCTGCTATAGAAGTATGGTGACGTACATTAAAAAGAACTTGACTGGTGCTATGGTAAGACAGTAGACAGCACACATCTTCCCTCAGTATACTCCATGCTACTCTGCAAAGGAGGTCAAGATGCACTTGCTAAATTAACATTAGAAACAGTACTGCATGGTTTTTTACAGAGTCACTCCTAGCAGGAACATAACCACAGTTTTCCAAAGGCACTTTCAGTTTCAGATGGAAAAAGCAAAGTTACTTTATGATGAACACCTTTCTTCCCTGAAGTAATGGCATGTAAAGTTAGCAAACTCTTCTGGACTGAACGCATACTGCACGAATGCCAGCTTGCCTACCCAGGCAGCTCATTCTTGTCCTCCCACACTGTACGTGGCCCTTCCATAAAACCAAGCAATCCAATATCAAAGTTACTGTAGTTGCATTCAATCCCCTAGAGACAGGGAATTTTCAGGGAAGCAAACTCACCTGTAACTTGTCCCCAAATGAGAGCTTGTGGATGATGTGAGTCATGTCAGGATTCTGAGGCTGTGCAGTGGCACTGTGTGTTGACACGTGAAAGTTACCAGGGACCTAAAATTAGTCAAGACAAGGAAGACAGGATTTCTCATTTTATCCCTCAAGGCATTGCTAGGCTTTGATATGAAGTCAAAATGCCTGGATCCATCCAGCCTAGCAAATGGTATCACTTAATAGTAGACAACTTCTGGTACGCTGCAGAGAGGCTCTGAAATGTCTTCTTTCACTTGACCAACACCACCATACTGCACACAGAGCAAAGATCTGTTACATCCCAGGAGTCAGGCTCTCAGTGCTACAGCTGCTGACTAGGAAGTGACTCCCAGCTCTAGGATGCCTAACACTTAAGGCTATGTCTTTCTTTCCCATTAAAATACAATTCAAGTCACTCAATAAACAACTGCTTAACATTTTACTGCCACATCTCACATTTGTAAATGGGACCACTGTTGCAGAACATCCTAGGAAAGCTATGTATATATATATTTTTTTTCCAATCATAAGATACCTCACATTTCAGAAGATTGGTGGTTTTCTTCATATACAAAACCCATTCTTACCCACAAAATTTTGGGGGTATCCTGTACAAACAAAGCCAGATCTTCATCTTCTAGTCCTGACTTGTAGCTGGCTTTTAGCTCCTGGTTCTCCCAGTACAAGATTTTCTATTTGCTTTTGTTTTTTGTTTTTAATTCAGGAAAATACAAAGTTTTGAAAAAGTACAGATTTCACCTAAGGACTCAGTTCCAAGGCAGAAAATGAGCACTGGTGTCATTCTAACTGGATCACTCTAGCACGCACAAAATTTTCAGGTCACTACCCCTACACTGTGAAGTCTTTCAACAAATTCAACTCAATCACTGTTACAGAGGTGCAAGACTTTTTTCCTAGGGAGAAAGGGGTTGGAAATTAAATGGTCTTGATTTGCAAAGCCTTGAACAGCACTAAGAATCAGTCTCAGACAACAGCAGGAAAACAATTGCACATCAGGTGCTCATTGTTCTCACTGTAGAGACTTCAGTGTCAGGCCCAAGGGAGGCCACATGCTGATTACATGTGCTTTCAGGAAAGCTAAATTAAATGACTTGATGTGTGGCAGTGCACTCTGGGAACACTTTCAGGCATGGACTGAAGCTGTGTCATCCACACACTCAGTAAACAGGGTGGCAGTCTGCAGCAAGTACACAATGTTACCTTGTTCTCCCACTCCAGGTTTGATGCCCTGCCATGTACTACCACATGCCCAGGCTCTAATCAAGCCAAAAGTTACTCCTATAACTAACTTCACATAAGCTCTTTAAAAAGGGGTGTGTCTTTGTTATGTAAGCTTAGAGTCCCACAGCACAGTGTCCAACAGCCATGCACAGTCATGTTTCAAAGCAGAGCCACAACCCACTCGAGATGCTGGCTCACACAGGAGCCTGTAAAATTCCTGCCAAGGGACTGAAGACTTTCTTCCCCCTCAGATGTGAGAGGCTCAGATTTTCAGAGCCATAAGTCCTGGTGTACGTTCCCTCCTTCTAGTCCCAGCCACTACATGAGACCATGCAATTAGTGGTTTTGCACAAACGAAGTAGAGAAGGGAATTTCTTGTGTTCACATACAGCAGCTATTTTTTTTTGTTTGTTTGTTTGTTTTTGAGCAGAAGTGACCAAGTACACCAGAAAAAGCCACAACTGTTTTAGTACTGTGCTTTTGGGATTAGCAGAACAAGACCTACCTACCTTTGTAGAAGCCCTTTCCCAGTTTTGTGGACTACGAGCTGCCAGTAGTTTTGGCGACTTAGAGGTGAGGAAAGAAACATCATCTTTTTAATCCCTAATCTCTTCCATGTCACAGAATCAATAAGAGGTTCTGCCTGTTATTTTTAGATGAGATTTAACATGACCTGGGCGGGGAAGAAGGAAGCAGGATTTTGTAGCCCGTGGTACATGAGGAGGCGTGAATAAAGGGTGCGCCCTTGTGAGGACATCAGTGGGCCCCACCACTGACTCCCCCACCCCACCTAGTCATCTCCAGCATTACATAGCAAGATTATTCAATCCTGAACACACCCATCCCAGAGAGGAGCCTCCTCCAGGCCTGGATTTTCATTCTTTGAGGCAAAGCATCCCTACAAAGCATGCGCACAACCCTCGTGCATGTGTTCCAAACATCTCAGCATGGAGCTGTTTCTGTTACGCTGGCATCCTCTAGCAGGGAACATTCCTGTCATTCTGCAGCTCTTGGAACTAAAGAGCACTTGGATAGAGACATTGCCAAAGACTTCTGCATAGTGAGTCACATTTTGGAGGTGCAAAAGTCACGATGAGTGAACACAGAAGCCATTCAGCATTCATCAGGCGTTTCTACGTCCCCTATACGTTAGGCTGCTGCATTCATAGAGACATCACTAGCCACAACACAGAGCCACTCTACTACTAAGGAATGCTATCTGGGTTACCTGCTTTGAAGATTAAGAATAAGCCTGATCTAACATGTCCTCTATGGCTCTAACTACACAGCCTCCTCTTCCCATATTGTTCTGCAGCACCAAGAGAATCAACTTCACCCGCTGATTAGGGACTCCCTAAATGTACTCCCTCAAGGGGAGACAGACACACAGATTTTCACAGCATTTTACAAATAGATCTTACAAGCATTTCCTGAGCCAGCTCAAGCTCACCATCATTCCTACTCACCTTGTTGATGCTGAAATGTCCCTCGAATCTACAGCCATCCCCATTATTGAGAGGTATTTTCATCGAGTTGTCTATGTGACCCACTTCATGCCTTCCCATTTCATCCTGGATGTCTAGTCCAACTACTGCATGGAGGGAGGAAAGGAGACAAAAAAAAAATAAAAAAATCCAGAGATAAAAACAGAAAGGTTGCATAGGAAAAGCATGCACAGCTTTTACAGGAAAAAAGTCCACATCATTTTCCCTGACACTTGACTAAAGTGCTAATAAAATAACATCATATGTCAAATACCCTTATACCAGAGTGAACTTTGTAACCAAATCTTGTAGACTGTTTATTTGACAGAAACATATATCTTATACCCTGTCAGTTAACTTCAATTTGATCTGCATACACAGAAAAACTTCAAGTAGACAAGGCAGATGATCTGTGAAAAGCCAACAACTGCCTGTTGTACTCAGTTACACATAAACCTAGGGAGGTTTCTGGCTCCCAGACACTATGTGGTCACTGTAAAAAGGGAAAGGACTTAGAATAAGGTAGCAAGGGAGGTCAGTCACTAACACAGGCTGCAGTGAGAGCACAGGGTCCAGGAAAACTAGTGGCCTGGCCTCACCTGGAATATGAAGTGATGGTGTATTGGCATAGGCTGCAGTGATGTGACATCCTGTTATAGAGGGGTCACTGTACAAATTCTGGCCTATTCAAATATGAATTAAAACAGGTAAGAGAAAGAAGGTACTCACATTCACAATGCAGATTTGGTAAACTGATGTTCAGATTCACTTCTATTTTACCTCCACTGTCTTTGTCTGGGTCATCCACATACAGCTCATTAACTCTAGAGGAAAGAAGACACGAGTGGGTCCACGCATATAGCTACTTTCCACGTGAGAGGGCCAAAAAACAAACTCCAAACAACCAGCCTTGTATGTGAAGTAAAAAAAAAAAAAAGAGAGATTTTGAAGCACAGAGCAGAAGACAGCACAGCATGCCACAGGGCACAAGACCCCCATGTGTGATTGACCACATCAGGTACAAAAGCTTTTTCTTTGCTTTCAATCATCAGCCCTCCATTTTTGGGTGCCAGGGTCTCCTTTCTCTTCTCTCTTACTTGCACCTTCCTCCCTTAGTATTTCATTTCAATCTACAAACTGTAATCAAAAGCAACGACTATAATTGAGAAGAGGATTCAAATCAGGAAACAGATGGGATGAAACATCCTGGACAGCAGGATCTAACACTGTGCAACAGCCTCCCAAAGAGCAGTGATGTGCCAGCACTGTGGGTGCTACGAAACAGATTTAACAGAAGACAAAATAGAGATATAGAGCAAAAGGAATACAGAACTATAAATATTTATTGTTGGCACATACAATCCATCTGACAGCTAAAATATAAACCAAATGAACCAACGCAAGCACAGCCACATGTCCTAGAGAACACACTCCAGAAAAATGCACCATACTGAAGCAGGAAGATGTGGAGGGTACCCAACAGCTCCATCTCTATTGAAGTCTGAGACTGCTCAGTCTCAAGGAAGAAGATTTGAGAATTTATCTTTCAGCGTGATAGATAATAAAGGTATGGGAACTTATGCTCAAGCAAGCTGCATAAAATAAATTATCTTTGCTATTAAGAGCTCTGTGTTATTTCTGTTTAATGCCCAAAGTGTGTGAAATCCTTTGACAAGCCCTTGCCGAGTATACATGCTAATAGACAGACCAGACCAAGGGCAGCTAACAAGACAGAATCAAAGCGATTCTGTTCTGGTGATACATCTCTGGACCACAGTGAACTGCCTGCCCTGTGGATTCAGAAGAAACAAGTCTTCAGACTGAGAAACACACAACTGCCAATTTCTTTCCAAGTTAATTACTCACAGGTCAGCGAGGTTTGCAGACACTCATTTAAAACCAGCACAGCATTTGTCTTCAGCTTCACAGCCCTACCTTTCTCTGTTTTTAATTGGCTTGACAAGTTGCTTGCAATCATTACTCAACGTATTTTTCAAGTGATTAACAAAAATGACACAGAGGGAGTGGCAAGATTGCTCATCAGCGACCTAGTTAGAAGCTCCTTGGCTGAGCCTTCTCCTTCCAGGTGGAATGTGTTAAATCTTCTATGTATTCATCACTGGCAGACTAGGTAGTGATTGGGATTAAGTCATATGTCCAAATACAGGGGTAAGGAGTACTCCAGGCAGCAGAAGCATTACTCCTCCAAAGCACCACATCTCTCTCCTCCCTCCCAGCTCCCAGCCTGCTTTCTCCCCAGCTCCTCACTGCCTCAGGTGTGACCACGAGCACCACAGCCAACTCCATGCTTCTGATGAAAGGGAGCATCTGTGTCAGGGCTAGCACAGAAAGACTTCAGGTTTGGCACCTCAGCTGATGCAGCCCAGATCTTTGGAGTGAAAGTCTAAGAAGTTCACTAGTTGTATTTGCAAATTTCCAGTTCTGAACAAGGCAGAGAAAGGGCCCCCAGGTGTGGTGCTTGAGTAAATGCCCATAGGCCTTCTGGAGATAAGTAAGCAAGAAGTGGGTGCTGGTAGAAGTCAAAGGATAAACTGTGTACACAGAGCCTCTTGAAGCTTTTACACAGGAAGACAAAGAGGTGAGATCACTCAATCACAGACTGGATCACTGAGGCAAAGAGAAGTAGGCCACTGTGCCCATGTCATGGGGCCCATTAGTTGCAGAGATAAGAGACACTGGCTTCCCGTTTGGAACTCCGGTCATGAAACCACTTGTTCCTAGCCTGCCTCTTGGGCAAGGCTCACGGCCATTTCCTTTTCCTCATCACCCTGCTCTTTTCCTTAACCACATTCCCAGAAGATTTCTTAGCAGGGGCTCAAAACTGCACTCTGCACTGACCTGCTCTGCTACTGATGTGCCTCCCCTGAAGGGGACCCCAGGGCACAGTGGGAACACACGCAGGCTAAGCCTGCCAGAGCAAACCTTAAAAGAAGATTCATCCTCTTTCAACAAACTGGAAATTTTACTCCCCAAATGCTTTCTGGGAATCTCACAGGTAAAGCAGATATCCAGGGTCAAGGCTGCTACTTCATGGATCTCCGCCTGAACCTCTGCTGCCTAAGTCTGGGCTGGTGCTCTTGTCAAGGTTGCTAGCCTTCTCCCCAGGGCCAGGAAACCAAATTGCACACAGCCTTCCTATAATTTTACCAGACAATCCTGGGATGTTGAGAAAAGCAGCATTTGGCACCTCTAGCAACTCCCCCTGAAAGGATAATGTCTCCAGCAGAAAAAAAAGAAGCTGGTTTTAACTTATTGCTGTCTATTCTGGAACGTAAAGTATCCCAGAATTAAGCAACACTACCTAACAGTGAATATGAGATGGTCATAAGGGAAATAAAATCTGAGGTCAGGCAGAAGGACACTGTAAACACAGCTGCTTCTATAGTTCTTTAGGGAGGCAGCATATAGGGTCATATTGTAAAACTAGAGATGGCACATACCTCCTCTTCCAAAGACCCCAAAGAAGTAGGAATTGGTATTCTACTGGTTGTTGTTAAAAGTCCATTTGAACAAAAGAGGTGCAATAAAGCAAAGGTGAAATGCAGAGCTATGAAAGTGTAATAGGGCAATAGGACACTTAAAAGTGCACCTCACCCTGCGCAGGGCCTCCCATCGCTGCTTCAAGGAAACGGAGGAAAGTTTCCCTATGCTGCAGGAGCAGTGATCCACACAGAAAGAATCTGCTTCACTTCTAGAAAGAGCCACTTTGAAATACTTCCCATTCCTGAGCGATGCTGCTGGGAGATAGATGCTCATCCCATTTGCTTAGAAACTTGTAGCATTACACAGAAGGAGCTGGCTAAGATTGCAGATCTTGCAATGGTATGCAAGACAGAGGAGAAGAGTAGCACGAGGGCTTAGCATTTCTTTAAGATTTTATCCAAAGACAGACAAACCCATTCTCCACGCTTAGATTTATGACACAACAGCTTTGTTTCCCCAGAAACAAAACTTCTCACATAACTTATTTCCACCTAGCAACCCTGGCCACTAATGTTAGACGCTTTGCACTTCCAAAGCTAACAGCCCATGGAGTACAAGAGGGGCCACGAGGCATCAGGCTGCTCAGTGCCTCACGCTCTGCCTGGATGCTCTCTAAGTACATCATCCTCATTCTCTGTATTCCATGGCCTAGCCTTTGCTTCAAATTCCAACTTTTTTTCTCCCTCCTCCCAGCCATCAGCCATAAAGCTAGAAAATACAGCCACTTACTCCACAAGCTGCCTTTTACCTCATCCTCCGACTGCCAGGAAGCATTCTGCACTCTTGAGTCCCTAAGCCTGAGGGGAAAAATAATTACTCTTTCTTGAGGGAGTTCAAAGATTCTCTCAAGAGATTTTCTCGGGCAAATTCTACAAGTCCTCTTGACTTCACTTACCATTCCAGCTCTCATCATTCACCTTCCACAGACACAACCATCCTAAATCAAGAGGCCTGCACAACCTCCTCGTTTGTGCCAAACAAGAGAAGACATAATATAGGAAAAAAAAACCACTGTAACATCATTTTCACAATTTGTGCAAAGAAAGAAGCAAGTCAGCAAACTCTCTGCTGTGTAATAAATCGCACGTATCTATCGCTCTGCTGCTTGTAAGCTTCTTCTCTGCCCTGAATCTCATCAATTCACCATTTAGAAGGTCTCTGTCCCACTTTATGTCCTTGCCTTAGCTGTAAAGCACAGAAAACACTGTCCTACAATGAAAGAATTACAGCTCTCCAGGAGGCAGGAAGAAGAAGGCTTCCAAAGACATCAACGTAGATTCGAGCCAGAAATTTCAAATGACATCACGGCACCACCTTCCGCTTCCTGCTAACCTGCACATGGACGTTAGGACAAATGGCACAACAGCACAAATAAATAACACCTTTTATTAGGTAATCTCCAAGTTACAACGCAAACATTAATTAAGCTCCTTAACACCTCTGAGGTAGTTCAGCTAAGCGTTATATCCTACAGAAAAGTGTCTGTCTCAAGGTCAGTCCACACTGAGAGCAGGATTACAACTTCCATTCCCCACCGACTACCAGGCCATGCTCTACCCGCTGTTCGAGCTTGCTCCACTATTTCATCTGCTTCAACTGGATGAGCCAGTGGGGCTGGACCCGCACCTCCAGCTTAGTGCCTGGAATCCAGATCAGAGCATACAAGTTGTAGCAGTGTGCTCCCGGTGCAGACAGCTCATGCTCCGAGGCTACCATTTCTCACAGGAGGAATGCTTATTGCACCAGGATCACCCTATGCTGCTCACAACAGCTACAGCCTGACCCTGCAAGTCATTATGAGAAATCACTATGAGACAAAGCCACAAGGCACATTTCAAATACCCCAGAGAGCCTAAGGGACAGAAAAGATGACAGGGTATGATAACAATTCTGCTTCACTGCAGGATCAGTCTTGGGCATGCAAACAAACCCTGTGTAATCAAGCAATATTAGTCTCAGAAGCAGCTAGCTTTCTGCTTCCTCCCATTTTTGGAGTACTTGATAACCTGCACAGACAAGTTGTGCGGCATGCAGTGCGGCCCCAGCACCAGAGCTGGGCTGTGTGACGCTCACAGATCAGCAAAAATATTTTTGAAAAGATTAAAACAAGGCGGGTGTCCTCTGTGAATGATCTGGCCACCTCAAATGAACACTTGATTTTGACACTGCTGATAAGTTATGCTTATATAGAGAGCTAGTATTTTTATTGTAGATACTGTGCTTGCATAATTAACTACCTTGCAGGAGGACACAGACATTCAAGCAGCAAAGTTGTCACTCGAGCCTGTTCAGTGCCAGCTACTTCATTTCAAACAAACAAACAAGCAAAAAAACAACAGCACAATAACAACACCAGCAGAAATAGTCTGCTGCTTTTACATAGTACTCTGTGCCAGTTGAACTGTTGTTTGGCAGACACATTCATACCACAAATAGCACATTCATACCCTCCTACCCCTTCCCCTACCTGCCGATGCAACACAGACTAGATTACTTAATTACATCTCTCCTACTAATGATGGAATACTTGGAAAACTCTTATTGATCACATAGGACATAATTCATGACCTAATTACAGTCGTAAAACTGCAGGATTATCATCTTGCCAGCTATTAACTTCTGGAATTGATCTGGGTTAATTAGAACAGAGATAGGTGATCTCTGCATTCTTGATTTGCAGCATAACAGCAAGATGAATGAGGAAGGCTGTTAAAGGTAGCACAAGCAATTCCTAGCCCTCACTCTACTCTCAACCAACTGCCCATCCTGCTCAGGAAATACCTGACACATTTAACACTTGAGCTTCATGTCTGCAGCCATTTGAGTCATTTGCTCAGTGGGACAAGCATCTTTGATACTGTAATATTGCAGATGCTCAAATGTGGAGTATGGATCTCCTTTGCTTTATCTGTCTTTTACAGAACTGAGGCATTAGATCTAAGTTCTTGCTCTGTCTGTTCTGAAGTATTCAGTCATTCTCTGGATAGAAAAAAAAACAATCATGAACATCCTTGATTTCCAGAGTTCACCCTTCTCTTAACTGCAATGACAGGTTGTGGTTGAGCCGAGGAAGAAAAACCTTTTTCCTCACCAGCACTTCACAGTGCTTTTCCTGGAAAGAATGCAGTCCCATCTAGGAACCAAGCTTCAGCTTCCTTCATGGCTACTCAGAGGACTGCCTGTTACGGTCATGAAGTGGATCTTTAACATGACAAATTAGAAATTTTCTAGCTTGCTCTGGACTCATCTACACAGGAAGCTAGTAAGCAATAAAATAGGATGTGCATTTATAGTGTGTTACCTATGCCACATTAATTTCCTGCATGCCCACTGTAATGTGTCCAGTATCTTAATCCAGCTTCCTAGCTGAAGCAAGCTCCCCTGCCACGGACGCGACCTGGGTGCTCATTAGACGTGCCCACACACTGAGTTACGACACACCTACTGTTACGCACAGTCTTCCCCACATCGATAATCTGTTTGGGTTTAGTGTTATGACTGCTATCCTCAAGATGAAGGTGTAATTTCTTGGCCTTCTGCCACATAGGCAAGCTGGCATTGCAAGCACTAAGACAACGGGCCGGTCCAGGAAAAAGAGATTTGAAGTTGGGCAAGAGTGACCACACAGATTTCTAGCAATAACAGGACTTCAAATTGCTACAATCACATGAATGCAGAAGGAAGTCCAACAGTGGGAAGAAGCTTAGGGGTTAATGTGGTGCAGATCAGATCTTATTTTCTCATGTTAGAACACATGAGTTCATCAAACCATACCAACCACTCTTTTCAAACCTAGATACCAAAAAACCCATTGGTAAGAGTCAGACAGCTAACCCTGTGGGTACCACTGCTGTTGAGGTTGCTGCTGACTTGCCCTGAAGCTGGATGTCAATGCACACACCCACTCCACACACTATTACTGGGCATAACAGGGCTATGAAGTAAGCATGGATTAACAACAGTGAACCTGGTTCGTCTCTGATGAAAGGAACCAGACCAGGTGCTCTTGATTTCAACTTGCCATCAAAAATGTGCAGCTATTCCCATGCAATCTGGCTTTGTAAAGTACATGACTGCTTTAGGGGAAATATTACACAAAGACTGATGAAGTCTTCTAATTCAGCTGGCAGTGGCAAAGCAGGAAAGCTCACCCTGTACAAGAGCATATTCCAGTTAATCATTCAAACTCTGGCTGGCACTAGGAAATTTCAAGCTGGGAGGGTATCTTGTGCAAGAGATAGGAAAGATACAAAAGAAATTTGATACAGAAGAAACTTGAAACTTGCAATAAAAGGTGATGGGTATTGAGCAGTTTGCACAAAAGGAACCTTCTGCATCTTGAAAAGTATTTGGTTCTCGGCAAACAAAGGCTCAAAACATTTTTCTGAGTTAGTATCTCCACTGTTACCCGCCATCACCCGGTTTCTAACGATGGTTAGAACTAACAGAGTTCTCACACTGTTTCAGAACCACATACAGCTCTCCACAACTGCACCCATGCTCCGAACCATCAGACTGTGCTGCCTCACAATGTAGTATCAGTAGCACATTTTGAAGGGAGGCAGGAGAGGTCAGCAGCATCTCTGAACACCTCTAAAGTGCTATGGGCTTCCCAGAAAAGAAAGCAGTGAGTAAGAAATGGAAAAAGAAGAGTACTCCTACTTCAGAAGTCACTGAACTGGGAAGCACCTCTTAAGAGTCATTCTGAAGTATTTCCGTTGTAACGGAGCAAGCCTATTCACAAATGCAGTGGGTGCACTGTTCCCAACAAGAGGGAATTTGATGACCCACAGCTCATCAAAAAGAGGTGATCACATTCAGCAAGCTGTTGTGTTGGACAGTCCGTGACACAGCAGTTTCCTGCATTCATCTCTGATTCTTCCATGACATCCTCCCTAAAATTTTACTGCTTCACTGTTCACAAACACCTCCTCCCTTAGTCCCTGCTGGGAAAGACAGCTTACCAACTCGCTGAGGTTCCAACCAGAATCCTCAGTATTCACAACTCAGAGCACCTCTAATATCTTCATGGAGAATGCATCGTCTTGTTCAGAAAGTCACAATATGAAACAAGCACAAAGCCTCAGAGAATCACACAGCTTTGCTGTTCAAAAATAAACCCACAGTCAGGAAATAATCACTACATAAAGAAACATACACTCTGCTAGATCAAATTTAGGTAAATATTTCTAATTTCTCTTGTAAAAAACTAACAAAAAATCAGATAAGTAAATGAGATCTAAGAGAAGAGCAACAAAAAGTACTTTTTTACTTGAAGTAATCTGTCTAGAGTTTTTTTTTAAACAAAGAAACCAAGAATTTCTCACATTTAGCTCCTGAGAAAAGTAGGTGAATAAGACGAGCCTAGTATTTTACCAAAAAAAAAAGCATGAATTGAATTCAAAGAAATGGCAAGGGGGTAAGAAACGTGAGATATCATCTCTGAAAGAAAAGTGCAACAGGCATAAAAATCAGCTAGAGCTAGATTACACTATTGTCTTAAGGTTAAACATTAAGGTTCAAGTTATTCTTTAAGTTAAACTCTTGATCCAAGTCAGAGATGAACAATGAAAAGGTACGAGGTGATCAGAACCAACGCAAAGCGCAGTTGGTCAAAATACAGCATGGAAGTCTTGTGCCTTTCAGAGCTTTTGTGCTCAGCAGTGACATCTGTGGCTGTGAGGACCATCACGCCAGTCCGACTGAAGTTCCGCCCTTCCTAACTCTCCAGGAAAACTGCATCACAGTTGGGTGAGCTCACTGCCACGTCAGTAGGATTACGGAGGACGTTTCCTAGAACCCCAAACAAAGGTACTTAGGTTAACAGTTACCAAGAAAAGTCGACGTTGAGGCATGAGGAGTGTAAAAACAGAAAAAAAAACCCCAACAATCTGATCAGTGTAAATACTCATGCTATGAGCAATTTTTTAAACCCTGAAGTATTACTGGTTTGCTCATAGTAGGTCCAGAAGAGATCACCCAGGTACAATTCCTCTTCAGGCACAAAGTCTGTCAAGTAAATTTTCAAGTAAGGCTTGAAAGCACAAAGAATGAAGACAAAACTCATGCCACAAGTAAAGCGATCTGCATGTATCAGATATTCAGTTCAATCTGACATCGGAAAAAAAAAAAAGATTATTAATGTTAAACTAACAAGCATTCACATTTTATACAACTCATTTTCTCAAAAAGCATCTCCAAAAATATACAGTGAAGACAAGCAGAATGCAACCCTCATTCTACCCACAAAGAAGTCAGGGGAAAATAAAAGGTTTTGTCAGAGATCCCAGGGATCCACAACAATATCCCACACTCCCAGAGCACTGGTAGAGTGGTTTCAACCAGTAGGCACCACACATTTCAACTTAAGGTATCACTGATGAAAAAGACACTGATTCAAAGTGAATCTGGAAAAATAAACAAGTACAGAGAAAAGAATGTATTCAGGAGGAGAGAGGAAATCAATCTCATAAGAGGAAAATAAATGAAGAACTTAAGGAGGAAAAGGGAACTTGCAGCAGATTGGCACCAATCTTAGCAATCACGGTGCCTTATGCCCATCTATCATCAGAGAACTGAAGAGGAATGGGAGCTTATTCATCTTGTTCAAGAGACGAACCTAGTATGCAACTGATAAAGGATTGGGCAGGCCTGGAACAATTTTCTATAATATAAATATTTTAGAACAAAGTTTGCCTGGCTTATCTCAGTAAAATAAAAAGCTGAATGACTGAGTATTTCAACTCAACCAAAAGGAATCCTAAACCATGAGAGAACTAACTGGGTAGTGAAATTACCGGCACATTTTTCCAAGGTAATGGAGGACATCCATAAAGAATCATGTATAAACATACATTCAAACAAAGGAAAACATGGTTACTACTTACATTTCAGTGGCTATGAATCCGGTGAGCTCAGACAGGAAGAGAAACAGTATGAAGAGACAGCAGCAGACAGAGACTGGAAAAGAGGCAAGTTGAGGAAAAGGTTAGTTTATATCTCTAACAAAGACACAAACTGTTCTCACACAGGCAGATCATTCCCCATGCAAACATGCCATCCAGACACATCTAACAATTAACAATGTTTCTGTAGAGACAACACCAGGCCATCCAAGCAGTGACTTCAGTGGCATGCCAACACTCGGCGTCCTGCTGGGTATCTTAACTCTTGGCCTACCTTCTCCGCCATGATTTCCATCTTGCCACAGCTCCTGTGTTCTTCACCTCCAACACACTATGCTGGTCAACCAGCTCTCCCTCCCCTTTGACAAAAGTGCTTATCAGCAGTACTTCTTTTGGAGCCCTTGCTCCCTGCTAAATTTTATTACACTAAAACCTCCTTAAGAAGAGGGAAGAAAAAAAAAAAAAAGGCATTTCCTTGCTTCAGAAGCACACAATCAGTTATGTTGTGTTTTGTGGATTAGGAAACATTTTGGTTCTTTGTCAGGTTCTAAGGCTATGCACGTGCTGTCTCACAGCCTGTACTACATGTGAGACAGAGCGGGTACTGCAGAGACTGTTGTGATAATGGACTAGTCTAAACAATGCCTCATTCTCCTCTTATTTATCCATTTGCCAACATACTCTTCAGAGAAGACAAATTTGTAGCCAAGTCATTGCTAAGAACCTGGACAAGTCCTGCGTCAGTTCTAAGAAAGCCAATCTACAGTTAAAAGAGCGGAGCCAAAAGTTACCAGTGTATTCTTTGTCACTCTTCATCAGAAACTGTTCAAAACATCATACAGTGACATTCATGCAGCAGCGTCAGTTTCCTGTACAGGAGGAGCTTGAAGGAAGGAAGGAATGGCTGTGAGTCTCACTGAGTAGGGATGATTAGACACGGATGTGCCAACTCAAGGAGATGGGATTATATTAAATAAAATATCCAAGTTCATCATGAATCATTATACAAAAGAGTAAACCGGGAAATGGCATGGCAGCAGACACAGTCTGGTTCACCCCTCAGTCCCAGCAGAGTAACAGTGACCAAGCACTCTTTGGAAATGACCATTTTACCACAGCCACTAATTAAGATTGAGAAACGTGTAAGAAAAACCCTGTTCCTCAACTTTACTCCACATGACCCATACAGCCTGAATATCCTTTCCTCCAGAAGGCTCAAGCAACAATTGGCTGGAGAGCAATTTTAATCAAACTATTGTGCCTGTCCACTGTCCCTTGGTACAGAGCATGGGAGGCATGGGAACAAAAGGGGAGGTACTTAAAGCAAATACCGACAGACTCTTGAGTGACCTGAAGCCCTGTGCCTCATTCTTCAGATTAGTCAGGCTGTAGTTCTGAGGAAAGAGAAATACACAACTTCCCCTTCTTCATCAGTCATTTCAAGGGTGGATTCATTTGCTGACCCTCTCAGAAGTGAGGAGGATTAAAAGAGATGCCAAAAAGCCATTAAGTAGGATGAAGAAAAAGGGGAAAATGAAGTCAAAAATCAGTAGGAAAACGCAAAGCCAGCGAGGATATTCATTGGAAAAGAGAAACCTCAGATGGTCAGACAGTCAATCCCAGGTCCTGGCTGTGAAGATGCAGAACACCACCACACTGCTGCAACCCAGCTAAGCCACCAGCACAGTGTGTCATGGGGGTGGAGAAGGAACTACTTGAAACACAGCAACAAACTCTGATGAGAACATATACGCCCATATAAGAGCAGAAAGAAAAGCAGTCGGGCACAAGACTAGTTGATCCAGTGTTTCTCACCATTAATCACCGAACAGACACATAAGATCTCTGATCTTGGCAGTATGCAGGGGAGAATGTATGATTGAGACAATTCTTTCAGCTGCTTTCCATACACCCTTTTGCCATGTTCTCATTCTGTAGCAGTTTACCACAGCATCAGACAGACCTCTCTGCTCTCCATCGCTTCTTTGCAAGCTTGGTACAGATGCCAATTCTCACCCAGAGCTTTCCTCCTTTTCCAGCTTTTCACTTTCTTCTCTGTCATTTTCATTATCAAATTACCTCCTCCTTTCCTGGTATACAAACTACTATCTTCCTTAAGTCCCTTTTCCAATCCAGCTCTTCCAGTGAAGACCCATGACAATACATACTAAGTACAATAAAATTACAAAAACCTGCACATAAGAAGTCCTGCACGAATGTCCTGAAACACCTGGGGGGGACTGACTTCCAAAGGCCTTTGATACTTTTGTCAGTGTTTGAACTGCACATGCAGTTTTCAACCTACAAAACAGATTACTGAGAGTTTACACAAGGACAGGTCTGGAGAAGATGAATGGGGAACAATGACTCACCTTACTCCCAGTAAAAGAATGCAATGGAAGGCTGAGCTTTAAAACAAGAGGAGAGAGTTTTTCTTCTATGGGACACTTGGCATTCTGAAACCCCTCAATGTCAGGGAAAGTCTAAGAGACTTAAAGAAAGAAAAGAATCAGACATGCCTAGAAGAAGAAATTTACTGATGGCCACTAAACACAAAAGAACCACCTCTGTCTCAGCAAGTTCAGAGCTGCCAAATGAGGGATGTTTGGGCACTGTTTCACCTGTCCTCGTGCTCTCAGCATCTACTGTTGATCACTACCTTGAAAACTACACTTGGCTAAGTGGAGTTTTGCAACAGCCTTGCTAGCATGGCTGCTCTGGTGTTAAAGCATTCCTGTATGTGCACATCTCCAGAGCAGGGGGTGTCGGGTGTCTTTGGCATCATACTTACACAAAAGCTTTATGCTTTGAACCATCTCTCGCTGCCAAAGTGCCCCTCTCCTTAGTGTACACAGCTGTATGCAGGCACATAAACACTCTCAGTGTGACAACGTACACACATAGTTTCAGCTACTTATTGCATAGTGGAGACCTGTACTTGCTTCCATGCAAGTGCATGGTTCCAGCCACTCATATATGATAACTATATTTCATCTGGAAAAGCAGATTAAAGATTAGGATCAGATAGAATAGGAAAAATTAGTGCTTAAAGCTTAGCTTAACTGCAAGGGCACTGTGATGTTCCCACAGAGCTTAAAGGACAACGTAAGACAGGTTTTTTAAAACTCTAGTAGGACAAAGTGATCAATATATCCCAGATTGCTCATTGTAGACACACTGGAATGTGCTTTTATTGAGAAATTCCAAAATGATGAGAAATTCTACCAAGGACTTTTTTCAACATTGGCTTCTACATCCTCACCCTTATGCACATATCTCTTTAAATATACACCCCCATCTAGGTACATTCCTAACTCTCCCTCCCCACCCTTCAATAAATGAATAAAATGCACACTGTTTAACAACACACAGACTGAAGGAGTGAGTCTTTGTCTATATTAAGGCATAAAATTAATAGTATTTATTGTACAATGAAGCAAACTGCTATGAAGTACAAGGATTGGGTCTTGTTACAAATGACACGTGAATCATAACTTTGATATTTCCTGATGTGTATTTAAAACTCCAGCCTCCAAACAGCATAGAGTATTTCTGGATAACGTTACCATGTGTGCATACAAGACATGCATGCAAACTATGCATCCACGCTGACTGTTAAGCAGAAGGATTGCTACAGCAGCTGTTCGAGTCGCAGGCCTCTCTCTCAAGAAGTCAGACTGCTGCTGTCCAGATGCCAGCTGTCAGACAGCCAGGGCATGTGCCACTGCTGCCTACATACCCAAACATGGCCAGTTCAGCACCATGGTAATCAGGGCTGTTAGAAGGGCCGTGTGCTGGCCTCACAGACACACTGCACCGGGGTCAGAAGGCTTGTGAGGACTGGCACAACACCTGGTGGAAGAGGGACAGCAACAGCATGACTGTCTTAGTGGCACATTAACTGATCTGAAAGAAGAGATTTTTACTAAGAACAAGGGTGCTTAACTACTGCCTGCCTTTCACAGTAGTCTTTGTGTGTGCTGTTCTGTGCAAACCCTACCACTAAACTATGGGGGACTGCTCTTGGTTCCTTTGTTCCTACTAGTTTTTAGTAGCCAGAAGGGTTGCTGCACAGATCCAGAGTATCTTATATGCAATGTGCTTTTGAAATTACAAAAGCCTACAAAAAGAAACCCTCCAGTTGGATTCTGAACTTGCCCACAGACTCTTCTCCATTAAAATACCTTCACACTTATTTGGAGCTGCCTCTTTCCTAGCAGTTGGCCCCTTCACCCCTGTTGGTTGGACACAGCGTTGGTACTCACATCTCTTTTCTTCTGTAATTTGATCTACTCCTTCCTCCCTAATAAACCTCAAGCTTCTAAAACAGAAAAAAAAAAAACAACCCCCCAAACAAGCAAATAAACAACAAAACAAACAAAAAACCCACACACAAAAGGGCCTTCCCTCCCCCCAAATACAAACACAATTGGAAGAATCCTGCTTTAATCTGCTCCCATTCCGGAAAGCACCAGAAACAACGCTGAAGTCTCAGCTGAAATCACACAGGAAGGACTACAAAGTCAGATACTACAGGCTATTTTGTATCAACCCTGTAAAGAAGAGTAGCACCCTCCCCTACCTCCAAGCCTCTATTATGGTTAACACCCGAATTCCCTGAAGCATTTATCTCAAACTCATGAGACCTTCCCAGGCTTCAAACTGCCATGGCAATGGGCTGGTCTCATTCATGGCCTCCTACAACACTCAAGATTACTGGCTTTCAAATTACAAGTCACAGGCTTGGTCAGACAGAAAATCCATTAGGAAAGCTGCATCCAGGATCCTCACACGCAAAGCTACCACAGGTTGTTGGCTGTCTGTGTGTGTGGTTCAAAAGCTTCTATCAGCCTCTCTGCAAACACTCTGACAAAAAGAAGGAGAACCAGTTAGAGAAGAAAAATCAAAGCCTGAGAAGCTGCAAATAACAATAGAGAGAAATAAGTCAGCTAATAATTTTAAGTAAGAGTCACAGCCTCCAAGCCTTCCCACAACACACTTATCACTTAAGCTGTTTACTGCAGATCTGAAAGCCTAATGCTGCTGGATGGCCTTTGATGGGTTTTTTGTTTCTAAAACATTTTCTTTTGCAGGTGATTCATAACAAGACAAATTCTCAAAGACAGCCCAGTTATACTGTGGGAACTCCTCGTTTCCAAAACAGAAGAGAAGGTAGAATCAACTAAACAAGTTCAAAGTGTTCTTTCAAAACGCTCAATCTCATATACCTCTAAATTCTAAATTACTGAACAGTTTTACTCAAGCTCTTTGTTTACTGTCTCAACAAAGCAAAGAGGGAATTGACTTGCAAGAAATTCGGTGGTCAGGATAACAAGAGAGGACAAGGACTCCCTGAAAGTAAATATTTACAATGACAAGCTATATTCACAGAAACACAGAATAGCTGAGGCTGGCAGGGACTTCTGGAGATCATCCCATCCAATGCCCCTGAAAAAAAAGGGTCAGATGAAGCGTGTTGCTCAGGGTCAGGTCTACTGGTTTAGAATATCCCAAAGTTGGAGACTCTACACCACCGGGCAACCAGCTCCAGGGCTCGACCACCCTCAAAGTAAGAAGCGAGGAGTTCCTTTAGCTCACAAAAGGCTCTGCTTCGTGTCCCATTGATTCACTGCTGTTGACTCAGTTCTATTTGGTGCCTGTTGTCACCAAGGGATATGATATCACTCACGTCAGCAATGACATACAAGGCTACTGACCCATCTACAAGAACGGATGAATGGAGCACAACTGTATGATCAAAGGAAGTCACTGTTCAATGGAACAGGAAAGCTGCAATAGGCATCTAATTACAGACTTGGCAGGACCAACCTGATCAATGTTTACCACTCTACACAGTGCACTCACTGGATATAATTGTGTGAAATTGCATTACTCAGCCCACAGCCTACCTCAGGAGAAGGAAGGAAGGAAAAGAGGCTCGAGGCAAGAGATTTGTATCAGCTGAAGTCTCTGCACTGATACACAGGAGTGAGAGTGGATCACTATCAGTGGTTTCTGACAAACTAATTATTGTCCTTTAAAAGCATGACAAATAACAATAAAATAAGATCTCCGCTCATTAGCCCCATCTACAATGTCAGATGAATCCCCTGAGTACACTGAGACAGAAATAACTGTTTCCCAAACCATCCTCTCTGATGGCCACTGCACATTGCCATCCACTCAGCTCCTCATTCAATTGGAAGCCAAAACCTGGATTCTCTACAGAGTAGCAGTTCGGTTCCTCAACTCTCTTCAGTAAGAAATGTAACTGTGAACACAACAGCTATGAGCTGTTCTTCACCATGAAGAGATGCCCATTAGAGACAGGCAAAAAAATCCAGTCGTTCACTCCCCCAGTGTTTGGATCAGACTCACAGCTTCTATTCCAGGGAAGACTCCAGTAAAAACTCTACAGCTAATTCAGTAGCTAGCAGCGTGGGTATTCCAGCTTTAGCTCTTAGGACTCCCTTTCATAAGAAGATACCTTTGCTACTTTTTGATGCCGAGAGTCCAAATCCATGCAAATTCCTCCATCACTTAGTGAACCCTTAGGTACTGGGTAAAAAGAGCTGTCTTAGCAACAAAGGACATAATTCCTAGTCTTTTATATTCCTTTGAAAATATCCTGTAAGACACAGAAGCCAAAAGATCTTTAATTTTAGCTCAGGGGGATGCAAGGACAGCAAAAAGAAGTGCTACTTACTAATAGCCCCTGTGTAGGTTGGCTGTGTAAGGTCTTTTGGCACCTTCCTGTAGATGTCAAACCTGAAAGAGGAAAAGTAACAGCCATAAACCAGGTGGAATATTTTAATACATTTCACGTCCCCACAGGGATGAATGATGCTGAAGTTTTTTCCATCCAGCTTTCCAACAACATTTTTTTGAGTTTGCAGAAGGATATGAGAAGGAAAAACAAAACAAAACAAAAAGTCCTTTTTCTTTTGTACAGTTATGTAACTGCTCTGCTTTTGGGCTCCAGTTTCCAAAGCACTTCCCTCCGCCTCCCTTGGCTTTGCTGCCATGGATCTTTGCAATCCGAGCTGCTGCAGGTGCCAGGGAAGAAGTCATGCTGGACAAGCTTACAGACCACCGTAAAAGGAAAAGGATACTCTACAGACTCCTGAATATAAAGGCCTGGCAAGAAAAAACAAACAGCAAGACACAACCATCATTTCAACTTGTGTTTTGTATTCCGTGTATTGCCAAAACTCACCAAAACCAGAGCCAGAAATCATGATGTTAAGGGAAGAAACTGACCCTCAGATATTGGATACACAGGAAAAATTAACCCAAGAAGTTAGCAAAATCCATTTTAATATTAGACGGTTGTTTTGATTCAGTCATATCTTTTAATATCCATATGGCTCAGCTTTGCTATTTTAAACTCTCCATGGTTAAACTCTCACTGCCCTTATGATGTTGCTGTATTATTTCCTACCACGTTATATTGCTGCATGCCCAGACTCAATGCAGCTCTTGACATCAGTTTTTCCACCACTCAATAAAAATTAATTAATGCATTAAAAACAACACGCCCTAAAGAAGGAAGTGACTGGTTCTCCCCCTGAATAGACTTCTTTTTTATATAGCACTAGCAAGTGAGATGTGATGCTTTGTCCAGTCCTGGACAGACATGAGAAACACCAGCTTCCAAATTCCTCCTCTCTATGGCACCATCATCCCCACGTTGATTCAGTACTTCCTACTACACCAAATGTTACACTGAGAGCTCAAAAACGACAGCAGCATTCTTTCCTTTACTCTGCACCTACACAAATCATCAGTACAATCTGGATGCACACTGTGTGCATTTGCAACACACTATATTAGGACACTATTGCTGTTTTATTCAGAATGTGAAACTGGAGGAAGAAAGGACAAGAGAAGGAAAGATGGTATCATGAACATCACCTACGCAGCTCACGTCCTGAACTCACTATGCAATCACTTCACTGTCCTGATGAACCACTGCTTCACCTATGAAATACGAAGAGTACATCTGTTCAGGGTCTCGTGAGGATGAACTCAGCATGTGCAGCGTTTCCAAACACAGCTAACAGAGCCACAGCAGCAGGCAGAGTGGCATTTGCTAACCGCACACAGCTCTTGCTCATGTGATACAACTGACAGAGCGCCCTGCACGGGATGCCCACGGAGCTGTATGTTTTCATGACTCCATTCCCTGCCATCGCCTAAATAGATCAGCAATATTCCTGAAGCAAAGAGTCCATTTATGGTTCTCCAGCTGCCCTGAGAACATCTGGAAAGTGCTGTTTACATTCTTTCCACGTACACCAAAGCAACAGCAGCAGCAGATGATAAAGCAGCCCAGAGCAGCTGGTGACATCACGGTCTCACGGGCAGAGGAAGTAGCTGATCTTTCCTGCTCACAGCCCATAAAATGCTGAAAGCTGGCAGTACTTCACTATGGTCACAACAACAGATCAACGTGGCTAAAAGAGCTGAGAGAAAGCGCACGAAAACGCAGGAGCTTTTCAGTGCGAGTGAACAATTAGAGATAGGAAATACCTCCACACTGGAGTCAGTAAAAACAGCAGTCTGGGTTACTATAAAAGGAAATTTTTTCTTACGGTCAGAAATATTTACTAGTTTTAAAAAGATGATCCATCACAGGATTAAGAAAATAATCCCATCTTTTAACTCGGTGGAAAGCTGATGTCACAGCATGCTTCTCTCCTCTCTGCCTGCCATTTTAACCATGTAAATAACACCCAAACCCAACAAATTAAGTTTTACACGGTGCAAGTAAGCTAGGAACAGGCAAAGGCAAAACAGAAAGCTGATGATCAATGGTTCCCAGCCAAGCTCATCAGCTGGCTTCAAGTGCTTAAACGGCAGTTCACTCTCTCGACGTGCTGTTCTGCTTCCCACCTCTTCAACTACATTACATTCCACCTCCTTCCTTGACCACGACACACAGCTAAGAGATTTAGGCAAGTCTCTGGATCCATTTTGCCTATAGGATGTGGAGTTACATACATGGAAAAGTGAACAGGTTTTACTTGCCCTCAGGTCAGATGTTCCTGCAAGCACTTGCAGGAAAAATTCCAGCAAGCCTCAAGGTTCCTGAAGCATTGGTCACTTGGAAGAGTATTTACATGCTGGGAACAGAGAGGAACCTTGTGCCCTCTCTATTGCAAAAGCTGCCTTACAGATTTCTGATACCAGCACATTCAACACAATGGAAGGTATTACTAATACTGGAGGGAGACTGGATGTTCAGAAGTGTATCAGCCCAGAACGCAGTGAGACACACTGTACTGTGCTGTAAATATCCCTTCAACACACTTGTACTTCCATACTAAACAATCATGAGAAACCAGGGCACAGATTTCCAGCACATTCATCGCCTCAAGTAACTGGCAGCTGGCAGTACTGTGGAGCAGTTAACCCGGCTTTCACAAAGGCAGACATGACTTTGCACTTACAAAGCATGTAGGCACCAGTTTCCACAGGCCAGCCAGCAGGTTATTTAAACCTGGCTTTTGGCAACTTTCTTCCTTTGCTCACAAAGGCAAGACTTGTAAGGTGAAGGAACGCCTCTGAGTCCATCAGCTGACACAGCCATAAGTATGAAAGCAACAAGAGTTTTTGCTAGGAAAGCTCTTCCTCCAGGTCATCAGATCCTCACCAAGGGAGGGCTGGACCTTGCAGTACCAGAGCACAAGGCTAAAGATAGTACTGGGCTGTCATCAGTGTTACAAAGGAATTTCCTGACACATCCAGTGTATCTATTGTCTTTTGTTTCAATGGGCAGCATGGATGCAAACAAAGAAGTTATTTGGTAATGTCAGAGTTCCATGGAAGCAATGTTCATGACTAGTGTCAGGGAATGCTACAGTTTTTTCCTATCCAGTGCTGAGGACACAACCAGAAACTTTCTCATCTCCCTGACAGGAATGTCAATGAACTGGTTGAACATCTGTGAGCACAATCCTTGTGCAGAGTCCCACTGAGAGGCTCAAACAGAATCCACAGACCCTAAAATGGTGAAAGGAGATGGGAGATAGAGAGAGGGCTGTCTGATGGATGGGTGTGCAAGAGGCCTCTCACCTCGGTCTCATCTGACTGCAGTGACACAAATGGATAGCAGCGTGAAACTGTAGATGGGTGCAGTTCAATGGAGCCAAATGAAAGGGTGGCGTATTTGAAGCACCAGCAAAAGTCCTATGGACTTCAGAGTACACTTAGATTAATATGAGATGCTGCTATTTAAACATTTCTTCTTTGGATAGAAGCATGTGCTCCTGCTGTTGAGTTTCTATGGCTCTAGGAGACTCTGAACAGCACCCAGTTGTTTCACCAGGCACAACCAGATGCAGCAGTACTCATTTGACTGGAGCAGCCACAAACAATTATGTCCAAGGCCAGCTTGGAGGCCAGCAGAGGCAAAGGTAGGTCAGCCTAAGACAACAATGCAGGTTGACATCACCAACCCTGGGGTGAATCCTGGCTTTCCTTTCAAATCTATCTGATTGACAGTGCAAGACAGGTGACAGAGAGGGCAGAAGATGCCTACCCAAACACTGCATTTTCTTCAAGCGCGGATACTTCAAATGCCTGCCCTGAGAGCGGGGATGAGCTCCTTCCCACAGCAGGAGCTACTCCAGGTAGAGCACCCTGCATGGCATGCTTCACATGCACCTCAACAGCTTCAAGTCTGGAGCTGAAATTTTTCAGGAAATTTGGTAAGAAACACATTTTTCTGCTGCAGATTACCACCTCCCTGAACAGAATAATCCTTTCCATTTTCCTGGGAGTCTGAAAGGAGCTCCAGTATAATACTACAGTAGCATCTCTGTAAGATGTTGTTATCTTTCTCAAGAGGAAGAAGCAAAAACCTTGAGGCAATACAAAAAAAAAATCAATACTTGTAAGCACTCAGTGAAGGCTGAATTTGAATGCTGTGTAGCAAAGGGAAACTTGGACACGAAAAGGAGCTAACATCAGAGAAGGACAGAGTTCTTCAGTTCTCAGAATTTGTTGCAAACCTCAAGCGTGCACAGTCCTCACCAGGGCAGGAAGAGGAAGAAAACAGAGGAGCAACGTGTTGGCCACATTGGCTACCTTAGGCATACGCTGTGAGTACAGCTTACCTGTGCCACTATACTGAGGCACTGCAAAGAGACTGCAGGCTTCAGCTATCTCTGCAAAGCACTGAAATGGACCTCTGGAGCGAGGAGCAGGGGAGTGTTTTCATGTACCCTTCTGCAAGGTCTGTTTGCCTAGATTTAACTCGGGGGGGCAAGGGAAAGTTTGTTATGCAGCTCTTGGGACTGCATTTTAGATTGCAGTTAACAAGCAGTCAAGCAAAAGTGCAATACATTCATGTTGCTCTTGGTCACGGAACAAAATTCAGACACTGCAAGTCGGCAGCAGATTAATTTTCTTCCCTTACCACTCCTCAAGTGACTCAAAAATTCAGCTTTAACGTTCACAGAGAGGGGAAAAAATATTTCTGTGCTTTAGGCAGATAAGTGTTTTTCCCCAAGAAAAAAAAAAAAAAAAAGAACATTTAAACACCAGTCTTCCCTCCAAACCATACTGGCTTTGTCACAGGTAAATCTGCAGCATGTACTGAAGGTAGAAGGTATCTCCAGGACACAATCATTCATTACAGCAAACGACATTTCTGATGTCAAAGACAATTTCTAATAAGTGATAAAAGCACTGATATTCCACCTTCAGTAGGTCAACAGTGGCACAAATACATCAGGTCGTCTTAGCAGCAGGGGTCCACGGCTCTGATTTACACAGAAGAATGTGGGTGTCTAAACAATGCTCAATTCCTCCACCTCCTCTATTAACTGGCATTTAAAAGCAGCACCTGTTTTTCAGCAGACTCCACATTTGATGCCAAGGTCACTAATTTCTGGTGCCATTACTCACTCCCAATAACTGGCCCAGTGCACAACAACCTTAATTCTACAAGACATCAGTAGCGCTGGTAGCTTACTGAAGAAAAAGAATGTGGTGTCACTGAACCAATTTGCTTTGTTAACAACTAAGTGTCCCTGGAAGCAACCTGCAGTCATCACAAACGTAACAGCCGAAACGTAACTCTGTGATTTATTTAGACAAACAACTAAAGATTCTACACAGATTCAACTAAACAAAGGGGGGCCTATTGAGTATAAATACAAAAAGGTAACTTTGAAAATACTGTAAAGACTCTTGTTAGTCTGGCAAGAAATCAGAAGAATTGCAGAGCCAGAGTTTGTATTCCAGTATGCTGCATGCTGGAGGCCTGCTGTTGGACAAGTGTCATGGTTGTGGCTGGGACAGAGTCAGTTTTCTTCATAGGAGCTCATATGATGTTGTGCTTTGGATTTTTGATGAAAGTAGTGGTGATAACACATTGATGTTTTAGTTGTTGCTGAGCAGTGCTGCGCAGAGCCAAGGCTATTTCAGCTCCTTGTGCTGCCCTGCCAGTGAGGGGCTGGGGTACACAGGGAGCTGCGGGATACAGCTATGACAGTCCAGTCAAAGGGACGTCCCACACCATGTGGTGCTGTAGCCAGTGATACAGACTGGGGAAAAGGAGGAGGAAGGGATGATCAGGGTGACAGTGTTCATCTTCCCAAGAAACCATTACATGTGCCGAGCCCTGCTCTCCTGGGAGGGGTTGGATATCTGCCTTGCTTTGCTCACGCACATGGCTATTGCTTTGCCTAGTAAACTGCCTCAAACCATGAGTTCCCAGTTTCGTATTTCCAACTCTCCTCCCCATCCCACCCGGGGAGAATGAGCGAGCAGCTGGGTGGTGCTGAGCCGCCTGCTGTACTGGCTCAACATGAGCAGGGTGCATCGTGACCCATCAAATACTGACCCATCACATACGGCGTCTCCTAAAGAGACAAGAAAGGCTGTGGGGGAGAGCTCCCTGGGGCTCCCAAGAGACAAAGGGAACAAAGAGATAAGAAAAGGCTGGCTGCTGAGGTCTTTCTCCCTGCCTGAACTGTCCCAAAGAGCTTTTACCGTCAGGGAGAGCCCTGTACCCAATTGCTTCCTTCTTGGCAAGAAACATCCCTACTCAGAGAAGTGGAGGAGTGGCAGACGGAAAAAGCTTCTGCCCATGTGCTGGTAGTGCCCTCACCCAGCTGAACAGCAAGTAGCACAGCAGATCAGAGATTCACTCAAGTGCAATATTGCTGCTGTTTTTTCCTATTTGTCAACTCCTTCTCGCAAACCAAAGAAAAGTGAATCAGATTATGGCTGCAGGCCTCAAGTAAAAACAGTCCAAGAGGGCTTGATGCCAGTATTTCTCCACACGGGCGCCAATTCCTGACTAGCACAAAGCCTGCCCGTTCCTTACAAAGTTCATTTGCTGCATACTCACCAGTGAGTGAGGTTACAACATAGAACAGGCAACTCCTACCATTACGCCCTGCACCCTGAGCTGTGTGTTCAAGAAATACACAACACGGGTATCTCATGCAGTTTAGGCACTAAGAAACTCATTCTTAGGAAAAAAAAAAAAAAAAAAGAAAGAAAAAGGTGCTTTTCATCTACAGAAGACAAAGCACTATATTTGTTGATTTCATGGGTTTTTTTTCAGATGAGTAGGAAAACCACCACATGGTGCACTTCTAGGAACTGCTGAATCAAAACAACCACCACAGACTGCTTTTGATGGCAACTACATACACTGTGGAAGGGACTCGAGGAGCAGCAGAGCCATCAAACTGCCTTGGACAGCCACACCTACTGCTGCACACATTCCTTGTTCGGTAATCGCCATCCCAAGGCAGCTCTGTCTGCTAACAGTTTAGGAAACATCTAGCATCCTCTTTCCTTTTTAAGTATCTACTATTGAGACATTCTAAATTAATTCACTTTTTAGGAAGCATCCTTCTGAATGACACTATACTCTTTAATAACTTCATGCAGACATCAGTGAATTCAGCCACCTGACGATTTTTATTCAGATGCCATAGAAGAGACAAACCATCTTTAACTCTTGGAAGGATTCACTTTCCCTGGAGACAGGGATTCATCACTCTTAATGCTCTTTTATTCTTCTTCTTACCATTAACCTATCTGCCTCCTCAAAACCTTCTGCTTCATTGTTGTGTTACAGACATATGATTCAGTGAGCAGAGACCGCTGGGTTCAGTTGCCTTTATTTGACTGCTATTGAACCGATGCACAGACAACCAGCTCTTCCTATAAGTCTACGTAGCTGCATCTAAGTTTGTCATTTCAAGACAGAAAAGCTGTATTAACAGTTCATGAAACCAAGGCTAGGTGTCAAGTGGGGAGAAGAGAATGAGCATGCTTGACCCCACTTTAGGAACTGTGTTCAAGTGCACGCAAAATGAGCTGGAACAACCGCACCGAGTTTTCCACCAGTCCACAGCAAAGCATAATGCACAACTTTCCCTCCTTCTATTACTGCTGCTACCACATCTGGAAAACGCATCCCTGGAGACAGCAGAAGAGTTTATGGACCATGATTCACTCAGTACCTGCTGCTATTAAGGATACCACTTATAGCTTAGAGTTCTGCAATTTGCTTTGCATGAAATATTTTATCATTTATAAGAAGGACACGGGAAGCAGGAAGAAACTCACTCGCTGTACAGTCGGACCAAGTCCATCTGACATTCAAAGACAACTGCGTGTAAACAGACTGCATTTTATCTCTCCAGGAAAATGTTGTAGGAGGTTGGTGTTACAGAGGGGAGAACAGCATCTTGTGGCTATGTTTGTCTCAGGACCTTCCTTTTGCCCCCAACCATCAGTGCAGGTTGGAGGCAGAAGATAGTAATACCAAGTCTACACTGGATACCTTTTCCTGGATTCAGGGAATCAAAATGAATATATCAGCACACTGTTGTCAGAGCAAGCTCACTCAGGCTGGAGACTGATGGCAGAAGGGAAATACCTTTCTTGTAGCCCCAGCAGTAATTCTAGAGAAACCTTCCCACCAAAGACATGCAGCTTTGTGTCAGGGAATATTTACACCTTAGTGATATTCCGCTTGGGCAGAGATGTCCATCACCTAACAAGAATCAGAAGAACAAAACATGTAAGCACAAACCTGCCTCACCAGCAGCTTGAGGTATTGTGGAATCTGTGCTCACCGACACTTCTGAAGTTTCAGGAAGCAACCTCGCAAAAATGCTGGGTTACTGAAAGCACCCACTGAAACATCCAGTAAGCAGCAGCCTCATCCACCTCCTCATGTTCCACAACACAAAGTACAACAGATTCTCAGGCTGTAGGCACGAGACAGAGAAGGAAAGAAATTGCTTCCCCAGAGCATGACATCTAAGTTCTCCTTTAACTGAGTCAGACAGACAGACAAACTCCAGTGCTACCAGAAGAACAAAAGAATTTTAACCAAAGAAATCAAATCATCCAGCTAAGAGCTGGAAAAAAAATAAATTCACCAAAACAACAAAGCTGTTTAACAGGCAGCAACCATTCCTCTGTTTCCTTGGGTCACTGCTCTCTAATAATGGCTCAGGGACAATTCATTCCTGCTCGTCAATAATACTGCCTTAACAGCCTTCGAGTAGGGAGCAGTAAGAACAGGCCTGATAGCAACAGCCAACTCCAGGAGCTACCATGCATTCAGCTGTAGATTGTGAGCTTTTAACCTTTTTAGGAGCTGCTCACCTCCCAAGCAAACAAGCAGGCTCATACACAAACACTCTGCTGCTTCTAACACAGGGTGGATCCCTCCAGCTTTGTTCCTTTTTCTCTGAAGCATGTCATACACTCAAAGTAAGATCTCTAAAAGCAAAGCTGTTCCTTATGCATCATGAAAAAATAAACCCACCAATTTAGTTTTCAGTCTGACTGTTCAAGTCAAATTAAACACCAAAGTAGAACAAACAGCACGGTCAGGTTTGCACACATAGTTTGCTCTTCTGATTAACAAAAAGCCATCTACTTAAAAATGAAATCTCAGTCGCCCATCTGAAGTTGCTGAGGGGACCGTTACCATTAGCAGCTGCTGAATCCATACCTAGAGCCACTGTGACCATATCCAGAGAGAAAAAGATTATTCTCTTTACTTGTTAAATTGATTTTATTCAACAGTGTAACAGCAGGCTGACTCCTGAAGTACAAGAGATGGCCTGAAAGACCAATTACCCCACTGCACGTACCTACCAACAGCATGCCTGAAATTATCAAAATAGTAAAGAAGGTAACCCCAGAAGAGCTGGCACTCGGGACGATGATGATCATGAACAAGGAGGACAGGTCTCTCCTCTGCCTACTGACCCAGATAGGGCAAAGACGTCACCAGGTTCCCGTGGGTGAGGCAGCAGCGCAGCCGGCTGGGCAGGCGGCACAGAAGGACACAGCGCTTGTGTGGGTGGGATCATGCACCCCAGGTGTCTGAAGCTGCTACAAAATAAAGCCAGACCTGCCCTGACTGGCAGCTCAGAGCAATTTCCCAGGTTAGGAAAGCATGAGAGGAGGAAAGATGCAGTTTCTGAGTGAGTGGAAGGAATGGAGAGCCCTGATTGACATGGAATAGGAACCTATCTGAAGTGCTGCGCTTCCTCCGAGCCGTGTCAGAATGCCAGAGGGTCTCCTGCTGGGGAACACGGGGAAGAGCATGAAAATGAAACAAGATCTAGGGAGTAGAAGTTCTGTCAGAACTAATATGCTTGGCTGATTCTATTTAAGTTTTAATTGGCAAAGCTTTGAGAGCAGCACGCCATTTTAAGGACCTCTAACTCTAAAAGCAGTGACTTCCACCTGTCGATGCTTTTTCAACTTCTTACAGTCTTGGTTGTAGCTGTTCTAGCCATAAACCCAACATTTTGTTCCACAGACCTGTCAAAGATCTACACACCTGTAAATCCACTCTACTACAGTCAATAGGAAGCTGACAGATGCCTCATCCTAACGCCTTCCCCTACACATACAGAGGAAGCATTATTTTTTCAGTTTTCAGGTAAAACATTATTTAAGATTTCTTTCAGAATTCCTGTTTTCAAACGCTGCTGCTTTTCTGTCTGTCCAAAGGCAAGTACCTCTCTGACACCTCCACAGGAACATTCAGCTCTTGCCCAATGTAGCAGAGCTAAAAAGAAGCAACTCTGCTTCCAACAGCACAGAGAAATCTATCACCCTCGTTTATAGGCGGCGAAGAACAATTGCAGGAAGTCAGTGGCAGGAGAAGAGAATCGGAACTGCCAACTCCAAACTCTTCTTTTTGCGATTGTTAATTCTTTGCTTAAATGCAATTTCTGCGTTTCCTGTCTGACAGCAGATGAGAACATAATGTGCAGAGAGCAGCTCAAGACAGCCTCTGGGACGGAGCCACGCTGCGACCCCAGGGAATGGACGCAGCAGTGGGAGCCAACAGAACTAAATTCTATTCTGCTCCCAGCACTGACTCACTGTGTAATTGCTGCTCCACTCAATTACATCTTTCTACTTCAGCTTCTTCATTTTGCAGAGTGGCACCTGGTGACATCTGTCGTTTTTTCACCAAACACGCTGAAATCACACAGATGAAAAAATTTACAAAGATATGAAGTATTACTGATCAAAGCCGCGGTGGCTTTGAAGGTCTGCAGAAGGAAAGCTCTGGGAAGATGTTTATGAAAACAAAGAAGATGTGCAGTGCAAGAGCCAAGTGTCCCTGCTCAGTCACAGGGCTGTACCTGGAGTGCATGTCTGTGGACAGTCTTGATTAGGAACACTTTCCTGAATTGGGACCCAAACTTTGAAGCATGTGTAGAGTAAAATACGTGATCTTGTTAATGGAAGTTTACACATGGGAAGTAAGCACATAGTATATAACTATTGAAGTCTGACCCCAAATGCAAGTTCAAGGTGCAAATTCAGATTCAAAGCCCAACTAATAAACTGATACTTGTAAATACCAAGCAGTTATTAACACATTTAATAAGATTAACACCTGCGTAACAGTAGATAATACACAAACAACATTAAGTAATCACCTAGTCCTCAATTACACACAATGGGGCACTAACACAAATACTGCAGAAGTTGAGCTTTGATGCACAAACACAGAAGGCTTCAAAATCACACTGGAAACAGTTTAATCCTGAATTACTTGGAACCAGTTCTGGTACACAAAGGGCTGGAGACAAGGAGGAACTAAAGCAGTTTTAAACCAGCATATCTGTACTGCAAGGAAGAAAAGACTGGAACTCTTAAACCCTGCATGACTTACATTTCATCCTCACATTACACCGTTTTTCAAAGCATCATCCTCCAGTATCTCTTTTTTTTTTTTTTTGACCTGTTGACTCTCCACACTTGAAGGCCAAGGAGTGAAATGAGGGAATGATTTTCCTTGCCAGTCAGCTCCTCCCTCTTAATTCGAGTTCCAAGAACATAATGAAACTAACAGAGGAAGTTTCTGAAACTAGGAGGAGCACTAAGAATGAGAAAACAAGGTTAGCCAAGAGGACTGTCATTCATTATATAATTCAGCATTTAAGTAACTGGACATTTAGAGAAAGGGGCCAAAAGAAACACACTCAGCAGCAGCTTCTGTGGCATTATGTCATCTGGGCTTCTGGTTATTTAGCAGGTACAGGAAAGATTTTATAGAGAGAAATAACAAAACCATTTACTTCTAGGACAAAAGACCTACGAATCCCCACAACACTTAGAGAAAGAGAGCACAGAATGAATAGGCCCTGCTTCCATTCATGATTTCTTTTCAAAGAGCTATTCCTGCTGGTTTCTCCCTTCAGCCAGGCTCCTTTACTCCACTGTCCTGTTCTGCATAACACCTTTTTGTCAACTGTGTTCTAAATTTTGCACTCTTATTCTTTTGGTGCATAAGGACCTTGTTTTCTATTACCCAGGAATACACAGCAATTGCTATTACTGAAATACCCCAAAAGTAAAAATTATTTTAGATGCCACTGATGAATGGAAGAGATGAAGCAGTATGCAGCATAACATGGGTTGTTTTTTTTATTATTTATTTTTTTTTTTCCTGAATAAAATGTTAGACTCAAGCATATTTCAAAGGTAATTAGGAGGAGGAATGTATTTATAATCTCAGAAACTCAATGGTGGAACCTTGCCAGCAAGCTTCTTATTTCCTTTTAGGCAGCGAGGCAGGTGTCAAAACGAAGGATGAAAGAGAAAAGTATTTTTAATAAAGTGAGCAAACTATACTTTGCTTCGTCAAAACAGGAGAAAAATGTCATGAAGAAAAAATGTTCAAGTAAGGGGACTGGTATTTAAAGGCACCCAGCCCTCTGTTGGGCTGAAAGCAATTGGACGTCTGTGCGGTGGTACCGTATGCTGGAGACCAGAAAGAGAGAAGGGGGGAAGAGAGATGAGGAACAGGATCAAACACAAGGTTCTCCACGAGCTAATTAAGTTGTCCAGATACGTAAATACCCTAAATAAACTGCAGCCATCCTGTCGCAGAGCCTCCATCCCCCTTAAGCTCAGAAGTTCAAGCTCCTCACAACGCCCCAGCACATCCAGCATCGCCCTGTCCCTCACCCATTCCCTCTGTGAGCCTCCTGGTCCTGAACTTCATTCCCTTTCCCACAGAAAGACTCCTCAGAGCAGAGCTTCTCTTCCCTGCCACTTTCCCCAGCTCCATCTCACTGACCCACAGCTCCTGCTGCTCCCAGTGCTGCTGGCCTCAGCACCTGAGCACATCCCCTCTTCTCCTCAGCTCTCCCCACAGACAGAGTCCTGATCTCCACAAAACTCAAACTATAATTTCCAAGAAATTACCTATGTGGAATTCAGAGCACCCAAGGGGGAAAAATATAAAAGATACTTTGCTCATAGTTTCTAGAAACCACAAAACATTAAGACTTCGCCTGTTACTGCTGAACATCTTCAAACAAGACACAATGAGGTTAAATGAGACTAATGTAGCATCAGAACGTTGTGCCTTTCCTTTTTGAATGCTGCCTTCCGAAAGCTGCACGCCCCAGCTGTGTCAGGACAGCAAATGTGAGCCTGGTACTGCACTGCTCTACATAACCCAGAACTGCCTGAAGACAGAAATCCTCTGCTGAAGAAAAGAGGAGGGGGAGAACAATAAAGAGAAGAAAACAGCTCCATCTTCATAAGGCTTCCCCTGAAAAGCACGAAGACCAGTCTACGCTCCACTGCGTGGCAAATTTTTCTGTATCAGCAAGAGAATTCATGAAAGGGACTGGTTCAGAGTCTCCTATTTATGTTCCAATCTGAGAGAATTTCTGTATACACTTCTAGAACTTAGTGCTATTTTTTAGATGCTTATGAGGAAGTAGATCTCGAAAGTAACATCTGGCTTCCAGATGAAGATCCTGCTTTTGACTCAGCTGTCAAGAAATAACCACAGTGATCCCACCCTGCCAGAAAAATGTGTCTGACAGACCCATCATACACCCATAATGTGCAGCTGGTACCCAGCTGACCAGCACTTGCTGGTCAAGATGCCACACTCCAGCAACCAGATTCAGAGGCCAGTTCAGTTCAGTCATATTTGATTTATTGATATGGAATCAGCGAGGGTCTGAGATTTCACATGTATCTGAAAATATGGTCCTATTTACATTATTGGCAGCACTGGTCCTGTAGTGGGCTCTCCAGCCTTCTATTCATAGTACACAGTGCTCTATGGACGTGGACAGCAATTAAGAAAACAAGTGGTCTGCCTTAAGATATGATTATTAAATAAATACTAAGCAATCCTGAGAGCCTGGAATTCTGCTAGTAGCTCTGCATGCCTGGCTGCATTAACACAGCACTTTGATGTCTCCTGTACTAAAAGGCAATCTGTGTTTCTGGCTTATCTGGACTAAACCAGAAACATTATTGCATTTGCAAACATTCTTTAAAAAAAAAAAGGGCAAAACAAAACCCATCCAAACACACTCAATTCAAACACAGTCCATCTAGTTGCAGTCTTCACTGGGATACATTTGCCATTATCACTACTGAAACATTCCAACATTTCAGACTAAGGAAGGCCCGTAGATCACGACTAGATTGTTATTAATAGCTTTTTGGCACAACAATTTTCCATTCTGAGGGCAGCTGCCTTGGTACAGGAATACCTAGACATTTCAGAGCTTGTGCTTGGATACAATACAAAAAAAACAGATGATTCCACTACTTCTTCCCTCACTGCAGGACTGTTCTTTTCTTACCACCTCTGACATTTGAATTACACACCTAAAAAAACACTCCTGCATACTTCAAAATACAAGCTCAACAACTTCCACAGCTTCTCCCTCCGCGCTGTTGCTTCAGCTCTGTTTACTGTGATTCAGTCATTTTCACAGCAACGAACTATGATGCCATGAAGAAAGCATCTGTGTCATCAACGAGGGAACAAAGCAGGACAGTTAAAGTGCAGAAGGAACAATACAGAACTTTCTTACAAAGCCAGAATTTAATACTCCTGTACTTACTCAAGAACAATTTTCCACTCCAGCTATTTTAAGATAAATAACGTATTAAGGAGACTTCAGGAGAAACATTTACACGCATGCGCTCTATGTATAATTGGTTATTTGTGGCACAGACATCAACACGCTCTGTCTGTACAACTGCTGTGTGCCCATCTGACTGCTATGACTGCAGAATAATCCTTCAGGTGCCCTCAAAGGGCTATTGTTGAAACACAGTTAGTCATGGCACAGCCTGGCACCAGCCCGGCTCTGGCGGTTACGTAAGGCAGCAGCCCACGAAGCCTTGTTTCACAACACACTGAGGTGGAACACGCTTGCCAGGAGCATGTCGTAGAGCCACCAGCTGCTCAGGAGCAGGCAGCTGTCAAGCAGCTAAACAAAAAAGTGCAGTCCCTGCAAAGTGTAAAGAGGCATCTATCTAATCAACGCAGAGCAGCGTTTCGGCCACTGGCTATAAATGGCTGTGGTTTGTGGCTGTGGAAGCGAGCGTGAGCACACAACTCAGTACAGGGCACACGCAAACCTTCTCGATACTGCTGCACGCACACCTCTCAGCACAACCCATCCAACCAGGAGAAACCATTCCGGCTGCCTGTGGCTGCTTATTCTTCTTCTGTGTCCTCCCCACGATCTTTCAGCCAAGAACAGGTGATACCTGCTGCAATCACCAGCGTGCAGTTCTACGGGAGAGACAGCTCATTTGTAAAGTAAGTTCAGCAAGTAACTTTGCCAAATGAACCACTATGCAGTAACACAGCTTGTTAAACAATGTGCTGAGAGGGAGCGCAGGTGGATGGAGCACAGAGCACTATGATCCCATGAGAAACACTGAGCTGTTTGAGACTTCACAAAGAGATTGCCAGTTAAACTCCTCAACAAATGCGTACATTTCCACTAGCATTTGACAGCTGTTAGACAGTGCCAGAATGTCACTCAGCATTTTTCATGGAATCACAGCACGGTTGGATTGAAGGAACCTTAAAGATCACCCAGTCCCAACCCCTGCTGTAGGCTGGTTGCCCCCCATCAGATCAGGCTGCCCAGGGCCCTGTCTCACCCGGCCTTGAGCACCCACAGCTCTGGGCAGCAGTGCCAGTGCCTCGCCGCCCTCTGAGAAAAGAGCTTCTTCCTAACATCTCACCTATTCTTGCTTTACAACTGGCAAACGCTCACACATAAGCTGAACAACTCCCCTAAAAGTTGAAGTGAGATTTGAGGTGTTACAAGAAAGCTTTTAAGTCGTGACCCTCACAAATCTGTCAGAAGAAAAATGGTAGGATTATGAGAGAGAGCTTCGCTCCTTTCCTTAAGCCCGCAGACTGAAAGCAAGCTATTTTTCTTAAGCTTAGAAGTGCATGAGAAACTGTTGTCAAAGGGGCAGCTTAGGGCTGAAAAAGATTTTTTCCTAAGACTGCAGATTGCCTACTATCCGCCAGCCCGATCTCACTAATCTGCCTGGGAATCAAAGGAGGACACACAGAGCTCCCTGATGCTGCTGAAGCAGTTTCTATCACCAGTTTCGCAACCATGCCAGGCCAGTTGTCTCGGGCATCAGTTTGCCTATTAGCCATTACAACTTGTAGGTCGAAATTAAAAACACTCATAATCACACTGCCTCTCCTGAAGGCACTAATGCTGAAAGTGTGTCAGTTTCAGCTGACTGGATGATTGGACTTTAAAAAAAAATAAAAAGAAACACAAATGGGAACCAAAGCAAAGACCTGCCCATGGCCCAGAACAACCAGAACTCTATTCAGCAGTCAATCAGAATACCCATGTAGAACGTATCATTTATTACAGATTTACCAAGGAGCAGCTGACTGTGGGCCCCATTGTGCTGTTCAGAGGGAATAAATCTGCCACTAAGAACTTCCACTCTAAATCAGCACTTAAATCAAAATCCCTTCTAAGCCTGGTTCCTTCCTTCTGACCTCTAAAATCCAGGTACAGCATACTGGTGAAAAATAATACTTCATTTAGGCTACCAAGGCATAAGGGGAAAAATACAACAGAAGTCATAATCAAAACATTGTGATTAGTAGTGAGAAATAAACTCTGAAGTGTTTAGTCGAATATAAAAATAAGGATTTGCAGATGTTTGCTTTCTGTGCTGAAAAAGTGGTCAGGGCACAACTGAGAATCGCCCCAGTTAGAACAAAAACTTGATCTCGGAATCGTCTATTTTAGTTTGTCTCAGTCCAGACACAGCTACCAGTATAGTTGGGAGGCTTCAGAAACTGCAATGAAGCCACCAGTAACTCTATCACGCAAATGGGCAGATACCAAGAAAAGACATCATACTCAAAAGCAACTGAACTTGCAGCAAGTTTCTCCCCACCATGTCCATTTCCAGCACACAAAGCCACTCATCACTCCTGTATCTCTCAGCATTACAGCAAGCTGAACTCCAGAACTGTTGCTCTCCACTGAAGCTAAGCCTTCGTGCTGAGCGGATCACGTAACATGTGAGAAACCTTCTGGCCTGCAATCACCATTCCAGATTACCCAAGCTATACAGTTTAATCTAATTATGATTTTAACAACTACAGAAGCTGCAAATAAACAAGTGACACTTAAATGCTCAAGGGTGAAGCACCCTCTGCATTCCACCTGTGCACCTCAAAATCTCCATACAGGTATGGAGCTTTGCTGAGATGAGCGCTAACAAACCAGGGAAGGGCAAAAAGCAACAACGTGTTGATGAAAAAGGCAGGAAGCAACAACATGATTTACAAATCATGCTGAAAAATAAAGAAAATGATTTACAAAGAGGAAACCAGGCCTTCTGTACATACAAACTGATTCAGAAGCTCTGCAGGAGGGCTGATGTCTCGTGCCTTGCACTGAACAGATCTGTACCAAAGCCTCCAATCTACAAACTTGATTCCTTATTAACATCAAAGGACTGCAGAGATTAGAGCATGTGAAATGCTTTGAAAAATGAAAAGCATTGGGCATGTACTAAGAATGATTAACACCCTAGCACTCAGAACAAAACAATTATTTATTCACTTGAAATTCTTTTACTGTAAAAATATTTTATTTATCATTTAAATGCATTTTATATTGGCAAAAAGAATAACTGATAAGCTGAGAAAACAAAAACCTTGCAGAAAAAGAAACATACAGCATAAGCAATAAAACAAGCTGTTTCCACATCTGATACCAACCAACACGTCTCAGACTCTGCCCCAGGGAGACTCCTTCCAAGAAATGGATTCAAGCACTTTGTGTTCTCCAACTGGGGCAAATTTGAACCCTTAAGTCTATGAGACAGAAAAGATTAAGCCAAATGGCCAGAAATGCTTTCTTCAACTTCAATTGGTGAAGAATAGGGACTTCATTGGTTAAAGCTGCAGCCTTCAGAAAAAAAAAACCAATATCTTTCCACTTGGAAACTCTAAATTTTGGACTCTAGAAGATACGTAGGTGTAATTGTGTCATTTTTTGGGTTTTCTTTTAATCCAACCTTCTAATCATACATAAGGACAACACACACTTTGAAGCTCGTGGTAAAGACAGAGTGCCAAACTGCACCTCGCAAAGGGAACATCCAGTTGAAATGTCTGACCAAAAATCCTTGCATTTAAATGACAAAAACCTTCAGAAACATACCACAGGTGGAAACTTCCCTTCTCTAAGCCTATTGTGCTGTGTTATATCATTGTCAGGAAGTAGCTGCAAATTTTTAATGCACGCATCATTCTTAACCTACTAGAGTAAAACTTTCCAGCCTCAACAGATTTTGTTCCACTGACAGCACAGTGATCAAAAAAGCTCAAAGACTGCCTCTGACCTTTGCAAAAATGTTGTTCCTGAGCTCTGTTCAAGCTGCTGAAAGAGGAAAGCAGTTAGTTGCATGTGACACTAGTTTCTCTGTACCATAAAGTTCTTGCCTTATACCAAGCGCAGCCTTTAAAGTCTCATCTCTGAAGAAAAGATGAACTTCAATAAGCTTACACTGTATGAGTAGGTGCTTTGACATGTCTATTTCTAATCCTCCAACTCAATGACAAAGAACTTATTTCCACCTGTGAATCTTCAAAGTGCAGATGTGAACTGATGCCTCCACATTTCTGTAACTCATTAATCCAAACTAACCGAGCTTTTATTCAACACCTTTACACCATTCTGAAGCACCGCACAGGTGCTTTCTCTTAGGATGATTACTCTTTGTGAAGCTGCTTTCCACATGTGCATTTTGAGACCCAACAGAACTTACATTTTTAAAACATCAGAAATAAAATTTTATCTGCTATTACAAAGCAACAGCCATAACTCAGGACCCCTCATTGTTCGTGTATTCTACAAGCCTGAAAACAGACGGCAACAGGGTTTGCAGCTGGCAGAATGTCTCCAAAGCTAAGAGTTTTTCTACCAAACTTTATACAAAGGAAGAAACAAGGCTCTGGGACCCGGATCCCACATGTTTCAGCAGATGCTGTTTCCAGCTTCAGCAAGTTTTCATTCAGAAGCAACTGCTCCATGTTCAACAGTGCCTCAGGGATCACATACAAGATCCTGCCATCCTGTATAAATGAGAGGCCTGGTTTAGAGTTACAGCAGAAACACAGTGCACAGCGTTTGTATGGGAGAATGACAGAACTGTGCTACTTTCTCCACATCAACAGTTGTATGGCTCATGGTGGTACTACATGCAAAACATGAGGTGATCATAAGAGCATTTGAGTTGGAAGGGACCCTTAAAGGCCATTTGGTCCAACTCCCTGCAACGAACAGGGATACCCACAGCTCCATCAGTGCTCAGAGCCCCTCCAGCCTGACGTCGGGTGTCTGCAGGAACAGAACATCCACCCACTCTCTAGGCAACCTGTGCCAGTGCCTCACCACCCTTGTCATAAAAAACCTTTTTCTTGCATCCAATTTAAATCTTTTTGTTTGAAACCATGTCCCCTTGTCCCATCACAACAGACCCTGCCGAACCATCTGTCCTCCTCTTTCTTTCAGCCCCCTTTGGACACTGAAAGGCTGCTCTCTGGTCTCCCAGGAGCCTTCCCTTCTCCAGGCTGAACAGCACCAGCTCTCAGCCTGTCCTCCCAGGGGAGGTGTTCCATCCTTCACATCGTTTTATTGACTCTCTTTCGGACACACTCAAACAGGTCTATGTCTGTCCGTGCTGTTCACATGTGAGTGTAGCGCCCCAAGAGAGGCCTCACAGACCTCAGTTCCCTGATTGGCGCAGGTGGACGGTAACCCTAACGCTGGGGTAAAGTGAAAAGACTCCAATAGATAGGTGCATTCTGCAGGTGGGAGGCGTCGCTTACACAGCTTTGCTTCGGGAACGGCTCAAACCTACGGTTATCGCTGCAGCCCCACGGCAGCCCAGGGTCCCTCGGCTTCGTTTTGGCAGCGCACACCTCGTGCTCGGATCCCAGCTTCCCGCAGGCCTCGCCCCGCCCGCCAGGCCCGATCCCCGCCGCCGCCCGGGGCCGTTCGAAACTCCTCACGCCTCCTTTGCACAACGCCATTATATAACGATAATCGCACGGGTTCCCACGCCCAGACCCAATTCTGGCTGCCGCTCCTCCCCATCCCGCGCGGCCCCGCGGCCCGGCTCGCCTCACATCACCGCTGCCGGGCAGGAGGCACGAAGGCCGCGAGGCCGGAATTGCGGGCAGCTCCGCCCGGGCGCACTCACCTCCTGAAGTCAAAGGGCATGGTGCTGGCGGGCGCCGGGCAGGCTGCGGGCCCCGCCGCCCCCGGGCCCGGCTCTCGCCTCGCTGCCGCCGGCCGCAGGGCCAGGAAGTGACGGCCTCGCCGCCGCGCAACGCTCAGCCCATTGGGCGGCTGGGGCCGGCCGCCGCTTCCGCCGCCGGGTTACGGGTAGCGGCGGGAGCCGAGGAAGCCTGGCGCTGCCGCGGCTTCGGTGCCGGGCTCGGGGTTCGAGGCGGCCGCCCAGCAGCAGCGGAAAGGCGGCCGGCAGCGCTGCCTGCGGGCTGGATGAGCCCCTTGGTGCCAGCCTGGCTCTTCGGCTTTCTTTTGAAAACCTTTCTGCTTTTTTTTATCGGAGGACAAAGAGTTAAAGTAAGAAAAAGCTCTGTGTTTCGCAGGCTAGGCGTTTCCCCGCCGCCTGAGCCTCTCTGGTCTGCTGCCTTGCCGTTTTGCCCAAGCATTAATGCTTTTGTCTGACTCTATCCCTGCCGGCTTTAACGCGGCACACATCGCTGGTCTCACAGCGCTGCATTCATCATCCTGCAGCCAGGCTGTTCCCTCAGCATCCCATCATAGCCTCAACCAGGGGCTTCCTGCTGCAGATGAACTGCTACCAATGTTGCGATGAGTGAAGTTGTGCCTTCACGCTGTGCGTGTTAGATCGTAACACAGGAGGAGAATGCAGCTACTTTGTCTTCTCGGCCTAAAAGCAGAGCAAGAGCAAGAGAAACAGCAGCAATCTAAATATGCTGTGTGCATACTTCAATACATACTTAGACAAGCATACTGCTGTTCTCGTTGATTCTGCGTTGATTCTGGAGCTTTCTTCCTCTTCTACCCGCTATCATAACCTCCATGCTTAGAAATCCACGTTTTCCCATTCTTTGCTTTCACCTAGGAACCAGACCCACACTTGGAAAAAAAAGAATAACTCAGATCGAAATAAGTAGAGGAAAAATACCTAACAGTCAGAGCTGCTAGTCAATGCCATGGGCTTTCAAATGAAGAGATAATTCTTGATGGGGATATTTAAAAATAAAGTGGAGGAGTCCTGGGGTGAGATAACAAGGCACGATCCCTCAAAAGCCCCCGGGGAACAGATAAAGAAGCCTAATTGGCTTTTTGATCTCAGACATCTAAATTACCCGAATTGCATTGTGCAAGTGCATTCAGCAGATTGCAGACTGGTCAGCCACCAAACCCTGCTGCACTGTGCATTGTGCTCAAAAATTGAACAACCCACTGATACTAATGAGACAGTTCTCATCTCTCAACAGGTCAAACTAATTGTGTAGACATAGCCAGGGGGTCTATCTGTACTGGAAAAACAAAACAAGACAAAAAAACAGCAACAAAACTGTGCCTATCGAGCTATAGTTGCACAACCCAGTGCTAGTCTGAGCTCCTGGCAAGGCCCCTGTGTCGTTAGCTATTATTAACCATCTTGTGCAAAGACCAATGCAGGAGCCAAGGCAGTGCTAAAGTGGTTACAAAAGTATTTAACCTGTAGGATAGACAAATTGGGAGGTTGCCTTGAACACTCATTCCTCTGTCAGACCCAAGGATTGAGAATGCAAGGCAGTGAAAGCTCACATTGGGAAGTTTTGTTTCCAACTAAAAGGTTGAAGAAACTGATGGACACAGAGCAGCACCAAGACAGCTTTCCAGTTCGATCCAGTTCACTTACATCCTTGCCAAGGGAAGAAGAAGTTAATGCCCTGAGATAAGACCCTCATCACAATATTGTTTAATTACATAAGACTTCTAGTGAGCCTGAGATAAGCACAGGAATTTGTCCTCAGTCCAGCTGGGTGTGGCTGCTTAGATCATGTTGTGTATTAGAATGAGAACTGAAAGCCCGGGTTTATTTGAGGTGCTTGTCATGTCATTAGAGCTGGAATAAATAAACTGATACTGACAGCTGATTTAAAAGTTATCTCTCTTTTTTTCATGTAGGTGATAGATGAACATTTACTAATAACAGCAGCCCTAAAATTATCTATTGTTTCTCTTCAAGTAGCATTAGTAACACTAATTGAGACAGCTCTGAAATCAGCAAGTGGAAGTTTTCAGAGCTCTCTCCAAGGAAGAGGCTGAAGCAGGGGGGTGAGTTGGATGACCTAAGGCTACAGAATAAAGTCAGATTTACCTCTAAAATTAGCAAATACCAACCTCCCTCACCCCCCTATTCCTAATTCTGTGCTCATAGTTCTGTTCACAAAAAGGAATATTGTCCTGACTTCAGTTCACTTTCTTATAAATAAATCAGATCATATTTGACTCTATCAGGATTCCTAACTCATGCTTCACAGAAAAAAAAACCTGCTGCCTCCTTCCTAGAGACAAGTGACCCACACATGCTTTATTTGAATCATCTTGGTAGCCCATAAACTTGCTCTTACAAGTAACGTTTTGTTTCTCTGGTTTTCCTAAATCTTCCCAGTTTCTAGGTGATATGCCATTCTCTGCTTTTAACTTCATGTTAATGCAGTTTATAGTAATCTGTGATTTTTTTTTAATTATCTCTAACTTGTTAAAATGTCCTTGTTCCCAAAGAAGTGCAACATGGGACCTTACCCATTCACCATAATGTTGTTCAATAAAACATCTAGAATGCCCTTGTATGATTTCCTCTTTTGTTTTGTTTGTGATTCCTTACACATGGCTGAGCTTTGTGTTAGCCCCTGGCTTGTGTTACCACTCCTGAGCTGGGAACGTACTGCAAGTGCTGTGACTGGGTCACGAGCAGCATTGTTTGCTAAGGGTAAAGCAGGGTGCATACAGTCATCGTTTAGGTCACCTTCATTTTGTTCATCAAGTGGGAATGTGCGGTGACTGTGAAGGAAGGTGCAGCGCTTATTCACTTCGCCCCTTCTGCCACAGCAGTGTTTGCTCACAGCTGAACTGTAGCTTTTTGTTTGGGACAGCGTGTGACAGGGTATGCACTGTGCGACGTTCTGCCCTTGTGCATGTATTCACAGGACGTGTTTGCAGCACTTGTGTCAGGGTGGGTTTGGGATTTAAGTGAGCACATTGCTACGCAGGGCGTGTTTACTTGATTATGTGTTGTATTCTGCAGGGCGTGACTCTGGCTGCATGAAGCACTGAACACAACTGCCGTTCAGGAAAAGGAAAAAACATTTCAGAGAATGAACAGAAAAAGTTATAAAATATAAATAACAGCATGTGAGGAAATATTTCTGAAGGAACAGGATGCGTCTGTAGGTGAAGAATTCAAACACAAGTGCTGTGCTAAGTATAATCAGCAATGAAAGCTCAGCCCTTCCTCTTAGCATTTTAGTAAGCTACTTGTTGGCAGCATTTTCTGAATATCAGGGAACAAAAAAGTGAGCTTTAAGTCTTCATGCAGTGTAGGATGTGGTTGTCATCCTATATCCTATAGCTATCAATCTATTGTGAGACTGCATCTTGAATGGACGGTGGAATAAATTCGTATCGTTCAACTTATACAAAGGTCCTTCTTCACTGAGTGTCTGAGTTTTTCCCTTACAACATGAAAACAACCTCTCTTCTTCCTGCTCAATACACAGAGGTAGCAACATGATCATTTTATGGATCCCAGGGCTGGCCGCAGGCACTGTGTGTGTACTTGGGAGGGGGCCCACACAGCCACACGGCCTCTTCCCTGCCCCATGACATTGAGTGAGCACTGAACTGGGCAGCGCTAATGGAAATCTTCAGCTTTTAAAGCCCTAGAAAATGTACCCTGTGTTTAATACGGTTTCTTTTTGCTTGCTTGTTTGCTTTAGTTTTTGGCATGTCAGGTATTTACTATGGCAAAGCCACAGTGAACACTAAGTTTTTGTGTTTGCTTCCTTTTCCACTGTGGAAATGAACTCTGCGGACAAGTTACAGCTGCTGTCAGTTTTGCCTCACACAGTCCCTCTGTATTGATCAGTGACCAGTGCAGTTTGGGAGACTGAAATCGTGCATAGGGTCACGGCCAAAGGCGATGGAGTTAACCGGATGCACGTTAACCATTAACTGGAGTAAGCAGCGTAATCAAGGACTTTGAACACAAAAACAGAGGGCCAAAAATCGAAGAGATATTGATTAGTAACAAACAGTTCAAGTTTAGCACCTAAAGGAGTCCAATTAATTCAATAATTCAGTAATTCAAAGGAAGATTATTCTGTAGTGAGTTAAATGCCTAAATTCCCTGTACTTGGGAAAGGAATAATTAGGAGCCTAAGGACTTTTGCCCATGGCTAGTAAACTGAGTGGTGAGATGCCTGCATCAGCCAGCAGGAAATACCTGGGAGAAGGGATTGTCTGAGGATGTCCCAGGGAAACCCTGACATGGAACCAAAAAGTGATTGTTTGTGGCTTTAAGTAAGTCACACATTTAGCATAAACACTTGAATCTTCATAGAAATTTTCCTGGGAGATAAGCCACCGCCTCTGTTTTACATGCTCCCAAGTCCACTTCTGGACCTTTGAACTGACAGGGAGTGCTGTGAGAAACTTCCAGCATTCAGGGGAAGAAAGGAGAGGGCTCTCTCAGTGTCATAAAGCTGAACTATTGTGTGACCAGGAGTGCGAACTGTCATGCTGGAATAGGATGTCTGGTCAGGGCTCTTCTCTGGGAAACAGTGGTGATGGTAGGGTAGGATACTGGTGATACTGGGCTGGGGGGTCCATGACTTACTAGTGGTAAATACGTATAAGCACAGAAGCACTTCCAAGAGTTCCTTCCCTTCAGTCTTGTCCTCGGTGTCATATTTGATCACAACATGCTTAGCAAATTGGGTCCTTTAGGCCTTACTGGCAAAAAAGCCCACTGTATTTCAGGATGGACTTAGGCGAGAAGTAGGGGTGAGAATTGAGGCCAGGCAGAACAGCGAGGCTGCTGGGCACAGAAAGTCAGCAGACCTTTAGGCGCCAGAGGAAGCTTTCCCCAGGATTTGTGGGCTCTTAGAGTAGCGGCGGGAGGGAGGCTGGGCTTTCCGGGGCTGCTCTCAGGAGCACCGGCGCCAGCAGTCTGCACAAGTTGCACTTCGGTGCCTGAGTGCTATTTTGGATCTCTCCCAGAGACCTCGTACCAGCATCGTGTCAGTGGGGAGTCAGCGAGAGAGCTCAATGGGGCCTGGTGATGCCGAGTGCCTGGTTTGTTGCGTTAAGAGTGACCTCAGAGTGGGTGGGTTTGTTCTCAGCATGGGCTGTGGAAGGCAGACTGAGCATCCTGAGCGTGAGGTCAGGTGGCCGTCCAGACAGACAGTGGGAATGCTATTCTGTGCTCAGCAATGTATGGAAAATGGTGCTTTTCAGTGGAATGTGGATGTGAGCATTCAACAGCACTGGGCCACCCAATGCCCCCCCAGCAGTGAACAAGTTAAACAAGTCAAAACCTCAGCAAGGAGGAATTTTTCAAAGAAAACACTGGAAGCTTACTTGGAAAACTTGCCAAATCCTTCTGCAGCAGCCCATGGGCACCCAGTCATGGTATTGCAGTTTAACATTCTCATGCATCATTGGATCCATTGGAACTGTAGTGAGATGTTGAATACCACTTCACCGTTTACTTTTGGCTTGCTAATCTGTGCTGCCTTATCAGCTTTCTCAGGGGTTTCCTCCAGATATTGTGTTGTATTTGGGGAGCTGAATAAGCCCAGTGGGACTCTTCAGACAAGAGAATCCTACTCTTTTTCATTTCTGTCATAATTAGAAAATGGATTTTTAATTGCTTCTGTGATTTGCTAGCAGGCAGCCTCTCCTGCAACTAACACTTATGTTTTCACCACTCTTGTTTGGTTGTTTGCCAGCACAATGATGGTCAGTGGATTGGGAAGGTTTTCTCATTGCTAAACAATCTGTTTCAGAAGTCAGAGTGTGGCCGGAGAAAATCTTCCAAAAAGAGGTTTTCGTAACCTCGCAAGAATGAAGCCAGAGGTGGCTGTGCCTTGTATTGATCGCACCTGGAGTCTGTGGACTCAGCATCTCTGAAACACCATTGTTAGGGCCTCTGATTAGGAGAGGGTTAGTTTTGGGTGGCCAATTTCAGATGTCATAGGATCCAATCTGACATCTATCTTTCTTGCTGACTGCAGCCATCTGCTGTTTAGAGAGACTCCAGATTGGCAGTGGTCTCCAAAGGTTGTCTTTTATTGTTGAAGGAGATAGTGAGAAAAAGCAAGTGCTGTAAATACACAGAACACACAAAAAAGAGCGGAAAGATACGAAAGAATGAAGAAAGAACCTGCTTGAGATGTGAATAATCATCAGAAGGGAATTGGAAAGAAATGAAGCAGATACACAGACGGGTTTGTACAGGAACTTAGAGGTAAGAACAAGAAGTTTCATGCTATGGCAGCAGCTAACAGGAGATGTATATGGGGAGATTGGAAGCTGGTTCATCAGAAACCAAGCTCAAGAGGAAGATCCCTTTGAAATGAGTGCGCACGAGGTGAAATAAGTAAACCAAATTGAATAAAGCAACAAAGACTTACAGAAAAATCTTCTGGCCTTTAAAGGAAGCCAGGCCCCTCGCTCTCCGTACTCACCCTTAGCAAAGAAGACCCTTTTCAGCCTGTCTCATGTGAGGCCGCTTCAAGATTCTTGCTCAAGCATCTCACAGGGGAAGAGTGAAATGCTGCCCTGCTCACACAGTGATGATAAGCCTGCAGTGGAGATATCCGGATTTTATTTTAATTGGACTTTTTAACTTTTTTTCCTGGCATTTAAAAGTTTATGAACGGAAAGAATCAGTCTGACTCAGAGACTGGGCCACTTCCAAACATTAATCTTAGCTGCTGCATGTTAATGTAGTTTGGCTCTGCAGCATCCTATGGTGAGAAGTAAGATGCTTGTACCCTTTCAACCCTAGAGTCAGAGGGAATATGTTTGAGACAAGGGCAGATTGGGACCACTTAATGTACTGGTATTTGATGAAGTTCTATAATAACACATGGCTTAGAAAACATTCATATTCTGCTCTCCTGAAATTCATATTTTATCAGCCTACAACATTTGCAGCCAAAATGATAATGCCCAGGGCAACTCTTTGGCCTGTGCTGACCCTGAAATCTGTATAGGCTTTGGTTATCACAGTGTCAATCTGAAATAAACAAACCCTGGTGTATTTGGTTGGGCTTCATGTTACAATATTTCGTCTTTTGGTTAGATTCTTAGTACAGATTTAACAAACATATAAACAAACATATAACAAACATAAGCAAAGATGACTGTCCTGTTCATCACAAGTTTTCCAGCACTAAACCACGAGTCTAGCAGTATTTGTGTTTCACTTTCTTCCATTCTGTTTCCCAAATATTTCCATTCTATGGTAACTATTTTCAAATTATCCATCCGCTGAGGGTGTACCCCAGACTATTTGTTTTTTTCCCAACCTCTTCCTCATCTTCTTCTTACTCACACACTCTCTTCCCTGAAATCATAATGGGAACAGCCCTGTGCAAAAAAAGAGAGAAGTTTCCAATTCTACTTATTTCAATGGAATTTCCCTATTGCCCTTTTTCCATATTGGTGGATGTTTTTTGCTAGAGACAGTAGCGTGTACAGCATCAAGAAGTAAAACCACTTTATAAGGGTATTCATCTGGTTAACACTCGTCTAATAATTTTCTTAGATTTTCTCTCTCAGCCTATATGCAGGTAAAGGTTCCTCCATAGACAGTTCAGAGCAGAACCCCACTCCACAGAAAACACAGGGTATTCAGAGACCTTAAAACTCGATATCTTAAAAAGATTGCAATCCATCCTTGTCTTCAGAGGAGTTACAGCAGACAAGTACCTACTCACCCTGTTGTAAATGTATTGGCCTTTTATGCTGACATGGCAAAAGATGTTCTTAGCTGGGTAATGGCTGGTTTGATGTACAGGACAACATCCCTCCATTCTGTTTCCAGTTCTACAGCTGATTTTCTGAGCAGTTCCGAGTGGGCAGCCTTCTGGCCTTGGTTTTCTGCATGGGAGATAATTCATGCTATTGTGTTAACTAACCTCTGACTTTCCTCCAGAAGGATGGAGATGGGCATTCAACTGTAGATACCAAAGGCTTAAAGTTGAGACGCTGACTTGTGTCAGTGTAGGTTAACAGTTAACAAATAGCTCCCTTCCACTGTCGGGGGAGCCAGACACACCATTTTCCCACACTGCAGGGAAATTTTGTGTGCCCATTTCACATTTTTCTATTTCCCCAGTGCAGGTGCTGAAACAGCCAGGCCGACGTCTGTGGGCATCTGACTGAGCAATGGCGTGGTGCTTGCGCTCACCATCCTGAGCCTCATCAGTGTGACAGGCTGGAGCTGTAGAAGATAGCAATGACTCATGACTGGAGCTTTATGTAAATGAAGAACATCTTCTGTTGCTTCCTGTTGTACCAACGAGGCCACGTAAAGTTCACGTCAGTGACATTGCGTTCCCATGTCCCCTCTGTTGTTGAGCCAGGGTGGGGATGTAGGGTGACATCGGTGTGGTTCTCCCAGCGAGGACATTAGGTCAAAACCAAGAGTGAATGTGAATGTGAAACCTCTGGGACACCAAGCTGAAGATTCCTTCCCAGCAACGATGTGGAGAGAAAGTTTACTGTCGCCTTTTGCAGTCAGTTGCAAAAGTGATTGAGCCACTGACTGTAAACTTTGAAGGGGAGCCAGATAAAGAGGAAGTGAAGAATTTCAGCAAATTGCTCTCTCCTTGGGATTTAGTCATTTTTAGTAAGATGTGTGGATCATCTATGTGTGACATAGCTAATCATCTCATTTAGCTTATCCAAAGCATGAAAAAAGATACCCTTCTGCTAAGTGGCATGATGTTGCATGGCCTCTCCCAACAGCCTCACATAGGCAGCTATCCTGTGCAAGAGTGATGAGGAGGAGTGAAAGCCCTGAAGAGCAGAGCAGTGGAATTGTGTCCATCCAAAGGCACAGATAATATTAGTCCAGGTGGAGGGCCAAATTCTCTGAGTCATTCACAAAAAAAAAAATCATGCTGAAGTTCACCAAAGACAGTGGAATTAATCTAGTGTGAAAATAATATGAGAGGACAATGTCAAACTCCAAAATGTCGACCTCCTTGGATTTCTAGGGTGCAGTGACTCATGTGCGTGTGTATTGCTCGCAGAGACAGAAATGCACTCACAGCTCCTGCAGAGTACTGCGGAGAGACAAAAGATACGAAAAAAATTGCTAACTAGATTAGGATTTGTCTTGCATTGTATGCATCATTTGAAGTGAGAAGAAAGATTTAATTGACTGGAATTTTGCATGGATAAGGAAGCAGCAGCTGAAATGAGAGATGGAAAGCATCTCTCGCTAGCCCTGAGTTCACAGAAGAGTGGCTCTCTGCATGCTGTGGGTCGTCCTGCTGGGAGAGGTACAGGTGGCTTTCTTCAAATCGTTTCTGAGCACTGTGTGTATTCCTACACCCGATTCTCCTCCTTTGCCTGTAGATACTGTCTGACTGAAACACAGTGGTTTTTCTTCTAATCCGTTTTGAACACTAAAATTCCAAATCATACTTAACAGTCATTCTAATCTGAATATGTTTAATGCATTCACTTTTGTCTGTTTTTTCCCCCTTTTCTAGCTGTTTCAGGCCTCTGCGTATGGCAACCAATCCTACCTATTTTAACCCTACTCCTGCTAGCCCTGCAGCTGCAGGACTAATCTGTGTGCTCTGACTTCCAGAGAAGACTGCATTAAACCTCCCAGACAGGTGCTGAAGTGATTCAGCTCATATTTCTCACTGATCCTCTAAAGGTTGGTCTTATGATGCTAAGAGCTCCTCCATGAGCTAAGTCCTTCATATATTTTTGCTCTCTCCATTGCCTGTTCTCCACTCTGTTCCCCAATGTAATGGCTGATAATTATGGTCTTTTCAGTGGTTTATCTCTCTGCCCATTGAAGCTAACATTTTTTTTCTCAGCAGAAGGCTGACTCATAAGGTATGCTGCCTTCTATCCTTAGAAAAAGTGAGTCACTAATGGATTTTCATTGTAAATTCAAGAGCCATAGAGTGAAATTTTGTCCTATCAGTCTGATCCTGAGACACGGTTTTCAATTTGGAATTTTAGTTATGTGTCATTAAGGCTCTGTGGGATTCAATGGATGCTGTACCAGTAGCTGTATTTTATTCTGTGAGCATCCCCACTAACTGCAATAGTTCCGTGCTTTCACTCTTTGTGTGCTGTGTGCTTTCTATCTAAACACAGAACTCCCTTTATGTCTGCATCATGATACATGCAGCTTCTGTTCTCAGCCATCACAAAAAGTTCACAGTTGTTTTTCTGGGCTACATAGAAGCTAAGGGAACTTGGACATATGTAAAGCAGTATGAATCCCTTTGGTACTATTGAAATAGTAGAAATAGTCCTTCTGCTCCAGCAACACTAATTTGGTGACTTTCAAACACTCAGGGAAGGTTCACCAGTTCTTACAATGTCCCATGACAGAAAGATAAATGCTATTATTTCTGCTTTGTAGAAAAGGGAATTAAGGTTGGGGCGGCTTAGGTTGTGATAAGCAGGCAATGGAAGCAGTGTGGATGAAATGCAGGAGTCCTGCACGTTTTTTCAATGGAGCAATATTTTGTTTAAAGGATTTTGCCACATTTACAGTCGTTGATGATGTCAGCATGAATGAGTATCTGGCAGAAGCTCTGTCAAGTTGTGACATAATTTGCAATTCACAAGAGGACACCCATTTTTGCATATCCGTGTTGTACTCTGTTAAACTGGCTTTGCTGGGTATTTTGGGGAGAGAGATCTGGAGTCTCTCTGACACCAACAGCAGCTGTTATTTAAAATATGTATGATGAAGATGCAGAGGGGTTGCTATTAGGGTGTTTGCTTTGTTCTTCGTCACACAGAAGTGGATATGCTGCAATGACAAGTTTGTAAATCACAGTTAGTTCCGTTCTCACACCACCCAGTAACCTTCCAATCTCTCTGTCAACTTCCTGCAGGCCTTGGGAAGCTATAATTTGTGATAAAAATGGGAGTTAAAATGTTACATGTATATCAGAGCCGAAAATTTGTGGCTGGATGACCTTTTCATTTTCAGCAAACGCACTCATTTCCTTTGCGTTGCTTACTGTTTTCCTCTGAAGCTTGGCATAATAGGAAATCCTCCACAATTGTTCTCATTAATCACTGGCTCCATTGTGCCGGCTGCTGCTCCTTTCGATGAGCAGCAAGGAGCATCTCGGCCTGCTTCTCGTGGGGAGCATTGGTGTCCCAGGAGCTTGAATGGTTCGGTTCAGCCGTGAAGGATGAAAGAACACCACCAGCAGCACGTGTGACATTCAGATGGCTGTCGGAACAAGGAAGCAGCCCCCTCATTTTCAGTTTAGAGAAAAAGGAAAAACCGGCACTCACTGGATTTTACGGCGATGTTTCTCATGCTTGCAATTAAGGTTGGACGAATAACGCAAACAAAGAGATTGTAAATTTAGATCTCGCCTCATTTCCATACATGAGGTAATCTGATTGGTCATGTCACCGCTAGTATTTACATAGTCATCTGACAATTATACAGAAGGCCTATGAATCTCTAGGACAAATAACATCTCTAGAAATATATTCTGCAATGCCTACTAATTAGGACCAACACATCATTCATCATTTTGGGATTTATTTCTCACTGTCATCCAGTGAAGGGCCAGAAGTTCTGCATTGTGGCCATATATCACAAACCATAGAGGCAAGAATTTTGAAAGAAAAGATGTATTTGCAATAGCTTCGAGTTTCTGAAATTAAAACAAAAAGACTAACGTTGCCAAGATGATTTGTAATGCCAACCTATATTTGGTTAAACATAAACAAAACCATAGTGACAGATTGGTGCTCAGGAAGCTGATGGTTCTCCAAGTCTTATCTTTTGCTTCCTGTTGCAGCACAGTGGTGTTGACATCGTGTTCCTGCACATGCAATATGCAAAAAGCTTGGGACTCATAATTCAGTGGTAGCATAAATAAACAATTTTGCTTGTTGCTATTGATTTTGTGCTGTTCTGCCTTTCTCCAATAGAACTGATGTCTGTAGGGAGCCAGGCAGTCTCTGCAGACCCTTTGTAGTACATCCACTGGTTTTTGCTTTCCTGTCGTACATCTCTTGAGTGAAGCTTGCTATAAAAAAGAGCAGTGTCCAGAGGACTTTAGCCAGTGTGTAGCCCAGTCTTTATTGGCCAAAGTTCCCAGAGACAACAGAGATGGCTTGTGTGAGCAAATGTTTAAAAAAATAGAGTGAGAACTGCAGGACATGGTCTCATGCATTTATACTGGAGTCAAATCTCTAGGGAAATGAGGTTAGTGGCAGTGATAATGCTAATAATAATAAATAATGCACACTCCCTTGGGATCTTGGCTGACTATCAAGACAGACTTCCTGATGATGACATGCATATGTCTGTCTCCAGTCTCTTCAAGGTATCTGTAAGGCACCGTTTTTTGCAATTACAAAGGACTGGCGATGAGAACATGCACCATAAGAAGCAAGCCAGCAACATTCATCCCAGACTTCTGTCTCTGATCTCCATAGTCGCTCTCATCTCAGCTCCTCAGACATTAGCAAGCCAAATCTCAGAACAGCTCTGCCGAGTGCTGACGGTGGTGGCAGTGGCAGCTCGGAGCCTTGCGGGCTCTTGCTTTTGCTCATCACACTGTGCCTCGTTTGCATGAGGATGAGACGAGAGGGAGAGAGGACTCTGTCACATCCCACGAGGAACTGTGGGTCACTGGGCGCATCTCGCTGCTTCTGGATGGTGCTGGGACTGTAGGCTTGTGTGACTGAGGGCTTGTTTGTGGACGTTGCTGCCCCAAACTGCATAACCGTTGTCTGGGGAAGTGGCTTTCTGACGGTTGTCAAACGTGACTGAGCACAGCCACAGCAACGTTTGTGGCTTTTCTGTTGGTCACAGTGCTGACAATGCCCCTCTTCTTCAGCTGGGTAAGAGGGAAGGCAGCCCGTGTAGAGCTCTGCTTTGGCTGCAGAAGAGTGTTTTCACACCAGAATGCTGCTCTACCCCACAACCGCTTACCTCCTCAGGCTCTATTTCTGCCTCAGTGCACTGGGACCAGCAGTGCTGCCCTTGCCCAGATGCTGGCCAGATCTAGTTTCTAAGAGAAGAACAAGAGGGGGTTGGAGATAGATGACTGAGCTCCCTTCCAACCCAAGCCATTCTGCGGTCCTCTGATTCTCTGATTCTACGAAGCACTGTCTGTTCTGGCCCTGTAGTCACGTGAGGTTGGACTGCGTGTTTCGGTGTGTTCCTCATGTGTTTGGCAATGAAGAAGCAAATGCTGCTGACCCATCCACTCTGACACCACTTTGGGGCTGTTTTTCTGTTTCTGATTCTCCTAATTTTATCACTGGTCTTGTGACATTGGGCTGTTCAGGTTTAGTCATAGATACTTTTATGATTCTACACAGCTTGTTTAAATAATGTACAACTGGAGATGACCTTTGTTTAAGGCGTTTGATATTGATCCTTGTTTTCATAAGCTGCCGTTAGTCAGTGCTCTGAAAGGGACAACTTGATTAAATTAATGACAGGTTAGCTCTCCATGGAGAGCTGTGCTAAGAGCTGGGTGGGCTTTCCCTTCCAGTCTCTTCTGGGAAGGGAAGGAGTTTTCTTATACGGCACTGAAGGTCCCTCTTAACGGAAATACAAAGGGAACTTGGCCACCTAATTCCTGTTGCCAGCTCCTGAACACCTTAACTGCTCTGAACTGTCAGCTGGGAGCAGTGGATGGTACCTTGGGAGGCCGCTGTGAATGGCGCAGCCTCCCAGAGCTGTGAGATGTCAGGGCTGCAATGATGAGCACTGCTTGGTGCCAGCATTTAAAAGAGTCTGGGGAAGGTGCTGGCTGCAGCCTGTCACGCCTGGGAAATTGGATGGGAGACAGAGCAGCTTCACGACTCCTGGATGCGTCTGTCAGCTCATCTCTGCCCACGCGCTACGCCCAGGCACTGTAATTGCCACATAAACAATCAGCATCACTTTTGCCAGAGGAATTTTTTTATACTTTGCAAACAAAGCTAAGTATCTTTCTCCTACAGGCAGACAAGCTGAGGCACAGAGCCCACAGGGATTGTACAAGCCCCGTGTCCCAAATCGCCAGGTGTCCTGATTTCCTCTCGCCGCACGAATCCCAGCTCTCACTATCTCTCATAATAAAGCTTAGCTCAGTCTTATTTTGAGATTTAATTAATCTGCAAACTGCTTTAATCCCTTTTGATGAAAGATTCTATGTAATTCGCTATAATATTTTAAACTAATGCCTCTAATTGTTATGCAGCAGTAAAACGAAACACAGATAATTCATTCGCTATTTTTAGGGGAAAAACACTGGAGTGTTTCACCCCGGCAGCTTTAAGTGAGTGTCACTGTCAAGTGGAGAGCTGTGAGATTTCTGCTGCTGTTGAAACATTTAGAAAGTGAAGCTTAGGAATCACAGCGTGTTCTGGGATGCTGGCTTTGTAGGGGTGAGTTCCCCCAAGGGGATGACTAACATCAGGATGTGGGACATCATTTGCGTGTTCTCTGCAATCATTTGTGTGTTGGATACTTGAATTATACATGGCACAGGAGGTTGCCCACTTGCTGAGCAGAGCAGAGCCTGGGTGGCACTTGGCAGTGGGGCTGAGGTTATTTCGGGAAGTGGTCGGTGGTGGGTTGAAAAGAAAGAACTCCATCCACAAGAGAACTAGGAATTTGTCACTGAATGCCTTTAGGATTCATTTACTCATTCTGCACCTCCCTCCTGCTAGCTCGGACTTTGGTTTTTTTTTTGCATCTGCTTCTGTTCTTATCCTGTGATGAATTTGATGCTATGGATGAGGGCCACACATCATTCTGATATGCTCAAGTGCTCCCCCGTGCCTGCTGAGGCTGCTTCTATTTCATCACAGTGAGACAGTGGCTTCCCTGCCATCACTGCAGCCCACTGAGTTGGGTTTCCTCTGAGACAAGAAGACCAGCAGGTGTGCTCTGCACAGCTCTGCTCAGAAAAGGCTGAGGAAGAACGCCAGACTCATGTTTGCAGAGCACCTGTCCAGGAGAGAAGGTGATCAGGGCAGGATCTGATCATCTGTTCTCACATAGCTGTAGGCCTTTCTGAGACACTGTATTGGATACATTAATGTTTTAACAAAAGGAATGCTGATCACATTCAAATGTATTTTTTTTCTTGTCATCAGCGCCAGTAAAATAAAACTAGAAATGGGATGTGATGCAAAACAAGCTGGCAGGCTCGCTCAGCTCATCGGGGCAGCTTTTGCTGGCGGTCACATTGCTGTGCTGCTCCATGGCTGAGTCCAAGGCTGGGGGCAATGGCTGAACTGCACTGCTTGGTGTGCTTGTACCAGTCTTGGGCTGCTGGGGCTCTGCAGGAGCAGGGTGCTGCCTCACGCCCTTGGCTCTGTCTTCTCCCTGAGCTCTTTCCCACCTGAAATCAGAAGCTTTAGTAAAAAATTCCCATGAGCTGAACTCATTCCTGTTGCTTCTGCTTAGGTCTAGTGATGCTGGAAGACCAGTGATAGAGTCATAGAATCGTAGAATGGTTTGAATTGAAAAGGACCCTTAAAAACCATCAGGTCCAACTCCCCTGTAATGGACAGGGACACCTAAAGCTCCATCAGGCTTCTAGTTGTGATGATAGAGGGAAGTGTTTTATCAAAGGCATTCTTCCAAAACTTGATTTTCTTTTGGGGCCCACAGGAAAGAAAGAGCAATTTCCTTTAGCATTTCCACTGAGAAATCAGATCTTCCAGTCAACAATTTTTTTCTTAGACTACATTCACGGTTCAACTCTTTGTTTCATTTGGGCACAGCTGCTGTGTGTAAAGTGCTTTGAAACAGTAAACGTGAAAAGCTTGAGGCATCTTCTCAACCAGCCTGAAAGTTTTACTGTTTCAGTTGTGTCATTTCTGTGAAGTCACAGACTGGCTTGTACGTATGCCCAGGGAGGTGGTGCAGTCACCATCCCTGGAGGTGCTCAAGAGCCACGGAGAAGCGGCACTGAGGGACGTGGTCAGTGGGCATGGTGGGATGGTTGGGGTTGGACCTGATGATCTTAGAGCTCTTTTCCAACATTACAGATTCTATGATTCCTTAGCAGCATTCTCTTCTCTGCTGCCATGGTGATGGGGATATGGCCCTGAGGTCCCCACAGTCCCCTGATGGCTTTGTGTGGTGCTCAGAAGGGCCCCAGTAGAGCTGCACACACTACTGCCAAGCAAGAATCAGGCCTCAGCAGCAATTCAGCATGTTGTCAATGACACGTTATAACCAAAAGTCATCGGCAACTGCTCTATGTGCCATCCTCCTATTTCTAAGTAAAAGACAGATCATGGAGTCCTCAGGGAGAAGGGCTGTGAGTAATAGGAATGGCACGAGGCTTGAGCCCAGCCAGCATGCCAAACAATATTCCAAGAACACAGTTCCAAGTTACAGAAGTTGCGTAACAGTGATTATTATTTTTAAGGCGCAGAAAACGAAGACCAGTTTCTAAAAAAGCAAACACATATTTTTAGCCTTGCTGGTCTCTTGATCTTACACTAATGGGAACCATCTGCACAGGGACTGGCTGACGTCCCTGGTAAATAACATTGCTCTGCAACGTTCCAGATGTTCCGAAGGCTTCTTTGCAAAGCAGTGTTTGTCTCTCTGCCTGCACTCTCGCTTTCTGCCTTTCCTGTCCATGTTTACTTCAGTAATATACATTCTTTCACTAAAACAGTTTATGTTAAAAATAGATTCTTAGAATTTTGGCTAATCGTCGTTATGATTCTTGCTAGCAGAGATTGAAAGCTGTAGCTCCTTAGTGTTAACACTTGAAAGCTAAACTGGGGCCATGAAAAGGAACTTAAAAGATTCAGACCAGAAAACACACTTAAAAATATTTGGAGATGAATTTCTAACTCATTGTGATCCCTCTGAGGTTTCCAGCTATTATTTTTGTATTGAGAGTTTTCAACATGACAAACTGTTACGGAACACACAGATGTACTTTATAGCAACCAGGAGCTTCCTGCAAAACCTTTGCAACTCGTTATGTAAAAGAATCCTGTGGTCTGCTTTGCTGCCTCTGCTGTGCTGTGTGCGGAAGGTGCTGCCTTCTCTACAGAATGGAACATCCCCACACCAGGGCTCTTCTATCCCAGCTGAGCCCGGCTGTGCCATAGGGGTGAGAGGAAAACAGCAGGATTTATGTTACTATTAATCTATCTGTTATCTCTGCTATAGCCTGCCTGAAATCTCCTGTGTCACAGCTTCATTAACGCTGTACCTTGGGCTCAGGCACAATTAGACCAGAAGAGCCATGTTTCCAATGTCAAACCTCCCACTCAGGTCTGTACCACGGTGCACCCCAGCCCTTAGCGCGCTCCCAGGGAGCTCTTACGCCGTTCTCTCCATTGGGCAACTCATCGGTTTCAAAAACCTTTGATATTGCCAAAGTGCAGGAGCTCCAGAGGGTGAAGAAAAGCCTGGGGACTGTGGGGCTCTGCCATGGCCAGGACACAGCTGCAGTGATGGCTGTGAAGCCGCCTCTGCCGGGTTCTGCACACACTGACCTGAGCGCAGTGCTGGTATGGAGATCCCTTCTGTTCTCTTCTTACCCGTTACCAACTTTGTTCCATAACAAAGCTTCCAGAGCTTGGGGGTTTTGTGTGTGTTCTTACTGGTAATATGATTTAAATATTCTGATGATTCATTTTTGGTCCGGCGAGCTGAATCAGCCGTGTAGAGCACAACTTTCTTCTCCCAAACCACTACCTTTTCCATTCCTTCTCGTCATTTCTATAAGATGATTCATGCTCCTCTTGTATTTACCATCTGAGAATGCGCCTGATTCTTGCAGCTAATTTCACTTCTTGTTCTGCTTTTTTAAGAAAAAGGAGCGTGGAGGATCGATGTCACCCACCCCACCGGGTGACCCGGTGTGTGAACTGATCCAACAGAGAGGAAAAAAGACTTATTATGAAATCCACCAGAGCCCACACTGTGAGTTCAGCCCCTGGCCCACGTTTCATGTGCTTTCAAAAATGAGTGCATTCAAACGAGGGATTGTGTCAGAGATAACTCCAGTATAGCTTCTTTTGAAGAAGTCCCTTATTTCATCTGGTTACTCAGCCCCAAGGTTTCCCAGGAAGCCCATTACAGCTATGTCTCAGCTCGAGTGCTGGGAGCTCATCTGGCTGCAGGAGAGGGCTGGCTGCTTTCAGCAGGAGTGCGTAAGAACACGAGGAAACCTTTATGGCAAGGCTCTGGAAAACACCTGAATTTTCATCTCTGCTTCCCGCTCGAGGCACCGCAATAACGCGCATCTCAGCACAGCTTTGAAACCCAGGGGGCTTCCTGATTTTCTTGTGTTTCTTTTCACCCTTGCATCTCTCTCTAAGAAGTGTGTCTGTGTGAGTCCCTCCTGGGTTTCACAGCCTGGCACAGCTGGAGTGACACTTTGGACACTGCTCCATGACTCACTCTGCCCTATATGTTCTCATGTACTTTTGAAAACAACACAGTGGGCCAAAATTTGTCCTTTTTCCACAGCCTAAAGGTTTTCACATTCAAAATAGTCAAGTGTTATTCTCTGCTATGACTAATAGTGCGTTTTCACTAACCGCTATTACACACAAGCATCACCTCACTCTATCACATGAGAGAATCGTGTCATATTGCAAACATTCTAACACACTGCATAGCAGAAAATGAATAAGCAGTTCTGTATTTACTGATATGGGGATATTTTTTAACAGTTACATATTAAACACCAAGATTGGCTATAAACAGTTTAGGAGCTCATTCTAAGAAAGCGCAGAAAATAGGGGAATGCTGAGAGCCTCAGACCCAGTGTGTTAATGTAATGAACACTGGCACTTCTTCATGCCTGGCTTCCTTTGTATGGTTCTCTCTTTTATATATCTTCTTACGAAGTGTACTCTTAAGGATCCGCACAGCATTACTCTGTAGTCTGAGAACATCAGAATTGTGGCCCTTTTGAAGCCTCCCCTCGAGCACTGCATCCAGATGTGGAGTCTTCAGTACAGGAGAGATGCAGACCTGTTGTGCAGAGGAGGGCCACAGAAATGATCCAAGGGATGGAGCACATCCCCTGCGAGGACAGGCTGAGTGATGGAGCTGTTCAGCCTGGGGGAGAGCAGGCTCCAGGCAGACCAGAGAGGAGCCTTTCAGTAACTAAAGGGAGGATGTAAGAAAGAAGAGGGCAGAGTGTTCAGCAGGGTCTGTTGTGATAGGACAAGGGGAAATGGTTTCAAACTTAAGGAAAGGGTATTTAGGTTGGATATAAGAAAAAAGTTCTTTATGACAAGGGGGTGAGGCAGTGGCACAGATTGCCCGGATGTGGTGGTGCCCCATCCCTGAAGAGACTCAAAGTCAGGCTGGAGGGGCTCTGAGCACCTGATGGAGCTGCAGGTGTGCCTGTTCACCGCAGGGACTTGGACTACGTGGCTTTTAAGGGTCCCTTCCACCCCTATTCTATGATTCTCAGCTAAAGACCCCTTTCAGTGCCATTAGTAAGGCAAAAATGGTGCTGAGAGCACACTGTGAGAGCCTACAGCTAACCCTACAGCCTTAGCCCTGACAGTTCCAAGCTCTCCCAAGCCACCTCTATCCACCCAACCTGCCTGTGTGCCACACACGCTCGCGAAGCTTCCATCTCCCCATAAAGATCCCGTAGATAAGAGCAGCAGAACCACTGCCAATCGCAGTGCTTCGGCAGCCCTTATCGCAATCTTTATGAGAGCTGATGGTTCTGGGAATTGGAAGCTCATACATAGTCACTGCGCCCACAAAACACTGACATCACATGGCAAGCAATAACCCCGTGGCTCAGCTCTGGGTAGCAGAGCACGCCTCTCCCTGCTCTCAGTGCGGGGTACGTCACTTGTTTTCTATTCAAATTTGCCCTCCTCCCACGGAAGCCCTGCCTCGCAGTGCTGGCCATCAGACAATGCTGGTGAGAAAACACCCACTCTGACAGGAGGAAGAATAATTTCCCATAAGTGTATTTTATTATATACCTTATACCTTTCATCTCAAAATATGGGAGCCTAACAAATACAGTGATTTTATTGAATAAATACTCTTACGCCTGGCGCATGATTCATAGCAGATTAATAGAGGCAATTAAGTGTAAGATTAAATTGCTTAAAACCACTTGCCCTATTAAGCTGAGCCCGGTGCTGGGGACTGTATCAGCACCACTAATTCCCAGCGATTTTCCTTTGGAAGCAGGTATTTAATGATTTGGAATATCAAACGCATGGTCTCCCAGCCTGGCTGCCTAATGCCTGTAATCACGTTAAGGCACAGCACTGAGCAACTCGCCCCGGGGCGCTCTGGTGAGTCACTGGGAGAGGAGAAAGCAGAGCTGCTGCCTGGTGTCTTACAGAGCAGAGCTGGGGTCGGTCCACAGCAGAGCACTCCATGCCTTGCCTTTCCCTTGGCCATGTGTTCTCTCGTTCCTCAGTACATCTATACCCAGGATTTGTCCTCCATGAAAGTACGCCAATCCTTAGCATGCAGAACCCGAGGCACTTTGAGTACAACGAACTCCGGCAAAAAGGTTCTATTTTGGGATTTAAATGCATTAAAAACACTGTTTTCATTGCAGTGTGACTCATCGGTAATTCTATGCTGCTCATGCACAGCTTGCTGTGACCTTCCATCGCTGATCCTTCTCTTTGTCTCCTCTTTATCTGTTCTTTCTCTGTCCTATCTTTCCCTTTTTTTTTTTTTTTTCCTTCTGTTTCTTATGAGTTTGAGCCTCGGTGAAGTCCAAATATTTACAAAAGGAAATGCTGGGTTGTGAAACTGAATTCGGAGAAAATGTTACACATGCAGAAGAAATGCATCCCGCACGCTTTCCAAGTGTTCCCACATGCATTTTTGTGCTCTGTCTCAAGGGCTGAGGCCGATGCTCTGCATCTCCATTGAGGCAGAACTCACACTGCGGGCACTGAGGCGCAGGCTCGGGTCGGATCCAACAGTGCCGTAATGCTGTGCTTGCTGGAACGGTCCAGGGCTGATTTTGGCCACGGGTAAGTGGTTGAAGGCCTGACCAGCCAGTTTTGCTGGGCTTGTGCAATGGGCCAGTTCCTTGCTAGGGCTTATCTGTGCTTGTCACCAAGGTGCTAACAAATTGGCACCGCTGTGTCGGTGCAGAAGATGTGGGCAGACCTCTCTTCCCCTCGAAGACAAACACCGGGAGATCCACAGCCCATGAGCAAAGCCAGTGAGATCCTGGTCCTGCCAAGACAATGACAGTTCTCAGTGTCAATGAAGGGGGTTTCCCAAGATGAGCAGAATCCCATGAGCGGAGGATCACACTCGTGGGCCCCTTGTATCATTACAGACATGTAAATATTCTGGCAGAGCAACATGGGAACCTCTTTAACTTCTCTGAAAGAGCGGTGTGGCAGTGGCACAGCTGCCCAGGGAGGTGGTGCAGTCATCAACCCTGGAGGTAATCAAGAGCTGTGGAGATGTGGCACTGTGGGATGTGGTCAGTGGGCACGGTGGAGGTAGGTTGGTGGTTGGGCCTGATGATCTTTGAGGACTTTTCCAACCTTGTGATTCTATGGGAACTGCTGAAGCCCAGGGAACAGTGGAGGCTCAGGGTAAAACCAACCGTGGGTCCCACCTGCTGAGAAAAAGCGTCGCCCACATCCTGGCCCAGGCACAGCCTCGTGCTGCTGCTGCTATTATTACCCCCACAATGGCATCGTGGCCTGAGAGCAAACATGGATTTCTTTCCAAGGAAGGGGTTAATTGTGTGCTTCCTGGCTTTTGTTAAGACAGGAAATCAAATCCTTAAGAAAGTTACTCAGGTCAGGCTGAACTCCTAAAAGTCTCTTTGGTCCTGGTTTGTATTTTCCTTTCTTTCATTCTTATGGCAGGTTTATTTAAGAAAAGAAAACAAAAATAGAGTAAAGCAAGGAAATAGCTAGTCCAGGGTTATAAGTGATTAAGTACACACTGCCACATGTGATTAATTTTCTTCCTGATTTGTGCTAGGTGTAAACAAGAGCAGACTCGAAAGTCTCATGATTGAATAAGTCCATTCACGAGTGGTGGCCATTGCTTTGCACTCTCATGGAGGCAGATTCCCCTTTGCAGAGGCCACGGCTGAACACCTCCTGTGCTGACACACAGCAGCCTGGGTACCTGGCCTGGGGTGTCTGTCCCACAGTACGTATGGGGTCAGGACAAGGCTGGTTGGCAGCACAACCAGAAGGTATCTGCCACTGAGAGCACCGTGCTTTGCTGTGCAGGTGTCAGATATGGCAGCAGCTTTAAATATGGAAGGTTGCTAAATGGGAAAAAAAAAAATCTCGTTCGTTTAGTGCTCTCTTCTGTATGGGATACTGAGAAGAGCTTTGGAATATGAGAGAAAGCATGGTCAGCAGCACAGGGATACCTGCATCTGTGAGACATGGCTGCTTTGCACGAGAAGGCACTGCTGGCACTGCACCATTAAGTGACCACTTTCCATTAAGGCATCGAATGCCCTCTTCAGCCCGTGCTCCCACTTGTGGAACACAGAGCTGCGGGTTCACTGGAGGAGCTCAGCATCCCAGTGGGATCCCCTGGGAGAAAACACTGCTCCTGACCCCATGGATGTGCTGTCCTTGCAGGCTGACGCCTGACATTGAGAACATTTTCTGTAGGAAAAGATGATGAATAAAGGCCTGTCTTATGGACATCTGCTGCACTGTTTCCTTCTGTAAAAAGCTGGCAAGCAGTCGATCGCTGGTAATTCCTACTGTTCTGTTCCTTGGAGGAATCTGGAATGGCTGTTTGAGGTCAGTGGAGCCTGGCCATGTGCTGTCACAGTGGCATCACATCTTTGGGAAGGTTTGCCTCGGAGCACATCACAGGCGCACACGCAGGCCCTCCCGTGTCCCCATGCTGTGGAGGGACATGTGTCAGCCATCTGGCTGCTGGGGTCACAGCACTCACACCTGGCAATGGGTCACCGTGTCCCAGTAACCGAGCGGTGATTGTGTGGTCAGGCAAAGTCATTTCCCAGCACTGAAGCCATATGGATGTTTCTCCCACAATCTGTTTCCAACCTGCTGTTAAAAGAACAACAATAAATAAATAGAACACAATAAATAAATAGAACGAAAAGCATGATCCAGTGTTTATTTTTAAAGAATGTGTTGAAAAACCAGATTTGCTTTGAGACTGCTGTTCTGGCAAATAACACCCCGACGTTGCTCAGCAGAGTAGAGACATCTCTTTGGTAAGCGGGTGCCCGGGTCTGGTGCCCACTCACCCACATCCTTCCCTGTGTCCCCTCCTTCTGACACCCGTAGGGAGCGTGGAAAACCCTGCAACACTTGATCTGATCAAGAGCCGGGCTGGTTTCAGGTTGGGACAGCTGAAGATTGGTGGAAAACAGTGGAAAAGCAACTGGAAAATTTGAGAAGGCTGAGAACCGGCAAGCTGCTGGACTGGGCGCTGGGGAAGCACTGAGGTGGTGGGAGAGGATGGCTTCACCCAGGTGAAGAAAAGAAGCCTTCTGAAAGGAAGCAACCAGAGAAAGCTGCTGAGTGGGGAGATGCTGAACGGTGTGAGGAAGGAGCAAGGCAGGTGGTGCAGGGGAAGAGGAATTGCTGAGAAGGGACTGGGGGAGAAGGGCTGAAATCAGGGATGGTGCTGGGGCAGGCGTGCGGGGCAGGGGAGGAGTGCTGGGGAGGCAGGGGAAGTGAGCACAGAGCTGACGGGAAGCTGTAAGCAAGAAACAGCTGAGCGCTTTGGTGGAAGCTGGGCGCCCACGGAAAAAAGCAAACTTTTGGGAAGTGCAGAAACACTACCAAGGGGGAAAAACAGAGCTCCAACTGCTTCACTGCCGGTTACTGGGCTGCCCTGACTTCTGGGGAACTTGCTGTGCGGAAAATGAACCTCCACAGATCTACTGCAAGATTTTCCTTACATATGAAACATGAGAACAGCTCTCAAATATGTATACATTAAGCATCTATATGCAAATATACGCGTACATGTGCATATGTCGATGTCTAGATGTGTCTGTACATGTGTATGCGCGTATGCACAAACACCAACCCCTGTATGCTTATCTTTATGTATGTGCTGCAGGAAAACCAGCACGACCGCTCCCACGCCCGCATCCACTCACGGTGCCTCTGCTTGCACTCATACATCTGAACGCACGCGTGTGTGCATTTATGTACCCGTGTATGCATACATCCACGGCGTGTGCATGCATGCATGCCCGTAGACAAGATGTTAGCTATGCGCATTAACTTGTGTATGTTCAGGCACGAGTGAGCGTGTGAGCGTGTAACACGCAACGCGGCCCCTGTGCGCGCTCACACATAGCACCGCGCACCCGCGCCTCTCAGCGCGCGCTGGCGCGCTCCGGTGGCCCGGCGGCAGATGACGTCATGCGGCCGGGCTGGGCGCGCCCTGTTTGGCGCGCCGCCAAGGTGACGTCTGCTCCGAGGATCACGTGACCCGGCCCCATTGAGAAAACGGCGGCCGCGCGGCGCGCCACTATATAAGGCGGGTTCGGGCGCACGGAGCCGCGCCGAGTTGCTTTTGAGCCTCGCTGTTCTGTGAGCCGCCGCGCGTTGCTTCCCTGCGATCCGAGTAGAACGGAGCCGAGCGGAGGGGCCATGGTGAACCTGCGGGTGTGCGCGCTGGAGTGCGAGGCGCTGCGGGGGCTGCTGCAGGAGCGCGCCGCGCAGTGCCTCGTCCTCGACTGCCGCTCCTTCTTCTCCTTCAACGCCGCGCACATCCGCGGCTCCTGCAACGTGCGCCTCAGCACCATCGTCCGTCGCCGCGCTAAGGGCGTGCTGGCCCTGGAGCACGTCGTTCCCAACGAGGAGCTCCGCACCCGGCTGCGCCAGGGGCAGGTCCACACCGTGGTGCTGCTGGACGAGCGCAGCGCCGACCTGGAGCTGCCCAAGCGCGACAGCACGCTGCTGCTGGCCCTCGGCACGCTGTGCAGAGAGGCCCGCGGAGCCCGCATCTGCTTCCTCAAGGGTGAGTGCGCGGCCCCGGGAGCCGCCGCGGGACGGAGCCGACCCCGCTGCCGGCCGAGGGCTCTGCCCGCCCCGCACCGCGCTCACCCCGCGCCTCTCTCCCCTCTGCCCCGCAGGAGGTTACGAAGCGTTCTCGGCCGCCTGCTCCGAGATGTGCACCAAACCCGCCGCCCCTACCGGTCTCAGCCTGCCCCTGAGCGCCAGCAGCGCGCCCGGCAGCGCCGACTCGGGGTGCAGCTCCTGCGGTACCCCCCTGTACGACCAGGTGAGTGCGGGCTCCGGGCCGGCGCTGCCCCGCCGCTCGCGGGCGAAAGGACGGGAGTCGTAAATCCGCCGAGCGATGTTAACGTCTGCCCCTCTTGTTTCAGGGCGGGCCGGTGGAGATCCTGCCGTTCCTGTACCTGGGCAGCGCGTACCACGCCTCCCGCAAGGACATGCTGGACGCGCTGGGCATCACGGCGCTGATCAACGTGTCGGCCAACTGCCCCAACCACTTCGAGGGGCACTACCAGTACAAAAGCATCCCGGTGGAGGACAACCACAAAGCGGATATCAGTTCCTGGTTTAACGAGGCGATTGATTTCATAGGTAAATGAGCTCTCCCTGCAATCCTTTTGTCTCGGATGACGTCCCCTCGGGAGTGATTTTTTTAGGGCATTGTTCTCTCCAGCGCAGCCTGCATTTGGGATCGGGGGACCTTTGTTTCTCGTTTAGATCTTCTCAGGGGATGCACCCATCACTTTCTCTGGGCTGAGAGAGGGCTAATCTTGGCTTTACCAAACCGTTAGAAATACTGAATCAAGAGAAATGGGTTCTCTAGAAAATTGCTAGTGAATTTAAGCGGATCAGTATTAAAGTAATCTTGCAAGACTGCTAAAGTGACCCGGAGGAGCTATTAGTGTAATTGGAATTGGAGCCCAGAATGAGAATAGCTAGACTGCAGCTTCCCTCAGGACAAAGGCTCTTTGTCTCCTAAGCACAGGACTTACCTATTGGGCTCCTAAGGAGGGGATGAAACAAAGAGATGAAAAGCAGCAGCCTTTGCTTTCCCACCTCCGGGGGCAGTGGGACCTGTTTGTTAACAGTGCACTTTAATTCTTTCAGATTCTGTTAAAAATGATGGAGGAAGGGTATTTGTGCACTGCCAGGCTGGCATTTCCCGGTCGGCGACCATCTGCCTCGCTTATCTCATGAGGACCAACAGAGTCAAGCTGGATGAAGCCTTTGAGTTTGTGAAGCAGAGAAGGAGCATCATCTCCCCAAACTTCAGTTTCATGGGGCAGCTGCTGCAGTTTGAGTCGCAGGTCCTTGCCCCCAACTGCTCAGCAGAAGCTGGGAGCCCTGCTATGTCAGTATTGGACAGAGGAGCATCGACCACCACGGTCTTTAACTTCCCAGTCTCCATCCCTGTTCACACCTCATCCAGTGCTTTAAGCTACCTTCAGAGCCCCATCACCACCTCCCCGAGCTGCTGAAAGGCAGGCAGAAGCACGGCTAGAACTCAGAATTCTTGTCTCAGAAGTGCAATAACTATGGGGACAGTATCATCAGCCACTTGTCCTGTGGGGAACCATCCACGTGTCCTAGAATGCTGTTGTACAGAGGAGCTCACCAATATTCTGTTTGTTGCTGACTCCTGAAGCCAGTATTGGGGATGCCTACAGAGAGATCAGAGGATGCTGCGTTTTCCTGAGCTCTTCCCCTTGTCTTCTGTTTGTCCTAAGCCTGCTGCATGTCCAGTAGTGTGCTCACCAGTATTCCCATTCCTGGACACTTTCAGCAACACTGATGTTGTCCCCTTTCATGACAGTCCTATTTATTTATTTTTTGTTAGTGCATTGTTTTGCCTTCATGAACCTGAAGTTGCATTTCTAGAGAAACCAAATACCTCAGTATTTTTTTTTTTGGTACTGTAATCCTATGTGTATATATCTGTCAGCTCTTCTTGTTTCCAAGCACTGACATGAAAGCACCGGGCGAGTGCTTCTTGAGTTGCCAAGGGTTGTATGTTTGATTTATTTATGATGTGAAATAATATATTTCTTCTTAGGAAGACATAGTTTTGTTACATGATTATAACTTTTTATACAAACAGAATAAATTATGATATTTCTAGTGAAAGCTGGATATACTTTAGAATCTTGGTGTGTTTTACTGTCCCTGAGCTTAACTTTAGAAGCTTCCAGAGGAAAGAAGTCTGAATTTCTGATGGAGTTTGACCTCAGGCAGTGTGATTAAGTGGGGTCTTAAATAGATAGGAAAGTGAGTTTTGAAATCCTCACACTTGACTAGAAAGTTCTGCTGCTCCCTAACCTGAGCCCTTTGTCCCCCCCATAATTGCAAGCCATGGCAGACAGCCAGGGCCAGAACTCAGCTGTAGGGTGGCTTTGGCTGTGGTGGTGGCTGCAGAGCTGTGAGAGTTGGAACCAGCTGAGCATGGACTACAGGGGGTTTAAAAGAGTCCTGTCCCAGGAAGGAAGAAGCTTCCTTATTGCTTGTTTGCTTTGAATGCTTTGAAGGTTAAGTCTAAAAATTAACCTGTTGCTAACTGATCTCCAGCATGCATGAGGTTCTGCCAGCATGTTTTCTTTTTCTGTCTTGTCTCTTAATTCCTTTTTGCAACCCAAACTCCCTCTGATCCCTACAGTGAGATATTTGGCTTACTGTACTATCTCTGTAAATAAACCAGGGCATAACAACAGATCAGGTAACTCACAGTCACCTAATTTTGTACCCAGACTGTAATAAACTCTCTCACTGCAGCTTCCCACTGGGCTGACTTTGACCCAGTGCTTAAGTTAAGGCAATGTGAGGAGTTGTATCCAGAATAACCAAAGCCGGGTGAGCGCTGCTGGCAGCAGCTGTGGGGTGACAGCCAGTGGTGCAGGATGGAGTGTGACACTGCTGTGAGAGGGAGAGCAGTGCTGCTGTGACATGTCTTAGCAGGGAGAGCTGGGCAGCTGGAGGCTTGCTTCCTTAGCATGTGGTGATGGCAGTGCCGGCTGCTTGCATGTAGGAGAGCACAGGGATGCTGGGTGCTCTGTCTCTGCCCAGGGAGCACCAGTCCCAACATCTCTGCAATTCAAGGAGCTGGTGCTACACTTGCCCTATCAAAAATGGATTTGCTGAGGCAAACAACAGAGGCTTACGATTCTTTGTGTAAAATCAAGGCAGCTTATTATTTACAATCCAAAGTCCAAGCTTATAGGTGGGGGTTGCTAAGCAGGAGACAGCTGCGGTCTCATTTGTAACTGAGGACACCCTGAGCGCAACTCCTGCTGAGACCCTGCACGTTACCTGGAGCACTGACAGTGCTAAATCTACCAGCCTTCTTGCAGGAGAAGGTGCCCTTGAAGGCCGGGCTGCTGCGAGGCACTGCTGTGTTGGAAGCGCAGCCACATACGCAGCTCTGTCGTCAGCAGCCGCTGGCAGCTGGCAAGCTCCAGCCTGACGCTGAGGATGGAGCACATGGAGCAGCCAGAGGGGAGCAAGGAATGCTCCCCAGGCACCTGGAGCTGAAAATAAGAAAGACACCTTTCTGCAGTGTGAAGAACCTCAAAGTGCATTGTCTTCCCAGGTCTCTCGACCCTGCAAAGCCCTTTCCTCCTCCTGCAGAGGTCCCCTGCCAGGTTGAGCTGCTCCATGGGACTGCAATCCCAGTAAGATGCACAAGGCTGTTTCTGAAAATGTGAGCTTTCCTGCACCTGTGGAACAAGCTTTCACCTTCAAAGCAAAGCAGGGCTTGTTCAGTGGAAAAATACAACCTTGGCAGCCCTGGCCACATAACTGATAAAAAGTCCTGCCTGCTAATCACAGTTCAAACAGAAATCCGCTCCCTGTCAGCTGGGGGAGCTTGTTTATGTGTTTCTTGGAACAATAAAACTCATTACCTGGCAGCCGATCAGCTTTTATAACCTAAGCAGGCACCTGATGGGGCAGAGCTGTGGCAGCACAAAGCACAGCCCTGTACCAGCTGGAGGCACAGCCCCCCAGCTCAGTGCAACATTCCTTACCTGTGCAGTGACCTCCTGCTGCCCCCCCACCACTGCGGTGCCCCCGATTTCTGCAGGCTGTTTGCGGATGGGACCGTGGTTGGAGCCCAAGCTGCTCCCAGTTTGGACAGATGAAGGATAAGGGGGAACAGCAGGCAGAAGCTGGAGGGTGGCAGCGGAACACTGAGCTCTGCACTGGTACCACAGTGCTGGGGGAGATGGACAGATGGATGGATGGATGGATGCGGCTGAGCTGAGCTCCCTGTCAATGTGCTGGAGGGATCTTTTCCCTCTTCTTTCCCTCTTTTATTCACCCTGTGTGGCTTTTACAGCTTGGAACTCCCATTTCCCTGGCTCTCTGCATGCCAGTAGTACTCAGCTGAGCTCCTGCCCTCTCCAGCCCGGGACCCCCAAAAACTGAGCACTCAGCAAGAGTCTGTAGAGTTTCAGCTTATGTAAACCTGTCATTGTACAGTTGCTAATGTCCCCATGGAAACCACGAGGAGTTTCCCTTCACTGAGGACGGCACTAACATCACTTCCTGCTGCTGACAAACCAATTTGTCACAAAGTGATAGAAAGGCACGCTCCGTAGTTGCAGGAACTGGCTCTGGGCTTTGTTCCTCCTAGGCCAGAGCTGCTGGCTGTCCCTGAGGGCCAGCAGCAGCCAGCAGGCACAGACAGAGCATCCGTGTCAGTGCAGCACACAGAGCAGCAAGGACAGCCCCACACAGCTGTCCCACACACCATCTCCCACCAGCACAGACCCCCAAATGATCCCAGTGACCCAGAGGTAAAACAGGACCTCCATGGGGACACAGCACGTAATAGCCCCAGTAAAAGGCAATAATAGGGGATGCGGAGTGCACGGTTATCTCATGACAAACAGACAGAGCTCCAGATTAGAGTGCTGGGGTAATCCCCTTGTCTCAGGGCTTTTGCCTTTCTGTTGTAATCAGCACTGTGAAAGGTGCTGGGTGTGCTGAAGCTTAGGGACTATCCTGCATTAGTCACCCTGGTATCTGAGCAGCAGGGCCACAAGGCTATGTTATGCATTTAGGTTGAAAAAGAACATTACATCCTGATCTCCATGGGCAAATCTAGTTTGCCTGCTTAGCACCTGGTTTTTTTCTCTGTCTGGCTCCAGGGCAGCAGAAAGGATGCTGCAAGTCATTTGGAAATTGCACCTCAGTGCAGTCCCGGCTTCCCCAAATCCACTCCAATCCAAGGCTGGAGACAAGTCAGGGAAACAGTTAAAGCCTGGGCTCAAACTCACTCATGCTGAAAGAACAAATGACCTGAGCTCTGTGCTGCATGCAGACACGTGTGACCTCCCCTCTACGTGCTCTTTGCTACTTGCAGAGCACAGCCAAGGGCAGGTGGGCACGGTTAGCACCCATCAGGAGTAAGTGGGACCAGGGTGTTAAAGGAGGGAAAGCCCACGTGGAGGGAGAGAGGTAGGGTCTAGTGCTTTGCTGAGTTATGTGGCATTGCTGCAAGGCTGTCAGCCTGGCCGGGGAGTGCCAGGACAGTTCCCTGTCCTGCTTTTGCTCAGGCTGAGGCCATACAACGCTGGGGGCAACACCCGTGGCACAGCTCTAGTACCCAGGAGGAGGGGCACAGTTACTCTGCCACTGGGCTGGGTGAAGAATTCCTATTCTGCGAGCTATTCCCCATGGTGGGATTGTGGTTCCCAGGGTTTCCAGCCACCACGGGGCTGAGCATCCCACCTGCGGGGCTTTGTGTGCCTCCAGCTCCGTGGGCACCCACAGCGCAGCTGGGACACAGCTCAGCCCATGGGATGAGGCCAAGCCCAGGATGCTGCCGGGCCGGGGGTTTCCTGCACGGCGCGCTCAAGGTCCTGCGTTTGCGTGTTTCCTGTGCGAGGCAGAAATGAGTCGCTCTGGGCTTCCCCTCCCTGGTGCTGCTGGGAGGCAGATGAGTGGGTGCGATGAGACACCCGGCACAGCCCGCAGGTGACTTCCAGCTCCCCTTCCACCACTGTCGGCCTGCTGAGGGGCGGCTCTGCCCTCTGTGCTGTGCTGGAGTCGGGAGGGCTGAGGGCATTCGGCAGAGAGAGCCAGAAGAGGGGATGCTTGTGTACGTTGTGTGGAAATGGGGATGGAGAGCAGCTAGTGAGCACAGATGTTAACATCCCTGCTGCATTTCCCTGGCTGACCCAGGGCTTGCTGTGTGCTCAGGGTGGATGAGTGAGGTCTGTGGGAACGGCCGCTTCATCAGCTGGTTTGTTCCAAAATCCATGCAGGGACTATCCCATGTGCCACAGAAAATGCTTCAGTTCTCAAAAACTGGTTGTGTGTGACACCAGTCCCCTTCATTTCAGTACCTTTTGGTTCCCAAACTGTGGGGCATACTTAAAAATAAAAATCAGAGCCTGAGGGCTCTGATATGATGTAGTCACTGTCTAACTTGGTAACCACTTGTCTACAAATATGGATATTTGAAAAGTAGTACGTATATGTGTGTGTGTGTCTTTCCTAGAGCCAAATTTAAGTCTCACTTGTACAAAAAGAAAATAAACTACAGTGTGATTTAGAGTTCTAACTTCTGATATTAATTCATTTTGTTTGAACTGTGTTTTTTTTCTTCCACCAGCACTTGTAGTAGATGCAGCTGAAATAACAATTTTGGGTCTTTGATATCCTGGAAAGAGGGAATTTCTTTTCAGTGTCTTCTTGTTGAAGGATTACCTCTGCTAAATGTGTTTCTGCATCAATATCTTCTTCTTGTAAATCTTGTTAGGGGTTTATTAACCTGCCGTGGAGTCAAGTGCCATGTGGTTCTGATGGCAGGTTGCTCTAATTCAGGGAGGATATACACTGCAGATGTTCATTAACTAATTGATTAACTTGCAGACCAAGTAGAGGTTTCTTATTTCTTTCTGCAATGAAATCTTAATGGTTGCAGGCATTTTTTCAAGGGGCTTCTGCATGATGAATGTTTTAGAACTGCACCTGCCATTTATTGTATGTGATTGCGTATGCACGCAGGATTGAAAGCCACCTGTATGTGTAAAACGTCCACCAGCAAGGTGAAAACTTTTCTGCTTCTTACTGTTTTTGAGTGCCCATCTCACATCACTGCCCAGGCTGTGGGGTCACTCTGCCCATAAACAAGGGGCAGATTGCGTTTTTTATTGGGTGAGCTTCAATGTTTCGTTAGAGGATGATTTCTTCTTGCTTGCTGTCACAACAAGAAGTCAGCAGTCCTACACGCGTGTCGGCTGTGACAGCAGCAGTTGCGAACTCTGTCTGTGTCTGAGCACATGTGGAATTTCCCCCTGCGTCTGGTGTTGCAAGAGATCAGAGCTTGCAGTCAGCAGTCAGCAGCCACAGTGTGAGGGGACGCCGGGCTGAGCGGGGTCAGACAGCCACACCTGTGCGTCCGCTGCTTCTCCTACGGCCTGCTCCGTGCAGAGAGCTGAGGTGCCCGATGAGCTCTGCTGAGATGGGCGCAGGCAGAGCTGGCTGCTCAGAGCTGGGCGGGCACGTGAGCGTGGCTGATGGTGGGACTGCTGCTGCTGCTGCGGCAGCTAAGGGCTGGGAGCTGCGGGATGTCCTGCCCGAGCCTCGCAAGGAGCCAGCTGTGCAGCACGTTGCAAACAATAGCTCCCACCCTTTCCTACCGACTGGGAGGAACAAAAAGAACAAAACTGTTTGCAAGGAGGAAAAAAACCACCCTGTCGCTCCCTGTCTTTTGCTCTTCTGTCTCCCTTCTTCCTCCCTGCAAGATATCTGCCAGCACTGAACACACCCCAGGTTTCAGCACCTTCCCTTGCCCTTTTCTTGTCCACCAGCACCAAAGGAGATGGCCTTTTAGAACTGCCTTTTGTTCCTCTGTGTGCAGCTTCTCTTCCAAGTTCTGGGGCCAGCTGACGTCAGGGCTCTCCATTTGGGCTCAACGGCTGCTATATGCAGCTGATGCCTTCCAGAAGCGGCAGGAACATGGATGGGGGGGTGGGAGGGAGGAAGGCGCAGTGTTGGGATGCGGCGCGATGCTGCCCACCACCCCTCCCTGCCAGGCACCAATTGGTTTGCTGAAGAGTACCATGGTCATTTATGGCCTTCTGTGGGCAGGACCTGCCCCCTGGCACCCTATCCGTCTGTCCAAGCAGCTGGCAGAGCTGCGCGTGGCACTGTGAGCTATTTTTAAGGAGCCTGGGCTGCATCCCAAGCATAGCGTGCTCTATTTCTGGTGCAAAATGATCTTCCTGGGTGGGGGATGCAGGGATTTTTTCATATGAAACGCGTGGGTTTGGGCACACAGTCAGGGAGGGAAACAACTGGATGCAACTGGAAGAGAAGGACAAAAAAATCAAGGAGGGTTGGTGGCTATGGAGTTCTTACCCAGAGCTCGGTGCTCAGTGCCACCACTGGGTGCTCACTGCCAGTGGTTTGCTCATGGATGAGGAATTTGAAGGTGCTGGGTTTGGTTTACAGCTGGGGTGTATTGAGGATACCACAGGGCTTTGCATTTGTTTGAAACAGGCTGTTGGGTGAGCTTCAGATTCCAATACATTTAGCAGGGCTAAAAGGATGAACAAGGATGCTAAATGCAGAGCATAAGCTTGCTGGTTGCTTTCACCAGTTTAGGACCCCTTCAGATTGACTGAATCTCAAGGGCAGCAGGACTTTTTTTTTTTTTTTTTTTTGCTGGAGCTTAAAGAAATTCCAATAAAGGAATTAATCAGAAAGAGTTGTTTGTTTACTATATGCCTTGTAGTAGCATCAAGATGCCCTGAATAGTGCTGCAGGCTTAATAGGGATGTTACACTGACAGGGTATGGGAGGGAATGGCTCTGTTCTTGCAACCAGGTGCTTTAGCAGATGGATAGGATCATAACCCACAGCCTGCTCAGTGCAGGAACCTATTCTGCAGGTGAAAATCTCCGTACATGGCCACAGATCAATGCCAGCACAACCTCTGCTCCTGCACTGGAAACTGGAGGTCTGAAGTTGTTCCTATTCTTACAGCACAGGTGGGCTGCTAAGTGCACAAAGGCTTGTGGGAAGAATGTAAGCTCCATTCCTTAAGGCTTTCAGGAATTTGCCATTCTTAATTTTTCAGCTAACTTGGAAAGACTGATGTCCCTCAAACCCAATCCTGGCTGGAGGTGGCACAGCAGTGCTGTGACTGCAGCACTAACGCTCACCGAAGTTCTCCGCTCTGCTCTTACCTCTGCTCACCTGTGCACCAGAAAGACCTTTTCTAAACTCATAAATCCCACCTGGAAACGTCTGGTATTTCCAAAGCATAGGGAAAGGCTGATGGCAGCTTTTCCTTTCAGGTGGTCCGGGGGAATGTTTACTTTTCTGAGGCTGGATGACATTTCCATTTTCTGGTTTCCAATCAGGGCTGATTTAATGCCGTTTACGAATAATCACTCGGCTCCTGCAGGTAGGGATGCACAATGCTTCCCTTCCACCTCCTGCCAAAGAGCAGAAGGAAGAGGGAATACTAACATTTAGAAAGAGAACGAGGTCTGTTTGTAGGTAGAGACGCAGATTCAGCAGGCCGGGCTGGAGCTGATGTTTCCCATCAAATTTCTGGTTACCAATGGTAGCAGATGTAAAGACACAACCCAATATCTGTGGCCAAAACAGACTATTCTGATCATGCAATCTAAGGCCCTTCCAACCTCGTATTGAAAGATGTGTCCCTTTCTGAAGGGCACTTCTGAAGAAAGATTTCAAAGGATGGAGATATAATTTTTGTAGAATTTTTGGACGGTGCTTTAGCAGACAATCAGAAATCATTGATTCTTAACGTGGTTTACTTACACCAGTTCACCTCCTGCTTTTCTAACTCAGTTTACTTTTCTCTGAAGTGAAGACTGAGATGCTAAGCCTTACTGCTGTCAGCTTTAATTAGGCAGATGACCAGCTGGTGACAGCACACATCCACCAGGCTTTTTCCATTGGGCTTTTTAAGAGGAGCTGGGGAGGACTGACTTGCAGGGAGGTTGCTTTCTATTGGTGGTGGTTTTTTCTTGCACAGGGAGGTGAGGTTCTGGGTGGAGAGATGTAAAGCAATGCAGCAGAAAAAGAGGCTCAAATGAGAGAATAAGGAATGTTTGTGCAAGGCAAGGGAAATGCAGATGCTGGGGGCAATTAAACTATTGGGTTAGGAAGAGGGCAGAACTGGTACAGCAGAGAATGAATCTGCAATGTGAGAAATAGTCCTTGGATGCTAGAGACACTCCACAATATGAATTCCAAATCCATCACAATGGATGCTGAGAGTGAGCTAAATTTCGAGATTATTGGGCAGAGTGTCAAGATGGGAGAACGGGGAGAAATGTGAGGGGGGGTGGTATGAATGAACCAAAGACATTTGTGGCAAGGAGAAGGAAAGAGGCAGAAAGGATGGGGCTGGGAGCAGTGTGATAGAGAGAACTTCCAGTGCTGCCAGGTTGGAGCAGGGACTCAGGGACAGGAGAAAATAAGGCTTTTTTGCTGTATTTTAAATATCCCCATTGTGCAGAAGGGGAAAAAACTTGCATCTAATATGTAAGGGTGAGTGCAGCTTACCTAAGTCAGGTTAGAAAGTGTCAGAACAAGGTGAGAGGTGTGGAATATGGGCTCTCACTCAGAGCTGACCATTTGGGTCATGCTGGGTCCTTCAGTGAGAGAGCTCTGCATTTCTGAGCAGCACTCTTGTTTTCTTCTGTTTTGGGAGGCTCACCAAAATCTCTGTTCCTCAATGTCAGAGCCCTGTGAAGGTTAGCAGTGCGCTGGTGTTCCAGCCCTGCTGTTTCTCTCCCATGGGCAGATGCTGCATGTGGTCTCACAGCACTTCCAGCTTTCCAGACATTTATTCCTTATGGAAGAGGGAGGTGCAGAAATAAAGACTGAAGTTGAAGCTGAGTTCAGGCAAAATTGCAGAGCCATGTGCCATCTTATGTTGGTGATTTAAGAATTCTATTGACAGCACTGGAGAGCGTGAAATTCATCACTGTTTGCCTAAGCCTCTCCCTGCTATTGCAGCCCTGGCTGCATTGTTGCTCTGCTTCCCCTTGGCACTTCTGAAGGACAGTTTAACCCCTGGGGTCCCATGGACCAATTCTCTCCTATTTTGTCCTCCCCACCATGACAAAAACAGGTGTAAGATATCACCAGGTCAGAAATCTCTTCTTTTGTCTCCTTTTCACAGGGCAATAACTGTTCTGGAACTAGGAACTGGAAAAATGGACCAGTTCTGTGTCCTCCTCCTACTGTGTTTTTTAACTTTTTATTTTCCCATTCCATTTCAAGACAGTGCTGGGACTTGGAGAGACAGCAAAGCAACAAGACTTGGCTGTGCTGGAGGAGCAGTGGCTTGGTGGCTGCCTGCAGGAGCACAATGGCACAATGGCCGTGCCTGAGCTGCCACTTGTCACAGCAATGGGGCTGGGCCATGGATGCAACGCGCTGTTTGCCCCGTTGCCTGGTAGCTGCTGTGATGTGTTTATCCTCATCCTGGGCCGCCTGAACGGCTGTTCCTTCTGCTGCAAAGTTCATGTGAGGTCCCACAGATCACAGGCTGTAAGAAGTGATGGCCTGGCCAACTGTTCTGCTGGGGGCTGCGTATGCAGTAGGAGTGCAGAGACCATGCAAGGTGCAAAGGATACCTGGGTGGCTACAGATCCTGCTTGCCAGCTAAGCAGCCAGCTCCTCCTTTGCGGTGACTGTGCCGGCATCACCGCCTGCATGGGAGGTGTCATCGCTGCTCTCCTTGTTGAGCTGTCCCTGCACACAGGTGATGTGTGGGGAGTGCAGTGCTCCCAGCGCTATGGCAGGGCAGGGAGCAGCACCTGGGGCTGGGCACAGAGCAAGGGAGGTCAAACCGGGCCAGTGACCACCTCACTGCTGTGGCCCCATCCCACCCAGCCCCTCTCCAAGAGCCCAAGGTGTACAAGAGGAAGAAGAGATGGTTGGACAGGTGGTGAAGCTGCTCACCAAACTCCACATGCACCATGGGAGGTGCTGGCTGTGTCAGGAACCCCTCGGTGACCCTCAAGGGGATAAGTTTCACATCAGAGAGGGCTGTCTGAGACCACCAGCTCCCCCTGTGCCACTTGGAGCTGCCTACATCCCACAGGTGCCCGGTGCAGCCGAGTTGGGCAGCTCTAACCTCCTGTCGTGCCCAGCTCAGAGGCACGGCCAGCCAGACCCACACGTGCCCCACTCCCCCTGCGTCCCCTGGAGGGGGGCTGTTTGCGCAGGGCCCGGGGTGGAGAGCCTTCCTGCCGGCCGGGGGTGACGTTGGCTCTGCAGGAAGGAACGGCGGGTTCCTGAGGGAACCAGGGACATTCCTCCCATAGCTGCGCGGGGCCCCTCGCGTCCCGCAGGGCGCTCAAGCTATTATTGAAGCCCGTTGCTGTGGCACACTTCCAGGCCTGTATTTCTTTTCACATCGGAGGCTGAAAGCAGCTCCCTCCCCCGCCTCCCCCGAAGAGTTCGTCCAGAGCCTTCTCGAATGGGCTGTACTTTTCCAGCGTGGGGCGGAGGAAGCCCTGCAGCTCCTAGGAAGGTTTGGGGAAAGAAGACGAGGAGATGTGTGGGGTTGGGCTGGAATTCAGGGTCCTTATGAGGAAAGGCACCTGCGTCCTTGTGCCCCACACCCCTCTTTCTATGGACTGGTGTTGGTTGAAATAATGTCCTGAGGTCACAGATCATAAGAAATATTTAATCAAAGTTTTGCTCCTTGTTGCATTTTGTTCACTTCTGTGTTTGCAAACATTCTCCTTTTTGCAGCAGCTTTATTTCATTCCTTCTTTCGCCTTTGGAGGACACTAATAATTTTTTGGTCAACAGCTTTGGCTGCTGCAGTTACATTTCTGTGATGGGAGCACATGCTTGTCCCCTCCACATCTGCCTCCTGGGGCCAGATTTCTTCTGCCGGGTCAAGTCAGCACTGGCAATCGTTGGGACGATTTCTGTATATGGACATTTCTGCCCTAGAGAGCCGCGATGCTGAGATGTCTCAGAATTTTTCACTCACACAACAGACACCAGGTCCCTCTGGAAGGCAGCGCTTGAGGCTGAAACTGAAAGTTCGGAGAGAATGAGTCACCGGTGCCCTGGTAACGTTGGCGAAAACCAGCCTCAAACATGGCACAGCTCAAGGTTTTGCAATCCCTGCAGCCACCCCCTCACGCAGAGCGACCGGGGTGGGGGGTGGGGGAGAAGGATTTCTGTTAGACAAGAGGGAAGGTGGGGTGCAGGGGAGACCCCCAAGCCTCTCAGGCACAAATGCGTTGGAGTGACGTGTCCACATCTCCGTGTTGCTCCCTCTTCCCCCACGTCCTGAGGGTGGTCTAACACTGTAAGGCAATCTCTCTGGAAATTCCTGATCGGGGCGGTGGACATCCACCATTCAGGCATTGTGTCTGAGGGTCTCCATGCAGCAGTTTCACCCTGGTGCCTGCTGTGCTGTGATAGCAAACAGCCCGAAAGCTTCAGCTGGTCTCTGTGTAGTGTTGGGCTTGGGGACAGGCTCACAGCCTCAGCTGTAAGCAATGCCTCATCCCTACATTCACTGTCTTTGGGAAGGTTCTGAGCCCAGTTCTGTCTTACTCAGGCCAGAGCCTTCCCCGAGCAGTGTGGAGCTGTGCAGTGAAGCTGCCCCTGTGTTGTCCCTCCCGGCAGGGCCGCTTTAACTCCTTCCAGATTAGCAGGGCTCACGTCAGCGCCTGGAGTGGGAAGCAGCTGTGCTTAACCACCGCAAAACATAGCAACAGCAACAGCAGGGCCTGCGCCCGCGCCAGCAAAACCAGCACTGGGCGAACCCAAACCAGTTCTTCAGGCTTGCCTGGGCTTTGCAGTGTGAAAGAGGCAAAGGGTGGGCCGGGCTGGGTGCTCTGTAGGCTCCCAGCCTGTCAGCAGAGGCCTGGGGCACTGCTGGGCCCTGGCAGGAGCCATGGCAATGCCTGCACGGTGCTGAGGGAGCTCCAGAGTGGGGATCCAAACCCGCACCTGGAGCAGAGGGTAGAGCTCTTGTGCCAGCCCCAACCCACTGTCCCAGCTGTCCCATGGAGCTCCAGAGGCACCGTCCTGCCCTCTGCTCATCCAGCACAGGACAGACAGAAACCATGACCAGCCCCGGCCCACCTCCTAACATTGATAGGCAGGTGGGTCGGGCTGATGCAAGAGCTGAGATTAATGCTATCGTAACTTCCAGTGCTATTAGTAGTTAGGAAAACAGGCTGGCCTTTCAGAACCCACTTGCACAATTTGGCTCTTCTGACCCTTCTGGCCATATATTCTCCAGCTCCCTGAGTCCTGCAGGACACGCTGTTTCCTTTCGCTGCACCCCAGCTGCTCGGCCATTTATAACCTCCACCTCGGCTGGCTGGGTCTCATATTTTGAAGCAGCACGACAGAGCCGGACTGCTCAGCTTTCCTTCTCTGCCTCCTCCCACATGCCTTGGTTGCAGAACCTCCAGCACTTCCCCTTCCCACATGGAATAAGCTCTCATGGCGCAGCAAAACGCAGCCCACGGTGCTGCTCTTACTTGCTGCTTGATCTTTGTTTTTGGACTTTACAGGCACCTGTTGCAAAGCAAGGCCCCTTCCTGCCATGTGCTCCCCCTGCCTGGGAGCAGGGCAAAGCTTGGGGCGAGACTTGTCCCTGTGGTGCCATTGCCCGTGTCCCCTGTGTCAGCAAGAAGCTCTGAACTGTGTGGTCTCAGAGCTGCTTGGTCCCAGGACACACGTGCTTAGACAACTCAAGGGTTTTATGGTTGGAGTCTAGAAGCAAATGCAGACTGCAGAAAGAGCTAAGGAGGGAAAAGCAGATTATGGCCGCAGTCAGAAGCCATGCTGACACATTAAGGGGATGATGCTGGGATACTGACAGGACACCTGGAGCCTGCTAATGAACCAAAAGCGAGTCAGGTAACTCTCTTCAGCTCAAATTTGGCAATCTGGGGAGGAAACCTCAGCTCTGATGGTGTGCATGTCCCCCAATGGTGTCACCACTGAGCGGCACTACTGAGTGACTACACCTGATGTGCATGGACCTGGTTTGCCAGCAAACATGTAGCCACTCTGTTAGACATTGCGTCAGCACAGTGACCACCACAGAGACAAGGCAAGGCGCTGTGATCTCAAGCTCTTATTCAGACAGTAGTCACATCAATGTAGATCTTGACGTGCTTTGTTGAGGTGAGTCTCCATCAGCTTTACACAGAGGAAAGAGGTGACTGAGTCATGAGGTAACTTGTGAAAAATCATCCAGAAAATCTGTGATGTTTGGGGGGGAGAGAGAGAAACGGGGCTCGTGTCTCCTGAGTCCATCTGCCAGCTCCAGGGAGCAGCTGCCACTGCTTTTATCAGCTTCCATGGGCTACAAAATGTTCCTCAGCACATTTTCCACTATTTTTTTTTCCATTCTAAAAGAGAGGCTACTAAGATCGAATGACTCACGCTGAGCCAAAGCAGAGGTTGCAGTCACATACCTTACACATCTGGACTCCCAGCCCTATGTCAAACTTCTGAAACTTCTTATGGATTGCTCTGAAGCCTGCAATGTTATTCCACTGTTTCATGGCATTAAGGGATGGATGAACAGTTCTAAACTGTTTGTCTTCAACGCGCAATGAGGAAAATGCCATACCTTAGTTTTCAGTCTTGGAGAAAGACGTGTGAGAACCCCAGTGCTTGTAAATTTAACTTGGGGTTTTTTATCTCCTTCCATGGACTCTTGTACAGTGCTGCTGTTACTGCCAAACCACTGTTCCTATTCAAACCAAAGTGGTGGGTGGAAGCCAGCACACCCACAGAGGACACGATCCCTCCTTCAGAGAGGTCTGTCTCGTCCAGCTTTGCTGTCACATTAGCTGAGAGGGGCTTTTTTTAGTTTCCTTCTCACACAACACACTCTAAAATAGCTACCACAGAATGAATAAATAAATAGCTGCCAAGAGTTTAAATGTGGCTACCTTGCTCATGGTGTTTTTTAGAAGTAGCTTCTTTCCTACATAGACATCTTTTTCCATGCTGAATTTAAGGACACTCATCTGCAATTCCTGGATATTGTTAGGCCAGAACAATGTCACTGAGGGGGCTGTGGGCAGTTGGGGTCAGGGGGAGCAGGTGAATGGGCCCAGGGAGGAGCTTTCAATAAGGATATCCTGCACAGGGTGCATGGTAGTCCTCAGTGCAGCAATATTCCCTGTGCTATGGAACTCAAAAAGCATTTACTTCACAGTTCACATGTCCCAGGCCAGGAATATACACGTCCACCCTTGAAATATCTCTAGGGTGAAAAGCACCATAGAAATATCATCCTGTCATGCTCAGCCTGATAGAACTTGGAAGTGATTGGGATCTGGTCTTGGGTACTGCTCTATGAGTAATAACCAATTTGTAATCAGCAGAATGTTCTTCTCCATCCCTGTATGTCTTTCTGCCATCTGTTGGATCTGAGGCACAAAATAGGATGGCTCTGTACAGCTGGCGGAGGCTGGCTTTGTTGGTATCTGGGGGGCAAAAGCCTGGGACCAGCAGTGTGGAACTGCCAGTGACTTCATTCCATGTAGCCTGCAGCCACTTGGGGTTATTTTGGTCTTTTCTTGTTGTTTTTCCATTCTTTTATCAGATGACATTTAGGAGTGTGAAGATGCGTGACCTACCAGAGATGTCTGCAAAGTTTGCTATGGTCTCAGCGAGGATGTCTCCTTCCTTCCTGCCTTCTCCTCTCCTAGGGCAGACTGTTTGCAGTAGGGAAGGCTCGTCTGCTTGACAGTGTCTTTCCTCTCACCAGGCACTGTGGTTACTCAGAATGCTGCTCCAGACTGAAACCTTCCCCAGAGTTTCTGCAAAGCACTGTACCAACGTGAAGGTGTTTGGCCCTGGGGAGGGCTCTCCGGCTGGAAGGATGCCATCCTTCTGCTGGTGCTGGCTGCCCTGCCGTCAGTTCTGTGCATCCAGAACAGCAACGTCAACGAGCAGAGGTGAACCCCGAGATATTCGCAGAGCTGTGGGCGAGCAGCAGATGTAACGAGCCCACTCCCATCAGCTAAGCTGCGAGAGAATCTGACTTGCCGCAGAGCGGACCGGGACCGCTGTCAGCCCCGACTCACGCCGTACATCCCAGGCTCAGTTCGTAAACTTTGCTGCGGGTTCGTAGGGACGAGCTTCCCTCTAGCGGAGATCCCTGCAGCTGCCGGCACAGCGCGGCGCTCGGCCCGGCTCGGCTCCCTGCCCGATCAGCTACGAGGAGGGTGATGGTGATGTAATGGAGCTACAACAATGCTTGCAGAGCGGTTTTAGTTTTCCGTTTGTGTTCTTAAAGATAAGTGTCTGTTTAATTCCCACAGCATCCTGAGCGCAGGATTTGCTGTTGTCGTTATTTTATGCTTTCAGGGGGAGAAAATGCTGGAAAGTCTTTGCTTGGTGAAGTCATCTGAGGTTAGAACTCCAGAGATGCTGGAGGGAGGCTGATCTGTCACATCACTCAGCTGGTATTCATAGAAAGAACACTTTTTTGTCGTTCTGCAAGTGGCCCTTAACAGAGCTTCACACTGAAAAATGTAAAGTGACTTAATGTATACTCTATGCTCTTCAGCAGCATCTTACTGAGGGCATGGGGGAATAATGCAGAAAATCTGAGCATGCCCTAACACCACAGCACTGGGAGACATGGGGCTTTGTACCAGGTCTGCTGCTGAGAGACCTCACGGGAAGCATTGCTCCTCCTGTTCCCTGGGGATGGGGTACCTTTCCGTGGTTTGGGGATCACGCTTTGCAGAGCGCTTTGAGGTCTGCTAACAAAATTGTTATGTCAGAAGCTAAGCATTCATATCATTATTGCTACAGCTTTCAGTGTTTCAGAATGGAAGATACGCATTTTTTTCCCCAGGATTATAGTGTAACAGAACCAAACATCTCTCCTTGCAGGACAATGGGGCATGGAATCAAGATGACTCCTCCACAGCTACATGCCAGTTCACGGGCACCAAGGACAGGCAATGCAGTGACCCTGTGTGCAAACATACACAACTGCAGGGACTGGACAGAGAACACGGATGCGCCCTGGGCGGTAGCTGCAGTGCTCTGCTTATGTAAGCTCTGCTCTCTTTTCTGTTCGTTTGGCGTAGTGTGTTATTCTTCCAGTGCTTCCAGAGCAAGAGCTAAAGGGAAGAAGAATCCAAAGGGCACATTTTGTTACTTGCTGAGGTAATTCACTGTCCTGCTGCTCAGGGAATCTGGCCTCACATAACCCACAGATCACATCCTCCTGCTTCTGTAGCAGTGAGGACGGGGCCGGCCCTGACCCTGCTGGACCCACCCCTGCAGAAGTGGCTGAGTGTGTGAGTGAGCTCCAAAACCTCCTCGCTTCTTGTTGGGAAAGCTGTGGGCTGCACCATGCAGCTGGAATAGCTGGCCGACTTGTGGTGCAGATGCTGCATCCCTAGAGCTGAGGTGTGATTGCTTATGGGACCTAAAGCTTTCCTTTCTGAAGTCTCTTGGTTCCAGTCCAGTAATGCATGCTGAGGGCTAGCACTGCCTGACAGCTGCTCTGTGGTCTTGGTATGAAATGAGCTGGTGAACTTCAGCTTGGATCCCAATGGGGACAGATGTTCATGTTTTAAGAAACCATCAATGTGGTCTTTACTAGCCAGACTGCTTCTTGGCAACAGTAAGAAGGTCAGAGCTTGAATAAGCACATAAGAATTGCAAAAAAAGGTCAGGATCAATGCATTTTGGCTCCAAATCTGCATGGGAAATCTGCTCTTTGTGATATTGTAACTGTGGAAATAGATTATGAAAATTTACCCTAATCAGGCCTTCTTCCAAAGCACAACAGCACAGGAACTGCGCAGAACGGCACAAGGGCTGATTTAGGCAGTGTGATGCTGGACAGCCCTTTGTCTGAGCCACAACATCACTTTCCAGACTGCAGCTCTGCCAGGACCAGCAAGTGTGGCGGAAGCTCCTGGCAACCCTACGTCCCAGCAACAGTTCTGTCAGCAAGGCAGCGAAGTGAAGATGGGTGTTGGTTGCATCCTCCCCTGCTGGTTTCTGTTTCTGTCCTCAGAGCACAGCGCTGGGCTCCCTTCAGCTTCTCCTAGTGACCGGAGAAAGGGACAGAGCCTGGAGAGAGGAGGAGCAGGAACCTTTCCCAGCTTCCTGCTCCTCCTGGGGACAGCCCGCCAGCTGCTTCAGCAGGGCTGGGACAAGCTGGAGATAAAAGGAGGCTGTTCTGATCCACCTGGAAATACTCGCTGGGGCTGCAGGGGCTGAGGTCTAAACTGCAGGAAACAAGATGGCTGAGTAATGAAACATGCTGAGCATGCCAACCAGATGGCTGCAGGGCCAATTTCCCTGGCAGTGGGGTGATCAACCTGGCGGTAGGCAGCCATGGGTTCACTGCTTCTGAATTCAGGTTCCCATTGCACCTGCTTAGGTAGCTGCAACTTCCCTGTTATTAGAGGGCTGGGAAAGCTTCTCAGGCTGCTACTCACCCTCCTCGGGAATGACAGCATGTCTGTCTTCTGCAAACAAAGAGAGAAAGACGTCTCTTTTGCTTTGAGAAAGTCTGAGAACCAAGCACCCTTTTGTTGTCACTGCTGCAGTTATTCAGGGCTCCAGCTCGCCTCCTGCTGCTAGTCCTGGCTTGCTAGGGACGCCACAGGATCAGCAGTTCTGCGTCGTGCTGCCGCTGTTTGTGTTCCAAGCGCTTTTATTAGAAACCCGAACTGCTCGAGTGACCCTAAACCTGGTGGTGAGAGGGCCGTAACTGCTGCGTGAGGACAGCGCCAGCAGCTCTGCAGGTTGCTGGAGCAATAGGAACCTTGCTGCGTTACTCCCACCTAACGGAGAAGATAAGAAGTGCATTAGCAGATAAGGAGCATCTGCACTTCCCAGTCACTGCCTGCTCACACTCAAACAAGACATCCGTCCCTCATCGCATTACCACGCTGTCTGATAAGGGCACGGGGACCATGGAGGGAAGATGGCACCAGTGCTCCTGTGAATGCATTGCTGTTCCCATTCCCCAGGACTCAGCCCTTTCCCTGGCTCAAGGCACTCATCTGTACGCAGTGTTCTCATTATCGTGTCTTTGGCCATCATGGCAGGATGTGCCTTTATCTGCACCTAAGCAGTTCAGAGCTGCTGGCGTCCAGTAATGTTCTGGATGCAGCTATAAGCGGAAATTGGTTCTGGGTAAGTGATGGCTTCCCTGCTGCCATGGCTGTCATTCCCTCTGTTACACCTCAGGGCCGCCTGGCAGTGGTGACAGTAGAAACACTCAGGAATTTCACACCTGTTTTGCTCTTTTACTGCCTCCAAACCCCACAACAGCCCTGTGCAAAACTTAAGAGCAAATCAGATAATGAGGAACGGAGTGTCCCGGGGCAGTGGCACTTGTCCCTGTTGTAAACCTTCCCACTTTCTGACACAGGAGGACCACGCTATCTGAGAGGGGAAGAAATTCTCACCCTGCTCTCTGACAGTGACCTTCTCCCGTCCTAGAAGCTGCCGTGCCTCAGATCTGACCGTTATGGTGCTGGACTACTCCTACTGAAAGCCTTTCGTTGTACTTCTAAGCAGTTATTACTCTCACCGTCACAGTGCGGGGACTGCAGAGAAGGCCTCGTGCAGCCTCATGCCCGCCGCCCGCGCATCCAAAGCACCAAGCGCGAGATGCGGCCGTACCGGAGGAGCAGCCCTCAGGGATCGCGGCACGGCGGTGCTCCGACAGCCGCCACGAGGACACGGACCGCCCCGATCGGCCCCGAGCTCCGCCCGCGCGCTGCGGTTGGCGGTGGGGGCGCGGGGCGGGACGGGCGGCAGCTTCGAACCCGCGGCGCGACAGAAACGCCGCGCTGCCCGCCTGTCCGTCCCGCCATGGGGAACGCCGAGTCCGTCCTGCACGGCGCTGCTGTCGGCATCGGTAAGTGCGGGGCAGCTGCCCCGTGTCCCCGCGCCGCTCGGGTTGGGTCTGGCTGTGGGCAGAGGGTGAGGAGCTGAACGGGCTGCCCCGCGTTGTCCCTCGGAGCGTGGGCTGCGACAACGGGGATGCGCGACGTGACGGTCGTGCTGGCGGCAGGCAGCGCCTGCGGTGTGACCGGGTGGGCTGTGGGTGCACCGCCGGCAGGACAGGCTTACTGTTGTCCGTCTGTTTGTGTTCAGTTTGTTTGTGTGCTGCTCAACCCCAGACTGCCGTGTGTGGGGCTCCCAGTCCCCGCGGTGGGAGCAGCGGTGACATCGCACTGTTGTCCTGTACCGCGACTCAAAGCGCTCCGCTCCCAAGCCGCCCGCCAAGCTCAGCTGCCGGCTGGGAAACGGACCTGGCATAGCGCTCGGGCTCGCGCTGTCTGTGCGGCGGGTGTCGGGTTTTGTTGCCTTTTATGAGCCCTGAGCGCGGCCAAGAAGGCCGGCAGCCTGGTTGGCTGGATTTGAAGGGAGCTGATAACTGCGCTCAGCCAACCCGCGCTCCATAACGCAAATAACGCGGGGTGGAAGAAGGGAAGCCTGGGGTAACGTGTGTGCCGACCGTGCCTTGTCGCCGCTGCTCCTGTCAAGCAGCGAACAAGACTGAACTTGTTTCTCCTTAACATCCTGCTGGCTCCGTGCCCTTGGGGTTGGCATATCGCTTGCAGATGTGTGTGACCTGCCGCGAGCTCGTTTCTAAGTAAGGCGTTGCCATTCTTCACACCTGATTCTTAATGGCACTGTTAGAAATGGGATTTTCCAGGTGTCCTCAGGGTGATGTGGCTTAATGACTTCTTTTGAAAAGTCTTAAGTGTCTCATTCAGTTTTCTTTTCCTCCGGGGGGAGAACTAAATATTTGGCTCCTGGGAATGTGCGAGGGTAGTGATTTACTGAAAGGATGCAAGTTGTGCAGCGATGTACAGCTGCAGAGCTGGATGCCTTCACCTGAGTGTGAGTGATATGGGGGAAGAGGGCAGAGAATGGCTGCCCTGGGGCTGTGCCAGGAGCCTGAAGTCACACTGCTCTCCTCTCTGCTCATTAGCAAATGCATTTGCAGAGGCCCAGGTGTTCTGTGTTAGACAGGATCGTGTGATGCCAATTGCCACCTACTGCAGAAGAAAAAGGAATGCAGAGCAGGGTTTGGGAGAACTGCTGCAGATTTAAGTTCCTCACTCCAGGAAATGTGTGACTGTAGGCAGTTGCAGAACGAGAAACAGGACCAATGATTTTTGATCCTTGTTTCCTACTCCTATTGCTCTCAGGTGTGTGGAGCAATACTGAGTTCAGGTGTGTATGTACACTAAAGGGAGGGTCTCTGCTGCTTTGCAGAGTGTTGCTATTGCCAGGGATTGGGTGCTGATTGCATTCCAAGAGAATGTGCACCTTGGGTGTGGGCAAAGATCGGTTGCTTGTTCCTGTCCTCCTTGTAGTTTTTTCTCCTGAGTGTTGCTGATGCCATGTTTGTTTTTAGGGGTGGTTAGTCCCATTAGATTTATCTTCTTGCTATCTAGTAGGAGATTATTTCTAACTGATATGTAACTGTGCTCCCCAGTGCTGGGTTTTGATTTGAAATCCAAAGTCCTGATTATAAAGCCAGTTTTGCAAAACAGTACCTGAGAGAATGTTTTTGAAGTTAACGTGCTGTCAGGCAAATCAGACCTCAACAATACATTGTGTCAACAGTTACTGCTGCGCTCCTGTTTGCTCAACAGAGAAGATAAATAATTGCACTTAGTTCCAGCATTGGATATCAGAACAAAGGTAGAGTTAGTGGTCAAGGATTGAAAAAGAAAAAATATGTGAAACTCTTAGCCTGCCCTCAACATGCTGTATTTTCTGTAATTGAACAATACAGCCACCAAACATTAAACTTTCCAAAGTTCCAAGCTCTGCTCGTGCCCAGACTGCACGGCTTCCAGCTGGCTTCTATACTATATTCTATCTATTCCATAGCTGAAGTTCCAGCTGTGCCACCTCTATGCAATGGTTTCCATGAGGGCTATGTGCTGCAGATCCTGCAGCCTGAGCTCTGTTAGGGATAGGCAGATTTCAGGGGTTACCTAATACATCCCAGCTGTTGGCATCCCCTTCTGTTGAGATCCTGTGCTGCTTGTGCCATTCTTGATCTGAGCTGAAGTGTCCTGCTGGCCAAAGCACCTCCTTGCACATCTGCCTCAGCTGCGGTAGGGCTTGGTGTCTTGGTGCCAATTTGGCGTTTGCTTTCATGTGGATTTCCCTTAAGAGCTGGAACCGTCACTAAGGTATGAGGGGACGTTTATACAAATGGCTTTGTGCGATGCTTGTGCAGACCATAAGCTTGGGTGATAAGGTCAGGGGATGGCTGGCCTGGACTCCCTGGTCGTGGTTGGGAGAGGCCCGGTGACAGCAAGGTGCCACGGTGGTGATTCCCACTAGAGGGCAGCCGATGTTAAAAAAAGGAAAATCAGCTCTGCTCTTGGGTAACTGGACCGAATGGGAGGGGGAAGGAGGAGCTCCATCAATAACCGGAGAAGGGCGCTGAGAAGCAGACGCCTAAAAGGCTGCTATTGCTGGAGAGCTGATGTTGCCCAGCAGCCGGTCCCCAGGAGAGGGCACACCTGAGAGTGGGTGCTTATTTCCTGTCTATGCCCGCATGTAGTGGTTGACAGCTTGTGGCAGCCCTGCTGTGCTCATGGTGCGAGCACTGCTTACGTCTGGGTGGATGTTTAATTCTTCAGCCCAGAGTGCAGGGGACTTTCTTGGCATCTCAGAATGATGCTTATTTAGTTCAGTGTCTAATGGCAGAGGCTGTGGGCTGATGCCTGAATGAGACAGTTTGGTTGAGATCTGTTCAGGAAGGTCAGTTACCAGTGTCTGGTTTTGTTCCTGGAGAAGAGCTTGCAATGGGCAGACAGATCTCCAGGGAGTAATTATTTCTTTATCCAAAGGCACACACCTTTCAGCAAGAGTCCAAAGAGCTTCTGACTTACCGTATCTGCCACCTGTCTTTGCCTTTTTCTTTTTTCTCTCTTTTTTAAAATATATTTTTGTTCTAAGTCGTCCTTTCACGCAGCTGACCAAATGCAGTGTCCTCCAGGGACATTGTGCATCCCTCAGGACAGCAGGGAGCCTTGCAGCATGGCAGTAGCTTTGAGTTGTTTGCATCTCCCGGATTCCTTCCATTGAAGATGCTCCCTATGGACCTGGTGCTGCAGAAGCAAGAGAGTTTTGTCTCTGAAGGTTTTGTTCTCCCCTTGCTCTGAGCAAAGCTGTACAGCCAGAGTGAAGGAACCATTCCTGTGTTTAGGTGTCACCAGACCCCCAAAATCCCTTCTAGGGTCTGGGCTGCCCCTTCCTCACCTGTGTGGCTATGCCACAGGGAAGCTGGCTAAGCTGTGTGCTTTTGAGATTAATGCTCAAATGATGTCTTGCATTCACAAGTGGGAACTAATTTCTGCATGTTTTGTCCTCACCACTGTGCTAACTCCAACTCATTGTATCCAGCTGCCCAAATAATGTGTGCCATAGTTAATTCCTGTACGAACTCTGTTTCCATCCATTGCCTGTCATGGATGGATTAACAGCAGTTACATTTCTGAGCTAGCCTGCACACGCTGGGCTGCAGGTGGGCTCACTTAGCTGTGGAGAAAATAGATAATTCTCATTGTGTTAAGCACAGCTTGCTCAATGCTTTCATTTTGTACCATATATTAACAGCGTGCTGCAGAGCAGCAGTTCAGCACTCTACAAAATGCTGTGCCAAGTTCGGCTCACCTGGCATCTTGGGACCTTGTTGTACACGATAGCCTTAGGTGTATTTTTCCTGATAAATCCACATTTTATTTATCACAAAGGTAATGAGAGGGAATACATGCTGTGTTTCCTTGTCAGTGCAGAGGCAAGTGTAGCAGCACCTGGATGAAATGACTAATTACAGCCCCTGAAGGAGATGGGAATACACCAAGAAGGGCATTCCCATTATGTCACCCTGGTGCACCCCTATCTGGGGCTCTCCACTCAGGGCAAGTGCCTTATCTTCTCTGCAGGCTGCTGCACATTCCTAAAAAGGAGCATCCCTGTGCCCTGACTAGAGAGGACTCCTCACAGAGTCTGACATTCAAATAGCACAGTTATAAATGTCTGCTCTTGCCTTGAACTGGAACATAAATGTTTATTGCTTCTGTTACTCTCCTGACAGTTTTCCCATTAATTTAGTGCTCAGAAAGCCTTTCTTTTCTGACTTCATCTGGGTACCAGCCTGAAAGTCTGTTAAAGCTGCAGACTTTCCCCCATCAAGGACAGCAGCTTTGGTTTTGCAATCCAGCCCTGGGTTTGCAGAGGTGCAGTTTCTCTCACAAGCACCACTTTCCTTTCTGGCAGAGATTGCTCCTTGGCCTCTGGGACCCTGGGAGGTCTGGATCGGACTGCTGGGATGTGGGCACAAATCCTGCATGGAGGGTGAGATGGGGCGGGGGGAGAAAGCAATGAGAAACTTTAAGACCTGAAGTGACGCTGAAATTCACCCTGCCCTCTATTGTCTCTATTTTGGGGCTTCTGATAAAACCGAAGCTTGATTCTAAACATGCAATATTTCAGCAAAGAAAAGCGAGACAAAGAGGCTATTTAAAGCCACCGTCTTTCCATGGCTTGGCTCTCAGACTCTGCTTTTTTTTTTTTTTGTGTGTCATTGTGTCTATGGAAAACTCATACAGGAGCCTAACAAAATACAATGTGCACTTCACAGTACGGATTTTGAATGCCTGCAAAGGTCAGATGTGATCTACTCTTGGGTTTGGGAGATGGAGGCTTCGGGCTGTTGCTAAGGTATCTTGGATTTCTGTAATGTGAGACTAAACACCGTAATTGGACAATAGAGTACTTGGATGCGGTATATTCAACGTACTGCACCCTGTACAATGCAGTAACCTGCACAGCCTGCTCCTGGGTGCTCTTTTTGGGTCTGGAAGCTGAGGCTTTATCTTCCACTCACGATTCTGCTGTCTTGCTGTTTGATTCTTGGATGAATCTCCTGCACCGGTGGTGCCCTTCAGTGCCCTTGGTTGTATAATGAGGCTGTGAATACATACGTAAAACATTTTGATAGCTATAAATATGGATGTGAAGTGTCACAACGTGCGCCCTGCTAGAAAGCAGCTACAAAACTATCCCAGAGGCTGCTAACCTGGAACATCTTTGTTCTGGCTATAGGATGAACGCAGTAGGACTTGCTAAAGGCTGTGCTGGAGGGATCTGGTTGTCTGAGACTGGGGCATGGGACAGAGGCTGCAAATTCCCTGGGAGGAAAAGGTGAGATGAGGGATTTGTTAGAAAACACAGCTGCTCCCACAGGTTGGGAGAGCCTGGCTGAATATGGGACCTGTGAGGTGGAGGGGCAGCCTGCAAACCAAGGATCCTGAAGGAGTCAATCGAAAATCTGAAGAGCTCTGCTGAGGAGATGGGGCAGAGTTCTTTTTGTTAAGTGTGCATTCAAAAGCTGCTAACAGAACGTGCTGAGAGAAGTAACTCTCATATGCCTTTCAAGGTTAAACCCCAGACTGGTATAGCCAGGAAGTCAGAGCACAGCAAAAGAGGGTTGTCCACAGTGTTGGTGTGTAGGGCCGTGTTTCCCAGTGAGAAGGGTTGCTGGGCAAAGGGAGGAGGATGAAGCCTGTGATGAAGGGCTTCTATTCTGGTGGCAGCAATCCCCTCAAAGCTTGGGGTAGGCCACGAGTCCTGGCTGGGATCCTTGGTGTAATCCCTGAACTGTGCTGCTTTTCTGAAGCTTAGGGTGTAAGAATATTGCATGCATTTTAAAGCCTTCTATCTTCAGCATTGTGATGGATGTTCAGCCTTGTTAAAGTAATCTCCTGCAAGGATTTATCTATTTTTCATGTGTCAGCGACATAAACTTTGTTTTAGAAAGTCTTCATGCTGAGTTAATTTGTTCTCTGTCAAACCGGTTTTGTTCTCTGCTTTAGCCTTACTAATGGGAGAGCCCAGCTCCCGGAAATGTGCGTGCATCTCTTCTCCTGTGTGTGGCACTGATGTGCCAACGAATCTAAACCTTCCACCTGCCAAATGCTCTGAGAAAACACAGCTGTCTGTGGCCTTGGCAGGGAGTGCAAAGCCCTAAGTGGACTCCTTGCCTTCAGCTGGGCACCACTGCTTGGCCAAGGGCTGCCAGGTGGGGCTGGAGCCCTCCTCCTTCTCATGCCCCTCAGAGGGAACTGAAGGCAGTGGGATGCTATAGTGGCAGAAGTGTTTCTCACCTTCCCCAGACGTGACTCTCAATAAACAAAAGTTGACAATATGAACTGGAAAAGCAGGTTGGTTGGAGCCTGTGAGGAGATCTGCGCTTTTTTTTTTTTTTTTAAATTATTATTTTTTTTTTTTTGTATTTGTAATTTGTTTGCTGTTAATGGGGCTGAGACAAACAACCCTCTTTAAATTCAGCAGGGAAACAATAACCCAAGTATTTCCTGCCATGGGCTGTGACCTGGGTTGCAGTCTGGTTTCTGTCCCTCCGGAAGGGCTTAGGTTGTTGCAGCTGCCATCTGCTTGGTGACAAATTGGGATGCTGTCCTGAAGTTTGGGAGGATGAGATGTGTCTCACTGACAAATTGCACCTCTCCTTGTGTCTGTGGGTTAGGTAGCTGGCTGCTATTATCTTCTTCTTGCATCCAACAGTGATGGTGAGATGTCTCAGGGCCCGGCTGATGCTGGAATGGCTGGGGGGAGCAGCTTCTTTTCCTTTCCTTCCTTTCATGCTGATGTGCAGAAACAGATGTGAGTAAGACTGTCCTGGCCATGCTGTGACAACTGCTGTTTGGGGCCTTTCCCCTTCCTGGGTTCAGGTTTTTTCAGATCCTTGGTGCTCCTTACCAGATCCCACTGTGTGCCCAAAAGCAATGGGAGGATGTCCCACCTGAAATGGGAGCTGGCAGGGGGGTAGAAGAGGAGATGCAGGATGAGAGAAGTGAGCAACAGTTGTCTTGTTAAATTCCCTCATTCTATTTCTGTTCCTAACCTTTTGCTTCTCAAAGGAATTTTAAAAAAATTAAAAAAAAAAAAAAACAAAAACAAAACCAAAAACAAAACTACAGGGTGTTTCTTTGCACGCTGTCTTTGAGCTGTTCCTTGTAAATCAGTAGCTTTTGTGTAAACACACTCAGGGCAGACAGTTTTATCTGCCTTTCTGCATCTGTTCAGCATCCCCCTCCTCAGCAATCTATGGACATAAGGTGGGCATGAAGCCAGGAACAGCCAGACCCTACGGGGAAGGGGCTGTCCCCCATGTGGCCTTTGCTGCCCTCCTGGTTGTAGTGCTGTGGTCCTGTGCCAGCTCAGTGTTGGATGCTTGGCGACTGCTGCTTACCCTCTCTGACCATGGGAAAGCTGGATCATCTCCTGGGAGCTCCAGGACAAGGATATGAGAGCCAGGGCAGGATGCTGAGAAACCCCCTTGGGCAGAGTATTTGGGGAGAGCGCTTTCTCAGGACCAGAAATAGGCAGTGGGATGATGATATCTGTGTCTCCCTTCTGTGCTGCTTGTAACTTAGTGCTTGAGTCTCACAGCAGAGCTTGGGGTGGCAGCAGTTAGCAGTGTCTGCTGTCTTCTGTCTGTGTGACCCTGCAGTTAAAGCTGTCCTGCTAAGCCCAGATCTGCTGGAGATGGGAAGCTTCCGTCCCATGCTGCAGGCTGGGTCTGTGGGCTTTTCTGACTTCCAGATAAAATGAACAAAGGTTCTGTGTCCCGTGCTGGCTCTGATAAGCTGGAGGCTCCAGACATGGCACAGCACAGACGCCCCATTATAGTCCTTTGTTTATTTAAAGAAAAAAAGCCTCACTATCTTGATTATGGAAAAAAAAAAAAAAGTTATAAAAGTGCCAGAAACACATTGGGTGCAAGTGGAAACTATAAGCGACCCTTTCCTTCCCCCTCCACCCACATTTTTCATCATATCAGCCTGTGGGACAGAGCTTTGCTCAGGTGTTGGTGCTGCTGCAGAGACCCTTTACCCCTCCCAGTCTCTGCCAGGGGTTCACAGAACAGTCGATGTGTAGGTGAAGTGATCTGCCCCTAATTGTCATTGGAATCTCTCGGATGCTTTCTGAAGGGCAGCAGCAACTGCTCTAGAAACAGTTAGGAAAATCCTATTATCAGCATCTTTTATAGCTCTGGTTAGTCCTGCTATTTAGATAATTGTGCTGCCTGCTCCCTTTGTGTCTGTGAGGGCTGCACATAGGGATTGGTGCTGCCTTGTTGGCTTTGCTGGGCTCTCAAATGTGCTGCATGTCCCCGAACACCTGGGCTGCAGGTGATGGGCACCTTGCCTGCCCTGTCTGGGGCTGCTGGCACTGACACCTTGCTGCTCTGGAGCCATTGCCTGGCAGTGTGCAGGAGTAATAATTCATTAAAACAGTGCATCTTGGGTTATTCCTACCTTGGCCTCCATCTGGGGCTCCTTTGAGCCTGGAAGGGTCAAAGGGTGGAAGAGCCCTGCTGCTGCCTTCCTCTACTCCACCAGGGATGAGGTGGAAGCTAGCAGGGTGCAACCATGCATAGCAGGGTGTCCCATCTGCACTGCAGTCTTCATGGGAGCCTGAGTACTGCTGATGCTGAGCAATGTATTTAATGAGAGGATGATTGCAATGAAACACAATGCTCTTTTGTGCAATTATATGGTGTCTTTTAAATCATTTCCTCCAGCAAATCTGTCCACACCCAAACAGAAATAAACACATTGAAAGGCAGCAAAGATAAACACACAAACGTAACCCTTAAATGCATTCTTTTTCCCCTCATACAAACACCTGCTGTGTTCACAGTACCAGATGAGCATCCAGGAATTAAGATCCCACTGTACAAACTTGGACAACTATTGACTTCAGATCCTTCATTTTGCAGCCTAAATCTTTCACCAATGATGACTTCCTTGGAGAGGAGAGATGTAGAATGTTGGCTGCTTCCCCTTGCTCAGCTTTCTTAAGGAGGATGAATTCATTCATCCCTGGTTTTGATGCCCTTTTTATTTGCAATGCTGGGCTCCATTGCCGCAGACTGGGCCTGTGAGCCTTATTTCACATAGTGCACATCACTAACTGGTTTACTTCAATATCTTTTTTTTTCTTTTCTCTCCTTATCCCATCTTTAACCAATTTCCTTTGCTGTAACTACTTGGTTTCTTTAGCAGCCTCTTCTGAAGGGTCTCATTGAGGACCATGTAAATATCTGAATATGCTGTCAGTCAGTTCTTCTACACTGCCTTCTTCATTCCCCCATCCCCTTTCCTTGGTGAGAGTTGTTTTGGCTGTAGCTTGTCTCTATGTGAGCCCCAGACAGGAAAGTGCTCTGTTTTTCATTAGTGTCTTAATTAGTTTATTGGGCAGTGGCACCATGCTAACTGACTCGCCAATTCTGGATGCCCTTTCCTGTAGAGCTGGAGCTCTCACTACCCCATAGTTTCTTTTTCTGTGCTTTTTCCTTCCCCCTCCTACCCCCCCACCAAGTGCATCTTCTACTGGCTCAGGAATGCTTCCTTGTGAATTCTGGTGTGTGTTAGCTGAGCTGGGGGGCAAATCTTTTTATTCCAACATCAAATTGCTTCAGCTTTTCTTCTCCTCGTGCCTGTTCATTAATCCTAGCAAAGCACAGTGGTGGAAAGGTGTAGTGCTGTGACAGTAAAGCTTGATTGACATAAATAATTTATTTTCTCTGTCCCCTCTTTTTCTTCCTTAACTGCTGGAGATCGAGGTGACCCACAGAGCCGTATAAAATTCTCCTGCAAATCATCTCCCTTGTTTGACTTTGTTTTCAGCTATCTGCTAGCTGTAATTTATGGCTACATTCCATTGCTTCTGTAAGATTATTTTTTCTATGTTTTTGTATAATTTTCTGTTAGACTACAAGAAGGAAAAATAGGTATTTTATCTATTTACTCTTTTGTGTGATCTGAGCTCTGAATATTGGATTTCCCTCCACCCTTTTCCCCATTGATTTTTTTGTCTCCTCTGAATAGTCCTTATTTTTCTTATGCTTATGATGGACTCCCTCTGCTATCTTTGTATTCTAACTTTTTGCTGGAAAATTGCATTTCAGTTGTTACCATTGATTCCCTCTCAGTTAGTCAGGCTTTATCTTCTGTCTGATGGCAGAGCATCGCCTGGGGTTTTGTTTCAGAACTACTGAAATAGCCCAACGGTCTGTTTAATGGGAACAGAGCTGGACAGGAATAGCAGTTCTGCCCTTCTGTGGCCTATCCATGCTTTGGGAACACTGTGCCTTGGTCTCTGAGAAATAATTTGGCCTCAAGAGGAGACTGAGCAGCGCAGCTCAGGGCTGAAGCAGCCTGTGAGCCAAGTCTTCTCTCGGTCGGCAATTGTAGCCTCTTTGCCCATGGCACAACCAACCATGCCTTGCCAGCTCTCCCAGTTCTAGGAAAAGCATCACAAGGGACTCAGAGCTGAAGCAGCAGGGCAGGTGCAGTGTGTCAGCATGGCGTGAAAGCCTTTCTGGCAGAGCTTTGTGTTAGCTAAGGGATGGGGGATTTACAGCCTGGGGGAATCAAATGGCTGCATTGGGCAAAAGAGCTCTACTGGCTTTTCACTGGCAATCTTTTTGGAGATGCAGGAAGCTTGCAGCTGATGGAGAATGCCTTGGCTGCTACCTGTAGAGTGGGATGGGAAATTCAAGCAGAGCTTTCTTATTTTGTCTTTATTTTAGTGACTGATTTGACACTTGACTTTATTCTTTAATAGTGACATTTTAGCATGAAAATTGGAAGATAGAGAACTGGCAGTGGCAGAGTAGGCTTATTTTGCTTGCTTGGTGTGAGGAGGTTTAACTCAGGGTTTGGTGTTCCTTAGTCCTTAACAGGTTTCTGCACCAGCTCTTACCCAGCTTTGGGCCTGATCCAATTCACAGTGAAAAGGATGGAAATACTTTGCCATGACAAGGTCAGGAACACCCCTGTTGTTGGCCCTTTTGAACTGAAGAAGACATCCCAGCAATGGCTGGGAGCTGCCTGCTGGTGCCACACTCAGTGCAATGAACCTGGCCTGATTCCTCTGGGCAGAACTGGTGGTTCTGGGAGCAGCCATGGCTCTGCTGGAGGATGTGCCCTTCCTGCATTTCTCTGCCTCCACAACCTCCAGCCCTTAGTGGGATGCCATTGACATTGCCAGTGTTTTGTAAAGCGTGTGGGAGATCTGCTGAGCAATGATGTATGCAGGTGCAGTTATGGTATTGTAATGGGGCTTCTGGCTTTAATGCAAGCCATAATTTCTTGTCACTTTTTCTATATACTTGTGTTATGAAGTGGTTCTTTTTGACCCAAAATGTTATTAAAGAGGTATCTGTAGAGTGAAAAGGATAACAGGTACTTGTCAAGGTATCAAGCTGTCTGAAAGGTAGGGTGGGCAAAAAGGTGCTGCTATACAACTAGCACTTGCTGCTATGGAACACTATAAAAGCTTTAAAAGTTATCTCTATAGGGCTAGCATTCTCACTGCTGTCACCAAATCCACCAAGGGCAGGACTGGGCCCAACATCTGATTCAACTCCTGATGAATCATTATTTCCATGACTTGCTTTTCATAATTGCTTTTGCTAATCCTCAGCTGCATTTGCATTTGCTCAGCGCTGATGTCCCCTTTGCCTTCATCCATGGGTACAAAGTCATGGGGTGTCAACGTCTTAGCCCTGTCCCTTGTGAGGCTCTGTGGAGCTGTAAACATAGGAGAGGAAGAACTTTGGTGCAGATGATCAAAGCTGTGCTGGTAAGAGTGAAGCTGTAGCAATTTACACCAGCTGCAGAAATGCCTGCAGGTTATTTCATTCCTGCTGGCTGGAGCAGCAGAAAGCTGGTGGAGAAAATGGACTTAATTCAGACATACCTGACATGAGTAAGAGTCAGCCAAGCAATTCTCTGTTTCTCTATTTTGTCTATTTGGGTTGAGCAAGAAATCTTTTGATCTGTTGTGCTTATTTCTGCTTAAGTGGGGTGTATTACAAGTTCTATACAGCTACCTGGACACAGAGCAATCTGTTGAACAGGCTGCCCCAAGGAAGATGCTTTCTGGCTGCAAGCAGGGTCATACTGCTGATGGACAGGACTGTTGGGTTAAATAAATTTTAACTACGTAAACTGAAGATTTTCCTTGTGTATGACCAGGAATAGAGTTCAGATCTGTAGTTCTTGGGTTTTTCTAGCACTAATTCCACTCAGGTTCCTTGCAGCTCAAAGGGATGGGGGGGGATGAAGGGTTTGGCTGGATTCTGCTGCATTAACCCAGCGGTGCTGTGTCAGAGCAGTAAATACTGCAGGAAGAAAAAGGCACCCGGGTCAAACACTCTAATAATGAAAGGAAATGTTCCTTTTTGAACTTACACTGAATTTGCATAGTATCCTCACCCCAACGTGTGTTTCCAAACAGGGTCAAATTATAAGTTTTTCCTTTAGCTCTCTGGAATAGGAAGAGAACAGGGACCAGGGAAACTTATTGAGTGGAAAACAATATTTTTTTTTTCACAAACAAGAAATAGCTCCTTCCTACCTCTCGGAAGGAAACAATTGCAAACAATGGAGGTGAACGTAAAACTCAAGATGCAAAATCATCTCCTGCAATTAACTGCCCTGCGTGGGCTGCTGAGCTCCCGCAGCCATCCGGCCCTGTGACCCTCTGCCAGCCAGCAGCGGGCTCTGCATTTCCCTTTGTGTTCCCCTGCTCTCATTCAGGAGAAATGCTGCCAGTGAGCAAACACTAATCCATCCTGACAGCTCTGCCCATCTTCCTACTTTGTGGTCTGGCATCCAGCAAACAGCTTGATTAAGGTCCCTGGCGCTTTATTAGTGCAGCTTGTTGCCTGTAAATTAATCAACAGGTTGCATGTGTTTAACTCTTTGCTGGAGTTGGCTGGGGAGTTCTGCTCTGCTCTGGGCCTCGAATTGAGTCTTTTGAAGCAGCTCCTTAACAGTACGGCACAGATGTAGCCAGCAATGGGATCACAGCCTTCTTTTCTTGGGCACGAGGTGAAGTGATGCGTGGGCTCTGCTGGTGCTCTTATCTAATCTCTAATAGAAATCTTTGAGCTTCTCTTTCTTTTCCTCTGCCCTTTACCCACCCTCTGTTTAAGATCCATTAGTCATGCAAAGGGCAGCCAAATGAAACCTATGCTTTGTGTAATTACCTGTGAAAATGTTCAGTGTGCTCTGGGCCTATCCAAAGTGGGAATGCACAGTTGGTACATGGGACCTCCTCCTGATCTCAGTTTGTTCTGAAGCATCTTGGAAGTGAAAGCGTATGTGAAAGTTGCAAGTGCATGGAATTTTGCCGTTATCTTTCAGACTTTGCACTTGTTTTTTAACTGTTTGCCCTGTAACCACCTTACTGGGATTAGAAAAATGCGAACAAACAACAACATCAAAGAAACAACCCCAAATCACCCCCAAAAACATGCAGTTGTTACTGTCAACACCTGAGCTTTGGTAATGAGGGAAGATTCAGGGAATGCACACTGAGTTTTCAGCTGCCTATATGGATGTCAGAGTGGAAGATGACTAAAGCTGTATGGGTCTCATGTGCTGAGTGTTGACTTCCAAATTCTGGCTTCTGGAGTGTGTGTGTGTACACTGGGAGCTCCTCATTTTCTTTTTTTCCACTTGTATGCATAACCTCCCATCCCTCAGTGCTGGTGGCTTGGGTGCTGTGCAGAATGAGCGTGCGCACTCGCACTTATCTGCCCTGTGTGTCTCCAATGGACAGTGTGAACCAGCAGTGCTCTGCCTGCGGAGTTGCATTGGATCTGATATGGACTTCACCCAACAATTACTAAGAACAGTGTGAACTGTGGAATTAGAATTGATAATTTTTTTGAATCAGTCAAGAATAAAATAAGAATGTGCCCAGAAGGCTGTTATCTCCTTGGCTGAAGGAGAGCAGCCAGCAGAGGGAGAGCTGCACAGCCCTGATGCTCAGTGCTCTCTCCCTAGGAAGATGGCTTTGCTGTTTGCTCCAGTTGGGATGAGCAGCGTACGGTGGGGAGTTTGCCAGCCCTCTGTCTTCAGCAGCTGGCCAGCATCTGCTGTCTGGATGAAGTAAATGATCACAACTTGATAATTTTCATTCCTATTTTACTAGAAGTTTGCAGAGCATCCTTAGTCTGACTTTGCTGCATCTGGCTGAGAGCAGTTGGTCCCTCTCTGGGTAACGGTGGGGGTGAGGAACACAGGGCAGAAGCAGAGTGCCCTGAGGGTCCATGGGTGAGAGAACAGCAACAGCAGAGTTGACAGGCTGCTGTGTGCTCAGCTCAGATATCACCTCCCTGAGTTCTACCTTTGTGTCAGAGGTACAGCAGCTGACACCTCACTGTCCCATCAGTGGAGAATTTCCATATAAGGTGCCCCATCCCTGGAAGTGTTCAAAGCTGGGCTGGATGGGGCTTAGAGCAACTTGATCTAAAGGTTGGCAATGCTGCCCATGTCAGGTCAGAACAAGACGATCCTCAAGGTCCCTTCCAGCCCTGTCATAGAATGTCACAGAACAGGTGTCAGCCTGTCCATATCTCACCATGCCTTTTTCTGTTGGTGAGAACATGGTTTACTGGGTGCAGTAGTGATGGGCTGATGATCTTAGTGGTCTTTTCCAACCTGAATGACTCTGTGGCTCAGTTTCTTACCCCTGTGCCCCTCTGCCAGTAGGGTGTAACAAAAAGAAAGGCACAGGCATATGGGCTGTGGGGCTGGGGAGGGGAGATGGGACAATCCATCCATGCCACATTTTACACCACTCCAGAGCTGGCAGGGACACATCCAGGGTGCATCCCTTTTGAAGCTGGTTTTGCTCAAATCATGTGCATACTATTACAGTGCCTGCTGTGCTGCATAGGGCTCCCTAGCTCTGGGACCTGGGCAGTGCTCTGCTCTGGAGTGAAAGCTTGGACAGGAAAACTTCCTTTTCAGATATCTGAGGTTAGAAGGAATGTGTCAATGATTATGGTCCTGCAAGTGGGTGTTGGTACAAATGGCAGCATCAATCTGCAGCGACAGCCCCATGTGAACGGGTGAGGTGGAATAATACCAGACATAACCTGAAATGACTTAACAAGCTGCTGAAGTTTAGAATTGCATGTGCTATTTTTTTAATTTAAATTTCCTCTGACATTTCATAGGCTTCATCACTCAACATGAAGCCAAAATCCATGTGAGTGTGTGCAGTAGGATTGTTTTTAAATTTTATTTTAAATACAGATGTCTGGAATAACTTTTTTTGCACACACTGTAGGAGTGCAAAGGTTTCTAAGCAACATCATTTCATGCTGTTTGCATTAGAGAATGTAAAACAGGGTTCTTTTTTTTTTTTTTCTTTTTTTTAAAAAAAAAGAAGTCTGCAGTGCAGGCATAATTACAGGATCCCATTATGCAGCATTGTGTCTACGGTGAAGCCCTCCTTAATGGAATATTCTGCCTTGTGCTGAAGCCTTACCTGCTTTTTACTGAGACACTTAGTGACTTAATTAACGTCATTATAGACTGCCACCCCCTTCCTCAGCCCTGTGCATGAAGGGATAATGATCTGCCCAACCAACGCGCTTGCTTTCCATGGCTATAGCAGCACAGAATGGAGGGAGCGTTTCATAGCTTGCTGCTTCTGTCTTGAAGTGAACGTGGAGGAGGGGGGGGAGAAAGAAATGAAAGCATTTCCTGGGAGTAATAAATACACGCTGTGCTTACTTGGCTGACTGTAACCATTGAGCTGGGATAGGGTTTGTCACCAGGAAATGCCGGAGGATTTCCCATGCGTAATGCCTCATCGCCTGCTGCCCTGGGGTCCCCCACCTGACCCAGGGGATCTGTGGGCTGGAACCCTCATCCTTGTGCCATGGGGCACCCACAGCCCCTGGCTCTTGGAAGGAGCCCTGTTGAGCTGTGCTGGGTGGGCTGGGGTGGCCGTATGTGGTGGGGATGGTAGCACGTCATTGGGGTGGCACCAAGATGGGCTGGGGCTGTCATGGTGCTGCTCGGTGACTGTGGAGCTGCCATCAGCCACGTGGGGCTGTGCAGGAGGTGCTGATGGCTGGATGACATCCCCAGTGCTGCAGTGGAGCTCACAGTGAGCAGCCTGGCAGAGCTTTATAAACACTGGGGGGGCTTTTGTGTTTTACAAGATGAAGTGCTGGCTTTTGTACCTGAGAAAAGGCCCAAGAAGTTTTTATGACTGGTTAGGTAACTCCTCTGGCACGCTGTATGAGAAGCTCTAGGCGTTTTTAATGAGGTGTGCATGTGCTCTGATGCATGTGTTGGTTTTGGTGCTGTTGTCGCTGCTGTCTGAAGATATGGCCAAAATGTTTTCCTGCAGGTGTTTGGCTGTCAGCCTCAGCATCTCCTGTGTGTTCTCCTTTCTCTCCTGCCTGCCTCAAGCTAGTGGTGCCCCAGTAATGAAGATGATTCTCCTGCGTTGCCCACCCTCAGTGAGGACTGCTGCAGGTGGAGTGCCTGCTGCTTTGTTTAGGGGCCATTTGGCTTCTATGGCCCTTCTATCTTCTGTCCTTCAGGAGCTGTGTGTGGTCCCTGCTCCTCAGGTCACTGGGAAACATCCTCAGTGCTCCCAGAGTGGGAAGGTGCAGGCAGTGCACAATGCCTGTCCAAGCTCCAGCAGTCCTTCGTGTCTGCTGCTGTGGTGACTGCAAGTCCTGGGCAGCTTCCTTCCATTCTGCTCCATGAACACTGCAAACACTGCTGGATGAGGCTTTATAGGATCCTGCCCTCGGCCCTGTGCTCTGTGTATTTTAAACAGTCCTTGGAGGGGGGTCTGGGCTGGATCCTTGTTTGTTCTTGAAGGGATTGATACAGACTTCAGAGTCCTCATCCATCTATCTTCCATATGGAGATAAAAAGTTTTGGCTGAACACTACTAAATGTGCCGTCATCTATCACAGCGGAGGCGGGATTGTGTCAAGGAAAAATAATCCACCATCAGGCTCAAAAGGAGGAGGGGAAAAAAAATAAAGAAATAAGACCTGCACTGAAATGTGTTGCTTTCAATAGTCCAATTCACTCTTTGCCAAGTCACTGTTTGGCTTTAGACTTGTTCCACGTGAAAGCAACCCTTAAAGGTTAATTTCATCCCTCTTCATGAGTGATATAACTGAGTGTGGTGTGCCATGGGGCTGAGGTCGGAGGACAGGTCTGCATGTGGAGCTTGAGCCCCTCAGTGCAGCTGTGTGAGCTATGCCACTGCTCCATGGTGCCAAATCATACAGCCAGCAGCTTTCAGTGAGAAAAATGAAGGAGGATTGTTGATGGATCTCTCCCTTTGCTATGGTGGAAATCATATATGCTGCAGTGTGTGGGGGGAAAGAGAGGATAACATGCTGCTACACGTGTTTTTCTGTAGTCTTTTGGGTGGTGGGGTTTGCACCCTGGGGCTAGGCTTTCCAAATGCCTCCTGAGCTGGGCGCTGGGAGGTATCCTATGGAAGCTGCCTGGCACTGCTGGAAATCTGACTCGGCAGTGTGCGCTGACCACCTGCAGCCCTGGCCCTGTCCCAGCAAGGAGATCCCATGGCACCAGTGTCCCTCTGCCAGGTGACAGTCATTGTTCCTGAACATCCTCGTGGCCCTGCTGCAGTGAGAATGTGCACGGGGAACGGCCCTGAGCGGAGCTGCTCTGCAGAGTGTAGGGAGCTGTGCAAGCTACGTGTGGGCTTTCTTAGCTGCATGCAGCATTGTGGCTGTGTGAGCTGACAGGCTCCATGCAGAAAGAGCAGTGATGCATCTCAATAAGACTCACTGCTGTGTATCTGTGCACTTAACTCTTCCTCCTCCTGCCTAATCGCATCACATATAATCCCTTTGGTCTGGGCGCTGTGCTCAAGCAGCTCCAACGCCCTTCTGCACAGCTGGGAAACCTCCCAAACTGCTGTGGAGCCCTTTAAGTCAAAAGGCTGCTGCCTTTTCTCACTGCTTCCAACTGCTGTGCTATTAGATTGTTTCTCCCATTTTTCTTCTGCTGAACATTGTGTTGCGTTTAGGGGATCTCTGACTGATGCATGGAGCCAACAGCCCACAAGAACAGCAGGAGGTAAATGGGTGGTAGTGAGTACAGCAAACGTGATGCATTCGTGTTTTGCACAGGGAAGTGGCAGAGAGCCCAGACCTTCCCAAATGGATCCCCTTTAGCATGAGTTGAAGCCCATGGAACAGTGCATCCTTGCTGCATCGGTGCAGGCTCTGCACTCTGGGATGTGCAGCTGCTGGGGGTCCTGCTGGGCAGGGGAGGTGGTTGGCTGCTGACTGTCTGCTGCTAGAGCAGCATCCTCTGTCCTGTAAGGAAACTGGATGTATGGATGTGGCTTCTCTCTTTCTGCATACGCTTTCCTGTCTTTAGATAGGCTTTGGGTTTGCTCTGCTTGTACACAAGTTGTAGGTATGAAAATCCCTCCCTTGGTGCCCTCACAGAATCTGGAGCTGGCAGCAGCCAAATGCCTGGCCTTCACTTTCTGGTGGCTCTGGGGCTGGGCAGACATGGGATGAGAGCTGTTCTGGTTCTGCTGTGTCGGCTGCCCTGAAGGTTCTTTGTTTGTTTGTTTGTTTGTTTTTCTTACACAGAAACACTGTTTCCACAGAGTCTCTGAGGGAGATTTGAATGAAAGAATGAATGGCTTGGGTAGGAAGTCACCTTAAAGCCCATCCAGTTCCAACCCCTGCTGTGGGCTGACTGCCTCCCACCAGATCAGGCTGTGCAGGACCCCATCCCACCTGGTCTTGGGCACCTCCAGGGGTGGAGAACTGACAGCTCTGGGTAGCAGTGCCTGTATCTTGCCACTCTCTGAGTAAAGAGTTTCTTCCTAACATGTCACCTAAATCTCCTGTTTAGTTTAAAGCCATTCTCCCTTGTCCTGTCACAATTAGACCTTGTAAAAGTCAGTCCTCATTCTGCTTATAAGCTCCCTTAGGATGAGTTGGTTAGCAACAAGGGATTTCTGCTCCTGCTGTGGTCCTGACTGGGAGCTGTATTCCTGCTGAAGAGCCTTTCTGTTCCCCTAGGCAGGCATTCAGCTGTTGCTCAGCTCTGTGTTCTGTGGGTGCATGCTGCTTGGGGTGTGATGCCCAGGGATCCCTCCAGAAATTGCAGGCAGGACAGGAAGGGGGGAAGCAGCAGGCTGCAGCTGCTAATTTGTGAGCCACTGGGTGATCAAAGCTTCCTTGTGCACTCCTAGATGTGACACTGCAGAACCACGTGTCCTGTGGTCAGCTGGTGCTGGGACAAGAGTGTCCCCTCAGATCTGCCCCAGTTTCTGCAGTTCCTCAATTGAGTCTGCTGCTCAGGTGGCTGAAAGTCAGCAGGACAGGGAAGGGCAAAATGTGGTGCAAGGTACCAGAGCCCCTTAGCAGATGGTTTTTGATGTGGCTGCAGTACCCAAACTGCTGCCCTCAGGGATGTACAGCATCAGCAGGGAGGTGTCTGGCATTCTGCAGGATATTTTTCCTGTGCTTATCGGCTCAGTTCTCTTTGTGAGGATCATGAGTGGGGGAGTGAGGGCTGCAATGTGTTGTGCTGCTGCTGTGTGCAGGCTGATGGGCGCTTCCCACTGCGGCAGGACCAAATGATGCTTTGCACAAACAGGATGTGGTGGTGGGACGGGGGGATAATCCTTGCTCACCAGAGTCGAGGATGCTGCTGCCTGCTCTACAAGTGTCAGCAGGCCTCTGGGGCAGTGGGCAGCCGAGTACAACTTTCCTATGGGAAAGTAAAGACTTGTTCCATTTTTAACCCTTGCTAATTGAGTCCAGGGTGAAGCGTGACCCCAGGTTACATAGTTGTAATGCCTCCTCTGTGTGCTGGGCTCTGGGCCCCCAGGAGGGGGAAAGAGCAGCAGTTTGCTGCTTTTGGCCCAGCTCCCCGAAGAAGTGAATTTTTAGCAGCTGTAAATCAGGAAAGTCAAGAGGCAGGAAGCAGATATCTTCTTAATGGACATCAGAGCTTTGGCCCTGTGCGGGGACATGGGGACGCCTGCCATGCCTATGCTGTGTGGTCTGGCAGGAGCAAGCAGAGGGCTTGCGGGGGGGTACAAGGCAAAACAGCATCCCCATGGGATCCTCCGTCCTGGGAAATGCTTGAGCTGGGGCTGCTGCAGCAGGACAGAGGGCAGTGCAGAGGGATGATTACTTTTGGCAGGGCTCTGGCTGCAAAGCGCAGGTGTCATGAGCTTCCCCTATGGACGGAGCCAATCCTGTGTGGGTGGTGGGAGCTGCCTGGGTGCTGCTACAAGGCTTCCTGGTGGATTTGGGGCCCCATGGCATTCCCGTTGCCCAGGTAAAGGCTGGAAGCTGGTTGTGGAAGTGTTATATAGGGCTGTGGGGTCTCTTCCCTCTGCCTCATTTGCAAGCTTCATGACCTGGCAGCTACACCAAGGCAACAGTCATAAACAGTGCATCTGAGCCTAGTCATTAAAAATAGATGGCTGTAGCCTATAGGTGGTTTGTAGGGTAATTTGTTTGTAGGGTAATTTTGTGCTTGCAGCTCTGCTTTGTTATGAAACCTGACATTACTGTTAGTTTTAAGAGTTGGCTTTTATCCCCCCTTACCGTTAATTTTTCAACCCTACAAATATTTAGTATGTCAGGTTAGTCTTGCTGGTCTCCTTGGAAAAGCTGCCCATTGGCAGCTTTCTTTGTCTCAAGGATGTCATCAGATCATTCGTTCCTCCTCAAAGATGAAAACAATGAGTGTGATTGCAAAATGAGAAGTTAGGAGGGGAAAAAAAGAAAAGCAGAGAGCTATTAGGAGTCAGTGGTTGCTCTGGATTCTCTTCTTTAACTATTTCTGTACTAAATTCCCTGTTGTCTGCAGAGATTTGGAGGAAAAATGGCAGGTAGACAAGATGTGATGTTCTAAGTGTTTCCAGACCTCTGCTGGCCACCAGGAAAGAATTCCTGGTGAGAATCCAGGTGTTGGCTTTGGAGTGGGAATCCCTTGGGAGTCGTCTGGCTGAGAGCCCTCTGCATGGTGCTTTCCCTCCTGTCCACGTGGGACAGCTCTAACATGCACCTCGATCTCCAAATGGCATGAGGTTTGTCTTTGGGGATAGCTTGGGAACTTGGGGTGGGAAGGAAGAGATGATGAGGAGTCGCTGGAAAACTCAAAGATCCTCAGCAATGCACCAACCTCCAAGCAAGACACTGCTTGGATGGGTACGGGCTGGACAAGGTGTGTGGGCTTGGCTGTGCTCCCAGTAAGTCTGGACAACTGCGCAGGCTTTTACCTGGGGGTTTTGTTGTCAGAGGAGAACCCAGCATGAGGCTGCAGCATCTGGGTGGGACAGGCTGGGCTGGGTTTTTCCTGCTGGGTAAGAGGAGAACAGTGTGGCAGCGTGGACAGATGCTGTGCTGGAAGGGAGCGTTGTCCCAGGGCACAGCCATGGCAGAGCAGTGAGCAGTGGTGGCAGAAGTCAGTCGTGCCACCTGAATGCAGGTGCCTGGGAAGTGTCCCATCACCTCAAGGTGATGCTGCCCTTATTGATCACGTCACAGCCTGCAGAACTTCCCCAAAAACAGGGAGTGGTCCCTTTTGTTCTTAAAGACAAAGGATGAAATCTGGATGTCTTCCAGCTCTTAGTGCTTTGGCAGTGAACAAGAAACGCTCAGCTCAGCCTGCTGCTATCTCCTCCCAGTAAACAGGAGGTGCTGAGCAATCCATTCGATCACCTCTTCTGCCTCACGGAAATCCTGAGGAATAAATGTTTTGCTGTTAGCACAAAACAATTAGAAATAGGGATTTGTGCTTTCTTGCTGGATTCATCTTTCCCCACCTCCTTAATGAAGGATACAAATACTCAATGTTAGTCGTGCAGCTCAGGATTTGCTGCCTCTTGCCAGCACTCAACTGGTGTGTCCTGGAGCTACGAGATCAGCTGAAGCATTTAGGCAGGGAGAAACCCAGTGAGCTTCCTGTAGCTTGTGGGAGGGAGGGAGGGCAGGTGGGTAGGAAAGGTGCCAACGAGATAGTGTTCAGGTGGAAAAATGTGATCTGGATTCTCCATAATGAACTTGCATGCTCTGCCTGGGGCTCCCCAAGCCAGCGTGAATGGATTTTCACTATGACTGGCAAGTCCGAGCCTCCTGGTCCCTGAGGATGATGAGGGGCAGGTGGGTGGGAACATCCTCTCCAAATCCTCTGAGTAGGCGCTGATGAAGGCTGCTGTTGTTGGAGCTGATTTCCTGCTGCTGAATGGGGAAAAAAGGTGATATCAGATGAAAGCTATCAGGCAGGGGAATGGCAGCGTGTGACACCATGTCGTGCTGAGGATGTTAGTGCTCAATTAGCTGTGTTGCTCCTCGGGGATGGACAGATGATGTTCCATGTCACCCTCATTATCCTAGCCCCCTGGGTTGCTGGGAGCATGGCTGATTTGGTAAATGAGTGAATAGGATCCCTGGGGCTGATGAAACATCTCACATGACAGTGAGTGTTTTGGATGGGCCAGCAGGGACACAGACCCTGGCTGGTGGCGTGAGCCAGGCAGCAGTGTGTTGGGGCATGGAAAAGACTGCTGCAAAAGGAACCTTTGTCCAGAAATTTGTTTGCAATCTGTCTATGCCTGCCCAGAGCGTTGCTGAATAGAAAAGGATGGCTTCAGTAGGAGCACTGCTTCTCTTTCCAGCACAGAGTGTGGCTGGTATCACACAGCGGCTGCAACATCAGACTGTCGGAGCCTGAGAAGTTCTCGCAAGATCTGAAGGATGTTGCTATTTGCAGAACACTCTAATGGAAAAGTCAGTAGTCCTGGAGGAAAAGGGCCAGTATTCAGAGCTTGTGAGTGGAAATCATGTGTCCTTATGTCCGGAGGTGGCAAAGCTGAGTTCTTCTACATGGCTGTAAGAGTTAAAAATCATCATTATTTAAAAAAAAAAAAAAAAAAGAAAAAAAAAAAAAAAAAAAAAAAAAAAGCCACCAAAATGAGGAATTCAGGACCTTGCCCATGGCCACAACCAAATCAGTGCGGAGATGTAGAGGACAACCATTCCCACGTGGTGGGGATGGAAGCACTGCAGGGTGGGCTGCCCAGGGCTCCCTTCCTGCCCCAGGGTGGGCGCACAGCTCTGCCTTTGCTGAAGCACACTGTGCTAATCCCTCTGGCTGCGGCTGTCCCTGATAAGCCATCCAGCCAACTCTGATTAGTTTCCAGCAACTTCATTAGAAAAATAACGTTAGAAGCAATTGGAAGTCAATTATGTTTTTTTTATGTGACTAATGTTGTTAATTATTATCACTTCTATTAGTCTGCCTAATCCTGCAAGATCCTCCCATTAATAGATGTTACTAATTCGTACCCTCAGTGCACTGACTTCTACCAGTGGATTTTGGAGCATTTCCCCAACCTGTACTCTATTTTGAATTTACTGTCGATTAACGTTTTATTTAAAGTTGATTATCTTGAGATGTGAGTTTCCACGGTGTCCTATAAACATGGAGAAAGCGTTGCAGTCTGGGTTATTTTTACAATTTGTGAGGCAAAGAAAGGAAGGGTGGTGGTTTGGGAATGCTGGGAGATGTCTGATAGAAAATGAAAATGGGCAGAAAAAGGAGCTGGTGTGGTGGACCCCTCTCTGTACAGCAGGTGAGGATTGTGCTGGTTGTGGAAGGAGGAAACAGGGTCAAGGGAAATGTGAGTCTCTTTTCCACATCCAGGGGATCTCTCCCAACAGGACCTGAAGCCTCCCATCTCTCCTTGTGCCCCAGTGTAAGACAGAGCCATGGCTGAGGGGCGAGCGATTTGGCACGAGGAGTATGTTGATGAATGCAAAGCAGCTCAGGGACCGTGAAGACTAGGCTGGATGAGGAGAAAAATCCTTTGATCAACACTTCTGCCACGTTTCCTTTCATTTTTCCTCCTTTTCTCTTTTTTTCTCCTCCCTGAGCAGCTGCGCCAGGGAGATGCATGGAGCAGAGGGGCCTTGCTGTGCAGCTGCTGGCAGCTCTGTGCACTCCTGGGTGCTGCAGAGTGGGGTGGTGGGAACACAGCCTGCAGAGTGTGGTTTTATAACGGATGGAGGGCTGGCTGTTTCAGCATCTCCTCTGGTGGAGGAGCAGTGCATGCCTGTGTTGCAGGGAGGCAGCTTCATGGTGGGCTCACCAGCAGCAGGGATGACACAGCAGGGCCTGATTTATCTCAGGAGCTCTGCAGAGGCCACTGGAGTGCCACTGGTACTCCCCACACGATGTTTTATTATTAGTTAGCAGCACAGTGCTGTCATTTTGTATTTTGTTAATATCAACACGTTACAATTTATTTGGAATTTATCTGTCTACACCCTAAGGCCTTTTGTTGGCCTCCCCACTGGCTTCAAACATCAATAGAACTTGTGATCTTGAAGCAGGAGGATGGGGTGGCGGAGAAGTCACGTTTGGTCCAAGGCACTGATGAGTTTTGTGCTGCTGGCTTAGCTATGTGTAGCTGGCATTGCGCTCACTGCAGCACTGCAGCTGATTTACTGCGTGCCTCTGGTTGGGTCACTCAGCTTCCTGCTCTGCTGCAGTTCTCCACCTCAAATTAGCACAATAATGATTTATTTCTCAGCTTTGATTTTGCATGTGACTTTAATGGTAATGTTAATTTCCAGCGTGTGCTTCAAAGAGCGTAATTCGGGAAAGTGCTCTGAAGTTTTCCATATGTTATCAGATAGTGACTGTAAAAAAAACCCAGACCTCTACTAGATCTAAACTAACAATGGTTAGTGAGAATAAAAGCAATTTGCAGTCAGTTAACGTTCCATGTGATTATTTATGTGTAGCTTTCTGACCGCCTGGTGAGAAGTATTATAAACTCTGCGAGGAGTTTCTGGGTAGAAGCCCCTGTGGGGCCATGTGGGTGCTGCGTGCCTGTGCCCTGCAGCCGCCATTGCTAGGGCAGCTGCACTTGCCCTAGGAACAGAAATATCCCTTTGTATTTATTTGTTTTGGTTTTTTTTTTTTTCTTTTTAATGCTCTTCTGAGGATGGGAAGCGAGTGCAAAGCTCTTGCAGGTGGGAGGAGAGGAATGCTCTGTTGTGAGCCTGCCCCTTCTCTGCCTCCTGCTTCCAGTGGGAGCTCAGATGGGCCACTCGTTCCCTCTACACCTTGATTTCCCTCCTTAAAAAAAATTGCAATCAGGCAGTTTCCAGATTTGCATCCTTAAATTCATAGATCAGCCCCATAGACGTGTCTTTATCAAAGCAAAGGTGGAGGTGAAATGAAGTCTCTCCTCACACCCAACATCCAAATGACTCCACAACACAGGCCTATCCTGTGTGGAGCTGATGTGAGGGGGTTTTGGGGAGGTGCTGTAGGATGGGTATTATGAGCTGCTCAGAGCTGCTGGCTAATTTGGAGAGGGTAGTTGTCCTGGCCACTGCCCTGGGTATGGGAGCACGGAGCTTAAGGAACAAAATTGTTTGCTGAGCAGTATATGACAGGGTGCAGATGTTTTGTGTCTCTCATCCATTGAGGTCAGTTGGAGTTCTGCCAAGTTGAATGACGTGCACTTAGAGGAGGCAGAGTCCCTCCTGCAGATGAGTGCTGAGGGACTTCTCTGTACACTGCAGGATGGTAGCCTGGCCACAGCATCATCTCTGTGCAAGCAGGGCTTGGGGCTGCTTGAAGCTGACATCAAGGTAAATTGAGAGCAAGAAGGTCCTAAGTAGCACAAGTGCTCCCCATGGCAGGTTGGCTCTCTCCCTATGGAGCTCCTATGGTGGTTCACTTCTCTTGCACAGTTGTGAGCCCCTTTTCTCTCCTCCCCGGGGGGATCTCAGTGCTGCGCTGGTCTTCAGCCCCTGCCAACATGAAGCTCTATGCTCACGAGCTCTATTTATAGGGAATGTAATAAGATATCAATTAAATGAAAACAAACTGAAGATGTCTGACAATGGAAAACTTAGAGTGAAATGAAGTTATTGGTAGCAGTTGCTTAGAATCTCATCAACTCTTTATAAATGATCCCCATTGCTGTGCAATGCTGGTGACAGCCCCTGCATGGGGCTGGGGCCAGAGCACCTCCCTGCTTGTATAGGGGGAGATGCTGATGAGAAATGTTCATTAAGAACATGTTGGATGGAGACTGCTAATTGGATACCATGATTTAATGTTTTCCTGTTTGCACGCTGTATTTGGAGGCTATGGTATTTATGGTCCAATGGGGAGGATGTGAGCTGGCATCCAGAGATGAGATTTCTGTTCCTTCACTGCTTTATGACCCCCTTTCCTCTTGAAAAACCTAGCTGTGGGAAGGCCAGAAAATCAGAGATTTGTCTGAGTGAATTAGACTCTGTCTTTCTAAAAGCCATTTCTCTGTACATTCAGCTGCACACTAAGTATTGCTTTGGCTTGCTGCCCTGCACCTCTGCTGTGTCAGCACTGGGAGAGCCTCCCAGTCCCATCCCAACCAGCGCTTGGTCTTCAAGGCTGTCTAAGCATTTAGCTCTCCCATGGCTTCAGGAGGGTGGCCGTGAACATATGTGTTTGGGACAGAACCTCTGCTCCTGACACCATGCTGCCCAGGGCATCTCTGTGCCTTTTCTTCAAAGCTACCTGAAAGCAAACTATTTCTGTTTAAGAGCTGGAGCTTCTTCTGCTTTGTGTTCCCAGCCTGGTGATGTTATTCCTTGCCTAGTGTTATCTCTTGACAGATTACTGTGATGTACAAAGCAAGGAATTCATTATCTTTGCCTAGGTGAAGTCTTATCCTATTTGTCCTTGCTGTTATTGCCAACTCTTTCAGAACTTCTCTCTTCTGCTGCTCACTTCTTGGTTCCTACCTCTATCCCAGCTGCCCTGGGCTGCTTTTGCCAGGTGCTCTGTCCTCCACTTACCCACCTGAAAAGCTACCATGCAGAGCAAGCTGCCTCATCTGGCCTTCTAAAAACACATGGGACATGTTTATGTGCTGCCCCCAGGCTCTGTTTGATATTATTTCATCAACTGAGGGCAAGAGGAAGGGAAGTGCTGAGTTGAGGGAATTCAATAGGTGCTGTTTAAAAAAAGAAAATATGTCCAAAACCACAAACATGATCTCATGCAACACAGACGTTGTGATCTGGGAACTACAAAGGGCTGAGTTTTTGTGTCTGGACAAACAAAGGAACAGAAATAGCAACTCAAAAGTATTCATTGTCAAAATGATCCTTGTTCCCCGGCCATATGATTTATACGGAGCAGAAACCAGGATAGCTGTGCTTTGCACCTTTGTGTAAGTGAAGAAGAGTGAAAGACCAGCGAAATTCTTTGCTCTGGGTTTAACCCTGGGTGCTTCTGTGGTATCAAAGAAAAAGCTGCAGTGGCCTAAGTCACTCGATGGCTTCTTCATGCCGACATTAGAAAATCAGCCTTCAAGTCATGCTGTGGATGAAGTGCATGTGATGTCACTGCCTCTTCTCATATAGAAAAGTCACTTGGAAGTTATATGCAATACTTTGAGCCTGCCCTGGTATTTGTACGGACAGCAGCATCCTGGGGTTCACTCTGGCTGTCCTTCTTATCAGCTGCCTCCTGTTACCCTTTCTGTCCAAGAAAGCCAGCTCTGGCAATCTCTGATGCACCTCTATGCAGTAACTGCCTCAGAGCAGCACTGTAAAGGGCCCTGAGAAACCGTGGACAGCATGGAGCTGTGAAAATTGCATTCCAAGGGCAGAACTGGCACTGTGAGTGTAGGTCAGCACCAGGCTCTGCTCTGCTGACCCATCTTCCTTTTGCCTTGTTGTTTTCAGTGGGACTTAATGTTTTTTCCCCAGAGTCCCTATTTTTTTCTTCTTTGGATGCTTGGGTCTGCACAGATCAAACAACATACTTCCATCATTACAAGTCAGTGAGTCACAAGAGCTGTAATAACTCTATCATAAAAATAACCTTAGAGCCCTAGTGCAATTGCTGTGCAGGCTGGGATGTGTTCTTGCATTCCCCTGGGATGGCTGGAGGCAGACTGAGGAAGAGAGCCGAGGAGGGACGGTCATGCTCATGAATAGGCTTTGATGATTTCTCATATCTGCTTTTTGTCCTACTCCCAGACAGCTTTCTACTCTGATCTGAAATGGATGCTTCCTTTGAGCCCTCCTCCATCTCTATTCCTCTTGTTTTGTCTCTACTTCCTTTTTTTTTTTTTGAGGGGAGGGGGAGGGAGAGGGGAAGGGTAATGGTGGTGGTGTTCAGAAAGACCTCATCCATTAATAGAACAGTGTCTGCTCCAGATGCTTTAGCAATAGTGCTGCAGAACAAATGATATTTTAAATAATCAGCTCTTTTTTGTCATTCCCTGCCATTACTCAGGAAAGAGGAGCAATAGCATTATTTTCTGATGCTACTCAACTGATGCCTCTTGCATCACTCTTGAGCTCTGCTGAAGGTGCAAATTCTCAGACTGGAGGACTGTGGAAATGGGGTGCTGCCCTGCAGGACATCACGGCCCCTTGTCCAGCCTGGATGATGGGTTCTTCAGTAATTCAATGTGGAGCTGGGCTCAGCTGAGCATTGTGCCCTGATTTCCCAATGTGTGTAACAGCTGCTGTGCAGGCTGCCATGAGACTTTATCCATCAGTTACATTCGGGACTTGTCTTGAGTCCTAGGGAGTGAGCCTAGGAGGACAAGGACTATGTAAGGTGAAATGGCACATTCCATCACCTGTGTATCTTTAGGAACATGCTCTTGATGGCCTCAGCTTTATCTTCCAGAGCTGCTTTGTCTGTGTCATAGGAGGAGGATAGTGTTGGTGAGTGGCTTTCCCAGAATAATCCAGCAGTAATGGGTTTGAGCATGAGATGAGGCTCACTTTGAGTTGCAAGCAATCCAGACACATTCATGAGACACAGACACAACTGGTCACAAGTAAGGTATTCTTTTTTGTTTTTCAGTAATATTCATTATATGATAAAATGGTAAATGGAACTACTTGCTGAGCCTCTTACTGGTTTTCCTGTTTGTTTCTGCTTTTTTTTTTCCCACAATTTGGCACAGAAAGTACAGCTCTTCCAGCTGTTGAGTTTCAGGTTACCTTCTCTGGATATCTGTGTCTTCTGCTGTGTTTCCTGTAGCTCCTCATGGTGACTCCCCCAAACTTCCTAGCAGAGCCACACAGCTGGTGAAAAATCACCTTGGAGGTGATTTTGGAGGGATGCAGCTTCATTTTTGAAGTCCCAGAACCTCCCTTCCTCATCCTCAAAGCCTACAGGAGATCTGGTCTTACGGAAAACTCAAATTGTGCATTTTCTTTCAGAAAGAAAAAGCTGCCTGGAACCGAAACTGTTTGGTGGTGCATAGTATTTAAAAGAAAAACAACAGCAAAACACGTGAAAAGTTTCCTGGAGAGATGAGAGGACAAAGGGTCCTTTCTGTACTCGTTCTGTGAATTTAAGGACAACTTGATCTGGAATCCCATGCAATGTGCTCAGAGGCTACACAGTGTTCCCCACTTGCAGCAATAGCTGCAGGCTGGATTTAGTTTCCCAGGGACGAGTGATGGCCAGGATGCCAGGTGTAGGAAGATGCTGTGTCTGCGTGTCCTTCCTCCCTTCCGTCCTGCTGTCACCCATGCTGGGCTCCCCAAGTTCACACAGAGTTCTGCCCCGGCCATGGGCTGCTCAAGGATGTTGTGATCATCACCTGCACTCTGTCTGCTCTCAGCTCTGGGCTTTGGCCCAGGAGAGCGATCCGTCGTACTGAATTGTGTCATGTTGTACTGACTGTGTTTGGGAGGAATGAGGCTGCTGAACTCATTTTGCCTCTGACCTGAGTGGATAGAAATGCAGGTCTCCAGATGGGCAGCCAAAGGGCTGTGCTGAGTGCTGCTGCTCCACCTCACTGAGACCTGCCTTTTCCAGAAAATCCCTCAGATTCCTGGAGCACTCACCAGACCTTTGCTCCATCCTCAGATAGTGCCCTGCTTGCCAAATGGTGTTTTATCAGCTGCCTGCTTCAGCCCAAGGTGATACTGACCTGATACTTGGGAATGTGTGGTCAGAAGACACTAGTTGTTTAATGCATGATGTTATCACCATTTCTGGGAATAGCGGTGGTGCAAAATGAAGTGAAAGCTCCAGCTCCTTGCTATTACTTTCCTAGGAACTCCTAACCTTGTTAGAGCTGTCCTTCCCAGTGCTTCCTCATTGGGGAAGCAGCAGCCCCAGCTCTTCACCTGTGCCTGAGATCAGGATGCTTTCTTCACTGATGTGCTGCTTCCAAGTCCTATCCTTAAAAAGCAAATTCCCTCTGCAAAGCATAGACATAGGGGAACTGCTCACCCACACCAGAGCCATACCTTTCCCCCTCCTCAAACAAGCTCTCCCCCTGCTGCAATGTCATTCCTTAAGAAACTGATTCTGAAAGTGAATCTGTGTGACCATGACTTTGTGCAGCTTGGTCATCAGTCAGCAAGGCCTTTGTACTTTCATGCTTACCAAACCAATTCTCTGAAGGACATAGCAATCGGGGTTTTTTTCTTCCAGTTTCTTTCATGCAGATCACACATGTGATGTCACTTAACAACTTGGAGATACTTATAAATTGTTACATCTGTAGCTAATTAATCTTAAGGGCTTGCTGGTAGGATTGTGTAGCACTCATAAAATAAAAAGCATTCATGCCATTTTTACCTGGCCTTTTTTTTATAGTTTACAGTCTAAATCTTGTGGTTATCCAGTATGTGAATTTGGGCAAGTCATACAGCTCTTGCAACTTATTTTTTTCCATTGAATGCTAATTCTGGTAGCTCTTAGCAGCTTTTGTAGGCTACTCTGAAATTGTATGAGATGAAGAGCACAGCGAAGTTGCTAACTAGCTTTGGCTTAATTCTACAAGTAGCATGTCTATTGATATGGATATTGGCTGCAGATAAAAGCACCAGTCTGTCTTGGTGATGATATAATTGGAATGAGGTTTTAATCCAAAAACTGTGAAGACAGACAAGACTTTTTCAAAGGAATATATTATTTTGGATCATTCAGTGACCTTGGAGCTCCTGATATGTAAAGTCTGCTTGTGACACGGCTCTTCATTTCTTTAACTGGTGGTTAGATGTCAAGAGGAACCAGAACGTTGCTGTATGGGACCTGCTGAATCACAGCCTGAACCACTGATGGATCACCTGAGGTGAGCCCTAGGAGCACAGCTGAAGGCAATTCACCCGTGCTGCTGGAAGGGGTGGAGCTTGGCTCCACATCTCCTAGACCCCATTTAAGAGCTGACTACCAGAGGGGCAGGATCTCTTTCTGGAGATCCCTCCTTTTGGCATTTTGGCCAGTGAGCCCAGGACAAGGGTAAGCCCTCTATCTGTTCTTTTTTGGTGTAATAACCTGCTTAGCCAAACTCTCTCATGTATTTCTTAATGATAACATCTGTATATTCATTGGTTATACAGTTGCTCCCTAATGTGCCTTGGGATACTAAATCCACCTTGTAAATAAATGGGGTTCGAGTGCTAAATTACTGCAATGATTCTGATATTTTGCTTTCCATACAGTTTTAATGAAGTTGTTTCTGTGTAGTAGCAAGGGAGTGTGCTGGATCCACCACAGTCAGCCGCACTCCTTCTACCTACGTACACTGAACGTATAGAGATCATGTCTTTGCCAGTGGGTGGCTGGCATTGTGGATAAGGACCTGCCTCTGAGTCAGCTCTAATGCATTTAATACCCCCCTTCAGGCAATAGTAGCTTACACTTGTAAACTGAAAAGCTCTTTTGGGTTATGTTGCTCTAGATAAAGTGTTACATGCTGTACTAACCCATAGCATGCATCGCAGGCTGATTTAAAAACCATGCTATGCTCTCAGCTTTAATGTACTAAAGAACAGCCAGGACCTTGACAGCTCGCTAAATCAGAGAAGTGATTTGGAACCGTTGTTTCCAGAGTGCATGTGTCTGGCTGAACAGCCCAAATTGTAGCCTCTGTTAAAGTAGTTGCAATTAATTAAGCATTGCTGCGATGTGCTGGCCTGGGCTCCTGCCTCCATCCTGCATAGGAAGCAAGCACAGAACTGACAGGGTGGTAGGAAACAAAACAGGACAAAAAGTCTTGGTGGTGGTGAGCGAGGGAGAGGGAAGGAAGGGAGGGAAGCGGAGCACTCACTAGCAATACCTGGCCTGGAGGTAGATGCTGGCAGCTGCTGTAGAGCAGGGCTAAGGATGGGACCATGTTTGTGATCACACATGCTCACCAAACTGCACCACTGCTGGAAATGTTCTCAGGGATTGCAAACCACAGATTACTGAACTCAGGTAGTCCAAGCTTCCATCCAAATTGTGTAGGTTTTGTAAGATAGGAGAAAAGACATGAATATTGGGCGCATGCATCTCCTGCCTTGCCTTTCCTATGTGAAATGGTGAGGTTAGTCCAGAGAAACAAAGATGCTTTTTCTCCTTATTTTGGTGGACTGATTAGATTTTAGCTGTGACATCTGTGATTCTCGTTACTGGAATCAGCGCAGTACAGTCTGACTGTCCTGGATAGCAGGCTGTCGCTGTGGTTTGTCTGCAGGCCACGTGCATGCAGGAAAGCAAAGCCACTACTTAGTTTGAAGCCCTGCTCCTAAGAGGGCTGTAATACTGAAGTCACAGGGCATCCAAGCGACCTAGATGTAAATTACTCTGGTTTCTGGGGGTGTATAGCCCTCTTAGCCATTGGAAGCAGAACGAGTCTGCCCAGACTTACTGCTGCAGGATATCCATTCATCAAAGTACGTGACATGAGTAGCAAAGAGTTTCCCATCTGGAGGACTTTCTTGACCCCCTGAAATCCATGGCAATATTCCCACCTCTGAGCAGAGGCTTTGCTGCAAAGAAGCAGCAGCAGGACCTTTGCTGATGGACAAGGATAGAAGGCAGATATGCTCAGTGTCTCTGGAACACTCACAGACAAAGTTTTGTGATGTCTGCCTTATTCACTACATGTCTGTTGATTTTTCATTGTAGGTTCCTTGCATTGCTGCTTATTTGACTGATAAGCATATCCACGTGAATTAGAGAAAAATGGGTCAGTCTTTAAGTATCTGAATTAAGATTTTTTTTAACATATTTTTTCAGAATATTTTTCATTGACATAATAGTAAGATCTTAGACTGTCCTGAAAATCTGATGACTAAACCATCTGGTGGACGTGTAGATCATACCCTTCTTTCCTAACACGTATGGCCTTAGATAATTAACCTTTGCAGCACCACTGAGACCTGTAAAGAACTTGCTGATCAACAGCAAGGCAGCAGACCTGTTCCAGGTCAGAGGAGTTGGTGTGGGAGCTGGGATTGGATCCAGATCTCCCGAGACAGGGAGGTTTTTGAGGAATGTCTCTAAGGACATCTGGAAAGTCACTTTGTATTAAAAAATAAATCTAAAAAAATCGTAGGACATCCAATGCAGAAACAGCATCTCAGTTGTTCAGTTGTAAGAATAAGAAGTTTCTTAATGACCTGATGGAAAGGCTGCAGGGAATTCTCTTTATATCTGAAACTCCCTAATGGTTAATGCAAACCTCTTCTCTGTGGTCGATGTATATTTGCACTGGGAAATTGAATTAGTGTTTCTTACTTCTAGACAGCTCCAGTTAGACTTGGGTAACCTCAGCTGAATCTCCTTAGGTACTGACATGGCTGTGCATGCAAAATGTCTCTGCCCTTCCCCAAGGGTCACCACTGTCTCCTGGCTGATCCCTCACACAATGATGGAGGACACAGGTGGAAGTTTGGCTCCTTGTGGCCTTGGGAAGAAAACCGCTGTAAATTGGAAACCCTCATTGCTGAGGCTGCTCTGAATTAGCTGACAGCGGACCTCAGACAGGAGTTAATGAGATGGAGAGTTATAGCCCCATGGGTGGGTCATGCTACACTAACTGCGTATCCCTTTGTATCATTGATGATCCTCCTCAGTGCAGAAATCCACTCATCAGTGCCCTGGCTCGGGTTATGAATACTCTGTCCCCCGGTGCAGCTGTAATTAATCCCTCTGTGCCCATATGGTGGGCAGGTGTGCTGCCCTCCTTTGAGAATCTGATCCTGGTCTTACCCTGAGTGTTGGGTTTCCAGAGGGAGTCTGGGACACGGGAGCAGTGGGGTGACAGCCAGGGCTGAGCCCCTCTTGGGCACACAGCTGTGAGAGCAGGAGGCTCCTGAGATGGGAAGCACTGCTCTGGTGGTGAGCAACAGAGCCGGGTACTGGGACATGTATGGCACAATGTCCCTGAGGAATGAGGCAAAGAGAGGGAAGTACAGCAGCTTCCAAGGTAGGAAAACAGAATCTGCCACTGAACTGCAGGGCTTTGGTATGATGGTTATCCATTAGAACTTGTGTTGGGAATGTGTGTAGCCAGCATATATAGCAGTTGGATAACAATTGCAAACCTCAGCCTCCTTTCTTATAGTAGTGGGGTCCTGGTAATTTGGAAAAAATGTCAGTGGTTTTGGGGTTTTTTTTTTTTTTTTGAATTCTTGGAGGAAAAACTCCCATGTAATTTCTCCTGCTTTTGCAGCTTCCTCCATTTGCAGTTGGACTGTGCTGCTGAAGCAGCTGACACCTTCTGCTCTGGCAGAAACTGCTTTGTGCAGGGGGGCTTTACAATCTTCTGTGATGGATGGGGCTGGGCAGATTGGACAATTCACTCCTTATGCTCTAGATATGACATGCTGCACCAGAACTGAAGTAATGCATCTGAGTTGAATGACACTTGGTAGCCTACAGACGGGTCACAGTGGACTGCTACAGACTTTCCTGGGTGCAAGTGAGCTGGCAAATTGGTTGTTTGCTTCTAGATTCTTCTTTGCAAAGCACTAAAACATGCTGTGGAATCCTTAGGACAGAAGCTGCACTTTTCCCCCTCTGGCTGGGCTGGTTATTTTGAAACAAATGATTTGGGTTCAACAGAGAGCCCATGCTGCCTCCGCCTGCTCTCCCTGGGCGCTGCTTGGTGGGGCTTGGCTGTGCTGCAAGTTGTGGAAAGGTCTCATTTCCAGCCAGGCTTCCTGGAGCAGAGCCAGCTTCTCCTGGCTTCCTAGCAGGATTTTGTATTACTGTGGCCTCTGGGCCCAGCTACTTGCTTTTCAACTTTTCCAGTGTGCACTGGGCTCCTACTGCTGATGCTTAGATCTTAGTAAGCGTGGGTTAAGCAATGCGTGCATGCGATTGGGGTGCAGCCTTTGTCTTGGGAAGGGACAGGGAGAGGCAGGCAGGAAGCTGCTTGTGACCGTTTTGTTTGTTCAGTTGCCTCCAGGTCCCCTTTGCTCCACCGGAGCTCTTGGAAGGCTGTTTGGAGGCACTCAGGAACAAATTGGTTGCGATTGATTTTGGCAGTTCTTGTACCCCTTGCTCCTGACAGGCATCCTGCTGCAGAAGAGCCTTCCTTGCTGGTAGTATTCAGGAGTTGAGTTAGTAAGCCCGGAGAACACAGCAGGGCCACGCTTTGTGTATTAGGGCTCTTAGTCTTCATGATTTGCACTGGGGTTTGTGTTAAGGCAGAGCAACTGTAAGAGACTAATGAACGTTGGTCCAATGCATGTCCAATGTCTAGAATGTAGTTCTGTGCTGTGTAAAAGGGGATGGGCACATGCAGTTCCTGAAGTTCTCTGCCTACTGGACCATTAAGCTGTGGTTTATAATGTTTTCAAGGACTTTTTTTTGCTCCTAGAGCAAGAGCTTGGCATGATGGTACTGCTGGGACAGTGAGCTGGTCCTTTCTGGAGCTCTTTCATAGACTTCTGTCTGCAGAATAGCGTAAAAATAAATCCCTTTCAAGCCTGACACAGTGAACTTCATTAAGGAAACTCAAATTCTGAAGGAAAAAATGCTGCTTCCCTCAGTCCCTGAACGGCAGCAGAAGTGTCACTTGAGTTGCTGACAAACTCCTGCCCCATCTCTGTGTGCAGCCTGCAGTAACTCCCCCTCTGAAATATGAAGTATTTAGAATTGCCAAATTTGGAGTTTCTCATCCATTTGCTCCCTTAGTTTTCATGGTGGGGAAAGATGAGATGTATGTGCTCTGCACACACTGCACAGCCAGAGTTGCCTCCCTCAGCCGACGACCAGCAGGGTTTTGCAGCCAGTTGTGTTTCTGGTGACCCAGATGAATTCTGATCCCTGATGCATGTGGGATTTCCCTCCCTCCCACTTTTAGCTTTTAGGGTGTTTTTTTCTTTTTTCCCCTTTATTGATAGTTTCTAACATTTTTGAGGGAAGCTCTTGCTAACTAATAATTGAACCACCAACAAAAAGCATGAAAAAGACCTCAACTGAACTGAGGGGATTTGTTTTCATTTAAATTGGCAAATTCTGTAAATGCAGAGCAGGAAAACATGATCTTCCCTGTTGTCATTTCTTTATGGGAAACAGCTTGAGCCGTGTGTAAGGGGCTGTGCCCTCTGGAGGGGCTCTGCGCCGAGGAGCTGTGTTTCCCACAGCCTGTACTCCTCCCTTAATCTTTTGCTCCAGAACTCAGGATGAATCTCTGGGCTTATTGGGGTGGGTTTCTTTTTTTCTTTTTTTCCTAATCTTGTTTTAGAGTGAAATCTCTGCTGACCTGCCAACCACAACAAGCAGCACAGGATCCTGCTGCCTGTGAGTCTGCCCCTGGCAGCCCCTCTGCTCAGGGTTTGTCTCTGAGGTTGGAGCCCAGCCTGGGGTTCAGATACTTTCCGTTTTACAATTCAGAGTACTATAATAAATGAACAAATAGCAGCCTCTTTCCCAAGCACACACATATACGTGTATACGCACATATGCAAAGCTTAATTCTTGCTGTCCGTGGGCCTGGGGGCTGTTTACGTACAGCACTGCGTGTTTATATATGGAGTTCATCTCCTCAAGTGAAGACAGATTAAGCAGCAGGGTGAATAGACCAGTTATGTGAACTATGGGATTTCCAACCTAGAAACACTGCCAACACCAAGCCAGACAAATTGGTAGCGCAGCAGTGTTTCTCATTAATGTACATAGAAAGTTGTGCCTTGCTGATAATGCACTACAGCATCCTGCTGGGAGGTTTGGGAACCCATCTGGGAGCAGCCAGCAGAGCTGCATTAGAGGCTGGGCTGTGTCTTCTCGCTTTCCTCTCTTTCTCCTCTGAGAACCTTGCAGGGAAAAAAGCCATCCAGCTCCTCTGTGCTGACATCCTGAAGTCTGTGGAAATAACAGTATGTGGATGGCATGGTTTGCTGAACAGGAATTAGACTATTGCAGTCTCCCTACAGCCTTTTCCTTCTGTATGTGGTTCCCGTTTTCCATCCTCAAACAAATTATTTCAAACTTAGAAGTAAGGTTACCTGTCAGAGTTGTACACGATGGCTTGCTTTGTTGTTGCTAGTGTTGATACTGATGCTCAGGTTTGTGGGGTGGTTTTTGTATTCTACAATGAAGCGCTTTCAAGTTCTCTCCAGCCTCTGCGCTTCTAAAGTGAAGCTTCTCCTGCTGACAGCAGGCTGGGGCTGGTGATGCTGCTGAGCTGACCTGGAACTGCTGATTCTGCTGGGAAACACTGGACAAAAGAAAAAATCAAGTCCAGTTTTTTTGCAAGATAGGAAAGGGCAAAAATGTACATTTTTGGACTTAATGCTTGTTCGTGGCAGATTCTTCAGAGCAGAAGATGCGTCTGCTGTATGGTCCAAACCATCAGTCACATTCAACCATTGTTCAGGGGCTGGTGTCAGGTGGGTAAGGAAAACACTTTGGGGAGTGTGAGCACGTGTCTGCTGTGGTGGGGAAGGCATGAGGCCATGCAGCTGGCCAGACAGTGCAGATGGTGCTAGGCTGCCTACGCTGGGATATTATTGTCTCTCCTTGCTTCATTTTGGAGAAGGAAGCTGGCACTCGGCTCTCATTGTTTGGAGCCAGATAACAGTTTGTGGTGGGACCTGGCTGGGCCTTTCACTTGCTGCATCATGATGGATTAATAGGAACAATGCATTAGTGTGTTGTGGAGACGGATTAGGAACCAGCAAACCTTTCCTTTCCCAGCCATTGCTGTGTTTGAATGATGGCTTAGGCATCATTTTATTGCATGAGTGATCGTCTCTTACCTGTCTGAAAGCATCTGCCTGCTACCTGCAGAGGTGGCACAATCAGTGTCTTACGAAGTGCTGATATCAAAAGTGCCCGCACGCTTGGAGCTGTTTTGCATCACATTAACATTTTTTTCACTGCCTATTTGTAGCTGATTTATTCATTAGGATCAATGCCGATATGCTTCTTGGAAAGCCAAAATGCTGCAACTAGCACTATTTTCTCTTTTCCCCAACAGTGTTTCCTTAGAGGGGGTTATGTTGCTTCAGGGTATGAATAATCTGGGTCAGCCTGTCCCCACATCAGTCTGAATTCCTTCTAGTAACTGTCATGTCTGCAATGCCATATTGTGCCTGACTGTTGAAATGACAGAGAATAGATATCTGTGATTCATGGAAGGGAATAAGAAAGGCAATTAAAGTTAAGAATTTGGATTTGGCATAGAGATAGCCCAGAAATGCCCAGGAATGAGTTTTGACCTTGAACTGAAAGAATTTTGCACTGAAAAGCTGTGTCCTACGTGGGTAGTGAGGTTGTGAACACTGTCTGGGGAAGGATGAGTTTCCCAGTTGCTGCAGATCTTCAGGGGTCATGTTCCCTTGCCCATCAGTGTGTGCGCCCATCAGTTCTTGTGCAGAGTGGCCCAGGATGAGCCTGTGGGGGTTGTCCACATGGTTGGAGTAAATCTGGGGAAACCTTTATGTGTTAGTGGCTGATTTTTCAGCTGTTGCTCACTGCCATTTCGCTATCTTGTGTGGTTTTCTTTTATGGTGTTTGTTATTTTAAATACACAGTTCTCTTATCTTTCCCAAATCCCACTGAGCTACCTCTGGTTTCTGCCATTAGCTGTCTGTTAGACTTTATGTGCTCCCTGAGGGCTGGTTAGGTGAAGGCATGGGATGCAGTGCTCTGCTGGAATCTTGCTCGAAGGCTCTGCAAAGCAGAGTCCCGTGGAGCTGGGAAGCTGCCAGCAGGCTCAGGCAATGCAAACTCCTCCATCTGGGTAGGCATGACTTATGGTGTATGTAAGAAGCTCGAGGTGCTCTATGTGAGCAGAAGCATTGCCCTACCACTGACAGAGATCCTCCCTACAGGGCAAACAGCAGCTATATTTCACTAAGCAATCCCATTAGCGTATAAAAGCACAATATGGACAAGAGTTCTGTTTCCACTGAATGGTGCCTGGGTATTTTATGTTCCTCAGTGTTGAAGTCTGGCTGAGCTGTCAGCTTCCACTCTGAAACGAGCCAGAGTGTTTTCAGCAGTGTGAGTGCAATAGGGATGTGATTTTAGGGTTATGCATCCATGAGCTCTGGGCTGATGGAGCGAGTGGTGCTGACTGCCTTGTGCTGGGAGTGGGTCTGTGAAGTGCTCCAATTTGGCAAGGCAGTTATCTTGGCTGTTCTATATTTTTTCATTTAGAAAAGTGCAGTTCTTATCTTATGAAAATAGAGAGATTTCTCCATGAAGACGGAATTTCCCTAGTTAAACATCCTGGTTCATCTGCTTCAAGAAACATCCTCCCTTCGTTATTTATTTGCATTTATTTGCCAGCTTTATATAATTATTAAATAGAACTTGAGACAATGAAAATAATACTTTATGGGAATGTTCTGACTTCTTACAAAGGTCTTAATTGTGTGAAAGTGCCCTTCTGACTTGCCATCCTCTGTACGGAGTTGCGTAGCAACTACCTGCCCTCTTAGGTCCTGTTTGGAATGGAATATTTTTTTTTGTGGTGAAGATGAACTTGACTTTAAAATAGATATTTTGATCCTATTGAGTCATTTCTCTCTGGGAAATAAAATGACTTGGACTATGATTAAACTTTTCACAAATTTGATCCGATGATGGATGTTTCTTGCCAATTCCAAAATGTTTTTGTTCGGGACAGTTGGACTAAAACCAAAGGAAACTGAGGGTTGGGCTGAGTGATGCTCCCTTCTCATCCAGAGGCTTGAAAACACACCCATGGCAGGGAGAAAAAGGGATTTTTGTGATTTATTCATTTGCCCGATGGATGTTCTGTTGCCCCAAGTGTATAAGTGACTTTGAGGATCCCATGGGAGTGAATCCTATGAAGAATCACATGAAAAGTTCCACCTGGTCCATGCATGTGTTTATGGGACCATGTTTCAGTTGAGCTCCCTAGCTTCTGGGAAAGGGAAACTTCCCTTCTGTAAGGGTGCCTCATGCTCTGAGGATATGTCAGAGTTCTGTTAACTTTCCTTTGGAAAGCCATGCTCTCTGCTTGGTACAGCAGAACTGGGGCTGTCGTCTTCCACTGATGTCCTCAATACTGAGGAGGCAGCAGGGATGGAAGAACTGAGAGGACGCTGATGAGAATCATTCAGCTGAATGACAGCTAATGAGGGGGAGATGAAAACTTCTCACAGATGCTCATGGCAAAGGCTAGAACCTGATTTTTTCTCTCCTTTAAGGAAAGTTTGGCTCCTCTGCCTTTGTGTGACCTCCTGATTTAGCACCTCAGGTCTTCCAGGGTGGTGAAGAAAATAGCTGCAGTGATGGGCTGTGGGTGTAAATATCAGTCCCTTGCTCTGAAGGAGCTGAGCCTGGCTGACAGTGAAGGCAGTTCACACATCCCTAATTAGTGTGATTACTTGCAGGCACAGCTGCTTCTCCTCCACACCCCAAGGCACAGCACTCCCCTCCTGCACCCCAGCCCTGCCAGGAGGAGCCCGATGGATGTGAGCTTCCATCCCTGCCCTCCTGGCTCTGGGCTCACACTAGAAGAGGACGGGAGCCATGGTTCCTCTGTGCACATAAAGCAGCGTGAAGCCAGTGCCTGAGCTGCTGGCAGGACAGTGAGGTTCTTACTCTCTCACGACAGCTCAGCCACAACACCTAGCCTTGCCAATAAGCCTTCCCCCATCTCGCTTCAAATTGAGTAAATACCTATTTATAACAGGAGCTTAGTATTGTTTGTGCAAATGTGTATATCTGGCTGTATCTGTTTTCTCTTGTGGGATTTCTCTGTGAAATCCATTTGGTAAATGAATCATCTCCTGAGGCCTTGCAAATCTCTTGTGCAACCTCTGGTTTCACGTTCTGCATTATGCCTTTTTTTTTAGGCTAAACAGATAACCTTGAGAGATCCACTGAGACTTTCTTTCCTGGTTAGTCCTTCTAGAGGATCACAGGACTCTGTGAAATATATATTCTTCAGTGGTTATGAAGAAAAATAAAAATTCCAAGTATCCCTGAGGAGGGGAAATAAAGGCAGCAGCAGGGATTTGTTAACATTTAGGCAGGATCAGCCAAGAGACTGACACTGTCCAGATGGAAAGACCCACTTCCTGGCTGTAAAGATAACTCACTAAAGGAAACATTAGTTGTGGCTGCACTGGCAATGAGAAATACAATCTCTGCCAAGAATTCACCCCAAGTCCAGTGGGAGCTGCTTCTTTTCCTTTCCCTTGTGTGAAGGGTTCAAGTTTACTTAGTTGGGAAATATGCCTAGCATTTCCTGGAGGGGAATGATGGCCTGCTAGGTAAAGCAGGCTTGTGAGAGCTGGAGTTAGTTCCTTGCTGTGCAGGTGATGGTGGATGGCACTTAGACATGGTAAGGCGCGGGTGCATGGCTCCCTGCTGGTCCTGCATCACCTGGGCAAGGCCATTGGTGGCACATTGACACATCATGAGCACCTCCATGCCAGGCATCCAAGCGGGATGCTTGACCTGCACATCCTGAGCGGCTTCTGGCCATCTCAGCTCAGTGATGTGCGATGCCAGACCTTGTTCTGTCTCTGCAGCATTGTATTCCCTCTGCAAGGAGGATGTTCAGCAGTAGGCATGAACAAAGAGCAAAGGTTTCCAGGTTTGCCTGGAGGGACTGCATACAACAGTGATTTTGTTGGTTAACCCCTCCCCTCTCCCCCCAAGCTTGCTGTATAGCAGGGAGAGCTGAACTGGCTGTGCTAATGCTTTACATGCAGCCAACGGGCAGAGGATCTGATGAGATTATATTTGTCTGTAGTTCTCTTTCCCTGAGGTATTCAATAGCCTTTTAAGCTACAAAATTAACTGAGCAAATTGAATGCTAGGCCATAGATCAAGAATTATTGGCTCATGATTTGATGTGGAGGGGAACACAAGCTGTATTGCAGCGTGCATTTAACTCTCCACATTTAGACCACCTCACTTTGATGTGCACAGCACGTTAATTCACTTATTTGAAACGATGGAACCCATTGCAGCCCAATGCTGGGCTCCAGCCCATGGCTGTGCCTCACACTGTATGTTTTACAACCTTTTCTTTGTTGCCATGGCACAGATAAATACTTCAATGCTTTTGCTTTCGGATCATTGAGATTTTTCTGTCTGTTCAATTGATTGTTTTTCCTTCTTTTAATTTTTTTTTTTCTTCCCATGAAGTTGAATGTTATGCTCAACCTGGGAACGTCCCTTTGTTAACTGGGCATGATGCTTATTTCCAAGTGCTAGAAGTGATATGTTGAAAATAATCTTTGTGTAGGATCTATTTTGGTTTGCACTCTTACAGAAGTTTCTGAATTTTACATGAATTCAAAATACTTCTTTATCATCTTGGCTTTCCAGAGTGACATAAATAACAGCACTAACTGTGTAGCTTCTCTGGGGAAACTGAGTTTGTGTAAGAGAGCATGGGAATGAGGATGGATACATTTTTTTCTTTAAGATGAAGTTTTAGAATAGTTTGCTTGTTTGTGAACATCACAAAAGCAATAAAAGGAATTGACTTTCTGATATCTGCAACTGGATTCCTAGCCATCCTTTCCATAGAAGTGGTGACTGTTCAGCATGGAGCACGTCAGGCAGGTGCTCCATACAGGATGTGGCTTTCCCAGGCTTATCCAAGCTGGAGCAGTATCAGAAGGCCAGGGCTATATCTTCAGCCCTTTTTAACCTTCTCCTTGATCCAGGTTTCCTCTCTTTTCCTCCAAAATGGGTCAGGTCACTCAGAATCTCCTGTTGGTTTCTCACAAATTAAAAACACTCCAGCAATTTTCTATTTATGATTTCTTTTTCTATTGTCCTGTCAAAGCTGGTTAGGATCCAGTGTGTCCCAAGTTCACTATTGTCTTCTGGCCCAGTTGTTAAGGGCATAATTTGTCATGTTGAGATCTGGAACGGGTCCATGCTGCACTTGCTGTGCTTGATCACCATCTGTAGCCAGCTCTGTCCTGCACTGAGAGCAGTGGCTTTAGTGTGGGTTGGTGGAGGTTTTCACTATTTATTTGATTTTCTCTTCTGTGTTTCTTTCTATCTGACACAGCCAATATGTTGTGTAAGTAACTCAAAGTTGATATCACCTAAGAAGAACCTGTGCTCCTATCAGTTTTGATATGGCAAGGGAAAATAGCATCAATTTCCTGAAAACCACACTTCTGGCCTGACAGAAAAAGCTGCATGATGTGGGTCACTGCAACGCGACTGGCAGTCCTACCAGGAAGGAATAAACCAAGGAACGTTACAATGCTGAGGAGTTCTGTCCAAGTGCCAGGGAAAAGGAATAGGGGAAAAGCGATGGCAGAGCATACTGCAGATCAGAACTGACAGAGCTGCTACGGGAGCGTGGGTGAGAAGATGGCTTGCTGATGTTTCATGTCAGAAGGAAACCAGCGGGGAGATGGAGGGAGAGAGTGATGTGTACGTGCCAGTGGGACCAGGGCTCAGATTGCCCGGAGTGACAAGGGGTCAGGCGAGTGCTGGGGCAGGCTGGTGGAGCTGCTGAGATTTAGTACTGGTCATGTGCAAGCTGGGAAGGATGCTCGTTAGTAAAAGGAAGAGCTGTATCTATTAGATGTAGTTTTGCTGAGAGCAGCAAAACATCTGGTAACTTTCTTCAGCCATGTTAATTTGCTGTGTTACATAGCTGACCTTCCACAAACAAGCCATACACATTAAGCACCCTACAAAGAGCATGCGTGTGCCTTCAGGGATCTTCATGCTTGGCTGCAGCCAGGAGAAAGCCTCGCACGCTAGTCTGTTTATTGCTAGATTCCCAGTGTTAATAGCTCTGGGATTTCAGCATCAGGCTGGGAGATGAAGGTGTCTTTTCTTTCCCAGGTGGGCTTCTCTGAGGTGCTGTGTCTACCAGGAAATCTGAGGATTGTCTCTGGTGCTTTTGAAGAGCAAACGGAGGTGCATGCATTTCTATGTCAGTGCAATATCCCTTTTCCTTGGTTGCTTCAAACGTTGGCTGCTCCCCCACACTGTAAACAGCCTGTGCCATGCATCCTGCATCCTTATTTTCTTTTGCATCTTCAGCCCATTAATGGCTTGCCACTGGGACTGCTTATGAGTAGGGAAGGAATTGGGAGAGTTTGTTACTGAGCTGAGTACATGGACAGCCCCATGGGTTCCTCGTTGTAGGAGAACTACTTGTGAAGTGTGTCCAACTCCAGCCGAGGGAGCTGACCTCCTGGTCTTTGCTGACAGAGCTGCGCTCACAGCTTTCAGGGCTGGGTCTCAGCTTGTGCCAGTTGGCACTTTCCATCTGCAAGCTGTTGTGATTTGCTCCAGATGGTGTGTGAGAGCTGCTGTGCCCCCGGTTACTGGTTGCTCAGCTCACGATCTTGCTTTGGCATTTTGCATGCGACCATTCGCACCCTTGTCTGTGGTGGATGAGGAGGGGACATGCTGGGCTCTTGTGTACTCCAAGAAGTCTGTTCCCATCCACTTCAGATTTTAATCGCTTCCCAGAAAGTGCGTCAAAGGCAGAATGAAAAAGGTATTGTTGCCCCCAAAGAGTCTGCAACTGAAATGGAAACATTCAGCTGAAAGGGTGGAGACTGGAAAGACTAATGGCAAAGCGTCAGTGATCCCAAATTCAGATTACGATGCCCTGGTTTTTGTTTAGGTTTTTTATTTTTTCCCCCTGTATTCTCTCATGTTTTCTTAGTGCCTTCTGAATGGGAAAAGGATGTTTGTGAGGAGTGTTTGGATGAAGGAGCTGGGAGAAACTGAAGGAGCAACATGTAGTGTCAGGCGAGGGATTGAGAAATATGGCCTGGATGCAAAGAGCTCTAGATGAGACTAAGGAGAGGGGTGCAGAAGGGTAAAATTAAAAAATAATAATAAATAAATAAATTTAGAAATGGAGGAAGGAAGTTTGTTGCCTCTTCTGACTTTCTGCCATAGCTTTGCTCCTGTGGTGCCCAGCCTCTACTGCTGCCTGCCCTCTCTGCTCTTCTGCCACCTCCTCAACCACTGTCACCCTCCAAAAGACTCAGCACAAACTCCTGAGCTCTGCTGCCCTTCCTGACTGGATCTCAGCTCGGGTTTCGTGTTGTGCCCCCTCTGTGGCAGCAATGGCACAGGGAGAGCTCCACCGCAGCGCTGGGGCTGTGTTTGTGTCTGCTTCGTTTGTTTACGTGCTCAGTGTAAGCGGTGGATGAAGACACACAATCTATTTATGTTTTCCATCAAGATCTTCCCATGCCTGAAAGGCAGTCTGCTTGACTTAGCATTCCCGAGATGCTGCCAAGCACAGCAGAGTGCTGAGGAAGTGCCTCCTGCCTGCGCAAGCAGGAGGGCAGCAGGAAGACAGTGAGGCTAATGCTTTGTGAGGCATCTCTGTGCTGAGGCACTGGTTGTTTGGCCTAGAAGCAATGCTACGGTCCCATAAATCAGTTAATACCAGAGTTGGGATTGCAGCACACTACACACTTTGTGTTGAAGGTGACTGAGGAAAGAGTGGGGACGTGGAGCTCTGTGCCCTTCTTTGCTCTATGTGAGGGAACATGCATGTTCTTGAAAGGTTTCCTTCTGTTTGCTTTTTCTGAGTATGGAAGACAAGCTGATATGGTTGTACTCCTTATTCTCTGCACTCTGATGAGATAAACGTCAGAGCTGAACCGGAATATTTTCATTGAAAAGGGCAAAGAGAAAGAGTAAATGTGACATCTCTTAAGCCTGACTGTCTGCCTTGGAGGTGCACCAGAGATGAGAGCTTCAGCTGCTCTCCTCCGTCCTTTCCTCCTATGTGTGTTAAGGATATTTTCTCCTCACTGCAGAATCTCTCATTACTCATCTCCTCCCCATTGATTCCTTATGCTCCTCCAGGAAATCCTCTGGCTGCACGGAGGCACAGCATGCAGCAGGGTCCCCAGTGCTCTCCCTCATGCCTGTGCATGGCGCTGGTGCCAGTGTCAGTGGTGCATGGGAGCTGCTCAGTTCCTCTCCAAGCAGCGCCTGTTCCAGGCTTGCAGACAGACAAGTCTCCAAGGGGAAAATACAGTGGGCGGATTTTTTGCAGAGGGTTAGGTTTTTAATCTGGCAACCTCTGCAGCTATAGATAGATGTCTGATAAAACTTCTTGGCATGGGGTGTAGGCAGACGAGAAGGGATTTTCATCTTCAAGTGTATCATAAAAATGCAGTAAAGGCTCTTGTGTCCTGATTGCTGTTGGAGAACTCTGCTTCCAGTGAGGAGCACTGTGTTCATCAGTATCTGTAAGTAACTGAGACATGTTGGGCTGCACAGACACATACTGTGGTGAAGAGTTTCTTGCATATGTGTGTTCTTTCTGGTCATCCCAGCCATTTCTGTCCCTCACTGTAGAATCCCAGCCGTTCTTTCCCTCATGGAAACAATGCGGCTTAAGGCCTAAGTTTTTGTGCACAGTCCTTCATTTTTGGAAGTGCGGTCAGTAGGGGAAGTGGGTTTTCCACCATGATCTGCACCAAAAGTTCAGGCATCTTGAGGGTGCACGTGTTGCCTGCAGTTAGACAGGAAAGAAATCTTTAGAAAGGTGATGAGGGTATTTTAAATGCCCTGTGTCTCTGTGACAGCAGGCTAAAATAATATTTCGAGGCAGATGAAGAAAGCTGCCTGATGTGGAATTTGGTTGATCATGACTGACATGGATATTGGGGCAGTTCCAGGGAGAAGACATGTACGAGCAAATCCTCTGGCAGCTCAGCAGCAGAGTGGCTTAGTGCCTGGGTAGAAGATTTCAAGAGGTGAGATCTCAAGAATAGTAAAGCACCAGAAATCTTTGTAGCAAAGAAGAGCATCTGTAGAATATGCCAGGTTCCAAAAAATCAGCTCTCTCACATCTAACCAAGGCTAGGGCAGCGTGCTCTGAGCAGGCAGGTGGCTGGCCCAAGGAGTGCACCCCTGGGTACCCCTGAGCAGGAGGCATGCCGTGGCCATGCAGCATGCTTACTAGTCACAGCATCCCTGGGAAGAGGGAAGGATCCTCAGAGCAAGTTTTTCAAACACATCTTGGAGCCTGTGCTTTTCCGTTCTTTTAGTCAAAATTTATGCAAAATATCGGGTGGAGAAACGAGAGGCACCTGACTCAAATGGTTTACTGCCTTCTTCTGAACTGTTTTGTTTCTGCGCTGGTAGTTTTGCAGTCAGGCAGCATAAGAATGTAAAGGGGAAATTACTGCTAAACAGCCCTTTCTAAATCACTGTCAGCAAGTAGCAGGAGATGAGCCAGAAATCCTGTTCTTGTCAGCCTCACTCCAGTAATGCATTGTCCCAATTCAAGGAGAGCCCTCATCTTTTTCAGCTGTGTGTAGGTTGAGCCAAGTAGTAAGTCATGTAAATGATCGATTTGCTTTACTGCAGGTGATTGAAATGTGGCACAGTGGCAGGAAGAGTAGCATGCGTGGCTTGAGATGGATGAATAATGAATGAAGAAATAGTTTGCTTGTAAATGGCAGCTCCTGATTTTCAGCTGAAGTTCCAGGTTTCCATCTTGCTGTGCCTGGCTTTTGTCATGTAAAGCAGAAGAGAAGAGCATGAGGCCTGCGATGGCACATGGCTGGGCTGGTGGCATCCTGCCCCAGCAGCAGGGATGGGATCTCAAGACTGAAGAGTGCTGGCCCGGATTCAGATGGCCTAATTTCCACCTTTGTCTCCATCTGATGTTTCCTATTGGCAGATGCTGCTGAAAGCTGTGGGTCTTCCCACACTAGACTGGGAATTTAGGCAGAATTTAGGTCAGCTGAACCTGGGCCAAACTGTGGCTTGTCTAACTGTTCGTTTGATACTGCTTGTCACTTTGAGGATGTACCTTCCTTCCTGAGAACATGGTATCTGCTTCCTGCTGGGGGGGAAGAGAGCGGGGTTCTCGGTCAGCAGACTTTCCAGCTGGGAAGGAAACCATCTTTGTCCTGGTTGGAGAAACACGCAGGTCTGAACTGGGAGCAGCGCACCAAGAGATTGGGGGTAGGCAGGAAGGAAAAGATACATCAGAAATAATCTCTTCTTATTGCCAGGTGGTGTTCTCAGAGTCTCTTCTGTCACGGTAATTATGATTCAGGATAATAATCTTCAGACATTTCCTCGTCCTTCACCTGGTGTCCATAAGATGCTCTGTGAAGGTAGAGAGTCACCTCCATTTGCAGGTGGCACTACCGAGGCTTTCAGTTCTTCAACCAGCCCACATTGAGGCTGCCACAGAGCAAGTTCTTGCAAGTGCCAATGCCCATTCACAACTCATCTTTCTGGGCTGCAAGCAGTTAAATTGCAAAGCTTCTGCATAGAGAAACACATGCCTGAGGTCTGCAAACCTCACTGGAAAAAGTTAGGTTTAATTTTAGCATAGTGCGCTGCAGGCAGGTCCTGAGGTTATGGTCCAGGATTTCCAGGGATTAATCTAAGTAGGGCACAAATTGCTCTGGGTTGTGGAAGGTCACCCACTGCCACTGCCTTGTTACGGAGCCCTCTGTGCACTGCTTATTTCCCACTGCTGCCCCAGGCAGCGAGCTTCACTGGAACAGTGGGGATGGAGCTGGAGAAGGGCTCGTGCTGTGGTGCTGGTTTGTACCCAGCCATGCTGTAGCAGGCCAGGCTGTTTCAAGGGCAGTTTACTGGCTGGTGGAAAAGCATGTTATGGCATATGTTGGTCACTGGGGGCTGACAGCAATGAAGAGTGAATGAAGCTGGTGGCACGCTGCCTGCAAGAGGTTGTTTGTTTGTTTGTTTTCAGCTTCTTAGCCAGATTTTAGACTGAGCTCTGCTCCTATCAGTACCACCTCATCTATGCAAAGCTGGCTCAGACATGCCTCCAAGCTGCAGTTGTGCTGCTGGCTGACTGGCCCTGCTAGTGCATGGCGTGCTGGCTTGGAAGGAGTCCCCCAACACTCACATGGGGACTTCATTAGCGCAGAGCAGCAGACAGGGGAGGGATGTTGAGCGGGCCAGCTGGAGAGTGTGAAGGCAAATGGAGTCATTGGATGGAAGGGGGATCTTGGAAGGTGGCTGTGTTTGTCTAGACAATGTCTGTGATTTACATTTTTTTTCTCTCCCCGAACCTAGTCCATATTGAACGTTGCAATTGAAAGAGTACGCATTCTCTGGTTTGTCAGTGCTTCCTTGGCTCCTGCCTTGGACTCACACAGTGCTCCTGCAGAGAGGACCGATTTGGCAGCACTGGGAGTGCATCCAGGAGGTCTTTCTGCTCCTCCCTCACGTCTGGGAGGAGAGGATGTGGACTGAGTCCTGCTTGGGAAAGCAGCCACAGGGTTGTCCCCTTAGAGCTGTGATGCACACAGGTCCAGCAGCTCCTCACTGGCTGGACCAAGACCCACGGCCGCTCCAAACTGCTGCCACTGGGAGATGCGTGTGCTGGAGGCAGCAGCCCAGCAGGAAAGGGGTCTGCTCGTTCTCAGGGCAAAAATAGCGATGTACCTTTCATGGAATGTCACAGAGCTGACAGGGGGGCTGTGTTAACTGGGGAGCTGTCAGTCATAGTGGCTTAATGTGCCAGTTAGCAAGTATCATCAGGGGTTTTGAGATGGGCTGTGAGGACTGTGTTGGCAGGAGGTATCCTGTGTAATTGCACAAATTCCAGCTTCCTCCTCTCCATGGCAGGCTGGGAGGGACTGGGGCACACTCCCTGCTCATAGCAGATGCCTGCAGCCCAAAATACTTGGGTTTATGCTTCTTCTCAAGAAGCCTGTCTGTGTCTCTTACATATTCTTTGTCTCACTTTCTCATGTTTTTCCATTGTCTTCCACACTTGCCGAGGCTGCAGTTCAGCATTTTTCTTAAAGGAAAAAAAAATCCTGTTTCTGAGATGTGATATTTCCTGACCCACCACTCAGCAAAACCTCGCTAGAGTTGTCCTCAGCCTCACTGCACTCTTGTCTGAGATGGATTTTAACTCGACAAGAGAGCATTCCTCATAATTGAATCAGTTTAATGCTTAATTAGAAAAATTCTCTGTTTCCTCAGGGAAGATGAGATGTGCTGCAGCAGAGGGCAGGCCAGGCGTGCTGCTCCTCATCAGCCCAGCACAGCTTCCCCATGGTAATGCAGTATGGGAGAGCAGAGCCTTCCATGGACGTGTGCTGCTTCTCGCTTTGTTGTTCTGTGTTCTGAGCAATGGAGGCCGGAGAGCTTGAGCTGAATTTGAGTATCTAAGAAGTGGTGGCTGCATGACAGGCGCCTTCATCCCCTGGGATCTCCTCCTTGGATATCCCAGTTTGAGCAAGAGGTAGACTTTCTTTCTGGAAAAGAGCTTTTCCTCTGCCAGGCTTGTGAGAAAATCCCTGTGTGCCTAAAACAATAGGGGAGTGAAGAAAGAACACTACCAATTAATTCTCTTGGTTAGCATGCTTGCTGAGATCCAGAGCAGTTTAACTAGCTGCTAGTCCGTACGGTACCTCCAGGTCTTTCCCACAAGCAGCAGACCAGTCTGTATAGTGTCCTTTTTTTTTTCCCCCCAAAAAAAACTGCGGATCGTGTAGGAACAATCATGTTCTTCATCTTCTTCCTGAAATGTCAGCTCTGCTGTAACCTTGCAAGTGTCTTCCAGACAGTCCAAAGCGATGGAAGCTAGCTGCAGCTTCTTGCTCCCAGCCCCATCGAGGATGTTTGTTATTACTGTCCTGCAGTCCCCTCTGGACAGCTTTGGCCAGAAGAAGCCTCTCTTGCCATTTCTACAGCCCAGAGCCAGTGCCTGAAATCCAGCTCTTGTCTTTGTATTGAGTTAGCACTGGGGGAGCTCGGCCTCTGCCAAACTCCCGTAGCAGGAGCTGGATGCTGAGAGAGCTGGGACAGGAGTTTGCTAGTTTCTAAAACAAACTGTTTTAGTGGGTTTAGCACCAGATGGTGCGGGGTAGCGCTCTCTAAGGCTTCTCAGGCAGGGGGTTTCTGCTTGTCTAGAAATCCAAGGCAGTCCAGAGACACACCTCTATCAGGTAGGAACTGTTGTGCATTTTAAAATTTGGTTCTAACTAATACCTGTTAGGCACAGTGTACTGTAGGACTCCTTTAAAACTCAAGTCCTGTGCATCTGAACCTCCCTGCATAGCCACTATCTGCCATAAGCTAACAGGGAGAAAATGCACATTCTTTGCAAGCAGAGCCCTGGTGACCTGGGGAAATTAGAAAAGTAAGGGGTAAATGCCAGAAGGTCTGGTCTTTCTCCAGTGGTTTCCAACTGGAGTGCTTGCAGTGCTTGCCAAAAACTAACGAGGTCTGGTCTGCCTCCTGCTGTGCCGAGCTTGCGGCCAGCAGCCAAGAGCCGTGGTAGGGATTGAAGCCCAAAAGCAGGGTGATCCCTGCCTTCCAGAGCAGGAACATCCTGAAGCTCTCTGGGTCCTGCTCGAGTTGGCTTAATCATGGGGTTTTACGTAACTCAGTGTCAGGTAGATGTTGAAATGTAGTTAGAAATGCAGATGATATCATCCTGGTAGGGAGCCTGAGGGAGAGATGCCAAAGGCAGAGGTGGCAGGTGCTGAGGATTTCATGCAGTGACGACAGCAGCTCCGCTGGTTGCCACTCAGCTGGGGCATCACAGGTCCTTCTGTTTTTCATTGTCACGTCTGAAAATAGCTGCAGGATAACATGGTCCTGACACAGCGTGATGCCCGGGGCTGAGCTCAATGGGCAGGGGCTGAGAGCAGTGCAGAAGCCAGCATAAGAGCAGAGCAAGCTGCCTCTCCTGCCTTCATCCCCGGAGCCTAATATTAGCTCACCTGCGGGTATGACAGCTCTGCTGGCAGGCAGCCAGGCGGCCTTTTTGTCTCTCCCAGCTTATACAGCTCCCTTATGGTGGTGACAGCCCAATTATCTGAGCTTTTCCCATCTTCTCTGTTCCCGTTGACTTGGCTTGTGCTGAAGCGTTCTTGGGGGAAGATCAGTGTGTTTTAGCAGATGGACCAAGGCTGAAGAGCAAATTGTTTTAATCAACCTTCCCTTTTTTGGGAACATGGAGTACTTACTGAAGTGGCAAGGCGGCATCCATAATTTCACAAGGCAGCAGGCTTGTCTCTAAGGAGCTTCTCTGTTTCTTTGGATGCCGTGGATACGAGCAATTAACTTGCAAGACAAACTTGGCCTTTTGCCAAGGGCATTTGTATTTGCTTTCTGTTCTAGAATATGTGGGGGATCCACAGGCTGCATAAACCGGTGGGCAAAAAAGGACCGACTTCTCCAGTCGCTCAGGGCATTGTGCTCTTCTGGAGATGCCGGCCATGTTGTTCAGTGCTGCTGGAGCCAATGAGAGCTGGTTCTAACTTGCTATCTGGTGGGATGGCCAGTTGGATGCAGTAATGTAGATGGTGTGACAAACACTGTATTCAGTGCAGAAAATAAAGATGGAAAACTTGCTTCCAGCTCATGAGGTGATTCCCTGCTACTCCAAGCAGGGCTCCATGGTGACCTTCCTTCTGCACCAGCTCAGGAGTGAGCAGAAGGGAGTCTGAGAAGGAGATGATTTCCGTAGGTACAGTCAAGATCTGGCTCCCTTGACAGCTGTTTAAAACCTGATTTGGTTTGTGTTGCCAGTGGAGTTCTGGCAGGTTCCCCTTCCAGTGCGTTCTGCTAGGTCGATAAGCTACTGTATAGGAGATGATGTTCTGTTTTTAACAGAATTTAACAGTGGATCCATGTGCCCTGAAACAGGACCACTTGCCTGCAGCATGAGGAGTCAGGTGGGCAGTGAGGAGGCTGGGGAGTCTGATGCACCACTGTTAGCAGCTGTTTCCAGTAAGGAATTTATTTACTGTTAAGAGAGCTTGGGAAACATTGTATCTGTTCCCAGCCTGAAGTGCAGTGCATGCTCACATTGTCTTGGAAATGGCAGTGTGATAACATTAAATTTAAGGTATGTCGAGACTCACAGAGTGAGAAAGATGCTGTTCCCTTCCTTTGGCACAACTGTAGGGCAAGCAGGTCTTGCCTGCGGGTCCCAGCTCAAGCAGGTGCCTTGTCAGTGCTGGGGATGCTCTTGAGGTGTGCATGGGCACCTCCTGCTCCTGTTGGAAAGCTGAAAGCTGCTCACAGTTCGGTGACAACATGAACTGTGAAACACTGTTGGATTTTCTTTGTGTGAAAGAGACTGTGAGCAAAGGAAATTATTAATTATCACTGCACATATTTTTGTTGCTAATGATTTGGTTTGCTCTGAGTGGCAGTAGGAACTGTCTGTGGCTGTGTGGGTGGATAACAGATACTTGGGAGATGTTATAATTTGCATTCCTGCTTTTGCATGGCCGAGACTGTCATGGATCTGCTCTGTTTGCTGCCAGCTCCTGTAACTGTTAAGCAAGACTGTTGTTTGTGCTGCCCTGGGTTTTGTAGAACAATAAAGAGAATTTCCAAACTTGTCTAAGGATGCTTGCTTGTCTGTAGAGCCTAGAAGCTGTATCTCTTTGGCCTCCTCTATATCTGCATTATGAAAAATAAAAGCTGTAGGTTTTGGTTGATCCTGTTGTTTGCTCTCCAAGGCAGCACACCTGGGCTGTGTTTTATTTCATGGCCCTGATGCTGGGGAAAGATGCTTTGCACCTCTTCTTTCACTCTGCACCCTCCTATGCCCAGGAGCTGGTTTTCTGCCCTCCTTTCACAAATACCTGCAGCCAACATGATGGAGAAGCCCTCCTTGAAACAAAGCCTATCCGAAATACCATCACTCAGCTATCTCACTGTGCTATTAGAAGGACCTCTGACTCCTCTCCTCTTTCCTATATGTTTTTAGAACTTAACAAGGCTAAAGAGAAATGTGAGAATGCCTCAGAACTGTCCTCTGTGGGCTGGGTGCCCAGCACTGCTGTCACTGGGGTCAGCACCTCACCAGGGCTGTGGGACCCGTTGAGGGGACATCAGCAAATAGACATCATGGTGGGGGAAATGGAGGGGTTTTCTACCTGATGCCCTTGCCTTTTGTCTCTATTTACAAGTGCAATCAGTTCACATATATGAATTTAAGCAGTTCTCTGTTTGTGCTTCTGCATCTCCAGGAGGAAAGGAAGAAGCAGTGGGGGGTGAAATGCAGCCCTCCACCCCAGATCCACACTGGGTTGTTACTGTTAAAATATGACTAACGCTAAAAATAAGCCTGGTGTTGCTATAGAAACTTGCGCTGTTGCTACGTGTGAACCTGGAGAGAATTGTACCCTCCTCAGTACCTTGCTTTTCTCTTCCCCTCAGCTGAGCTCACCAAGGACTATCTCAACCAGAACTCCTCTGATCCTTTGCTGGGTTGCCATGGCTTTATGTTGTTGAGGTGGGAGGGGAGGCCATTATTTATCCTGTGTGTGTATGTATCTATGTGCTTTTCTATTGTTTCCAGCCTCCTATCCATAGGTTTTTTTTGTCTCTGGTGATGCTGTTTGTTGGCCTCTTCTTGACTCCTTCGTTGGGTTTGAGGCTTTGTGTAGTGCCCACGGGCAGCAGGAGGAATGGGTCCCTCACTGTACTGCCTGGGTTTCCATCCTAGTGCAGGAAGAAGCTTTGGTAAACTTCCTTTCAGTCTAGAGATGAAAAGGGATTTTGTATTTGTTAACGTTTTAACACCGTTTCAATCCGCCATCTCCATCTTCCTGTCCCTCCCAGCTCTGGTAGTTAATTTTCAGGAAGCTGCGTTCTTCCAGGCTCTTTAGAAGGAACCAACCAAGGGATCGGTTTACATTTTCCAAGCTGAAATGACAAATGCTGGAAACTTCAAGTCAGTTTGAAAAAGAAGCTGGGAATAACCCAGATACCAAATGGTCACAGCCCCTGAAGGCCTGTGCAGCATCCTACACAAATTGCCCTGTGCCACAGGGTAAAGTTGTCCTCTCCATTCCACCGCTGCTTTTTCTCACCTTCAGTGCACACAGATCTGAGAAGCAGCCCAAGTATTTTAGGCACCTGGGTTTGGAAGTGATGCCCTACCTGAGCTTCTATGTCAGCACCTTCCTTTGGTTTTGTAAATATTTGTCTGAGTCTTTGCATTCTCTGGAATGCTGTATATTGAGTCTTTGCACTCTATGAGAACTTGTTGAGCCAGGGGCATCCCTGGGGAGTCCTTGTGGGGTGATGGGCAGCTTCCCCAAGGCAAGGGCTCTGCTCTGAAAGCATTAGCAATTTGTTTACGTTTGTAGCACCTTTTTTCTGTAAGGCTTCTGGTGCCATGCAGCTCATGCTAAGAAAACCATTTCAGCTATTGCCCTTCTGGTACTGAAGAGCCAGAAAGGCTTGGGAGGGCTGGTTTCTGAATTGCTTTTTTGCAGAGTGGCTCCTCTGCTAATACCCAGACTTAAGAGGAAAAGGGTTAAAAATAGGAAGATGAGACCTTGTCCCCCACCTTTTGGCACAGCAGAGGGGCCTTCTCTGTGCAGGAGTGGCTGTGGGGCCAGGTGATGCCAAGGTGTCTGCACAGTGAGGAGCAGGTTGTGCCCCATCCAAACTTCATGTTATTCAGGCTGCACATAGCAGGCTTTTGTTTAAAGCTTGGCAGTGCTGCCTTGCTTGCAATTAGAGGAACTTTGCTGTTGAACCATCAAATATCTGATAAACATTGAACTGTGATTCTGCTTGTCCAAACATCATTGTATGTGGATGGAGTCTTGTTTATGATGTGGCTTGACGGACCAGAATCCAACGATATAACGTGATTTGTGGTTTTTAATGTGATTGTTGGGCTTGATATTCCTTCTTCTGAAGTCAGTGAAAATAGGATCCAGCTTTTTTGCCATACTAAGGACAAGCAGGTTGGGATGAAGCTGGAACCTGTCCAGACTTGTGAATCAGACTCGACTTAAATCTCTTGAGAAAGTCTCAATCCAGAAAAAAAGAAACAACAATCCAACAAAAAACCTAAGCTGGCTTTTTGTTGTTTCCATTTTCATCAGCATCTGTAATTTCTGATGTCAAACTCTGATAGACGCTGCTCCGTGAGAATTCCAGCCTGACTGGAAGTAGGAGCTACATCACAGGGAACTTGTTCAAGACTTATGTCCAGTCATAAGGATGGATGCCAAGGTTTTCATTGCATTAATATCTAGCATTTTGAGTATTTGTAATAATTAATATGGAAACAATAGTAAACTGAACAGTGTAACTGGAATCTGAACTCCTTTCCTTGGCTGAAGTTATGATATGCAGGTTATGAATTAGTCTGTTGAATACCTACCTGGGAATTTTTCATCTGGATGGAATATTGGGAACTGGAGTTATAACTTGTGATATCCCTATTTCTCCTATTTGGAGAAGGCCCAAAAGGTGTAGAGCTGGATTTCTTTCCAAGGGCTTTGGACCCCTGAATGATCTGAACAACTCAAATGCAGGATGGAAAACTCCATGAGAACCAGCTTTCTCATTGTATCCCAGTACTTGGTGTCATCAACCCGTGTAAGTATAAATAAGCCCTTCCAGAAGGCTTGATTCATGTTCAATTCGAAAAGTGGCCCCAGGCCAGCATTTCTATGGGGACAACTTCTGCAGTATTTTTGGCAGAACTTTCCCAGCCTTCATGCTTCCAGACATGGGTTTCTCTGATCAGCAGTCCTGGACTCCTCAAATCCGTTGGCCTGCATCACAAAGCAGGTAATTACTTTGGCAAGGAGGACGTTGCTGATATGTCATGCTAGTGCACGGTTTCAAAGAGAGGAAGGAGTGTTTTGATCTGAAGGAACGGGGCCAGCTTTTGTACAGAATTTCATACTCTCTATTTCATGTAGGTAATATGTATGTATGCTCTCTCTGCCTCAATTTTCCATTTGTGTTTTGGAAGTACCAACCCATTACTGCTATCTTACTTCATCAGTCTTTTTTAATTAGCTGGTAAGATCATCAGGGTAGGAACATTTAGCACACAAGGCATCTCCGGTACATTTAATGAATAATAACAAGCACAGTTGCCCAGCTTTTCTTTTTGCATCCTCTCTTACACAAGAATGACTACTGGCTACTTCTGCAGCCTGCCCTCCATGCTGCCTCAGGGATGCAGTTCCCACAGGGCTTCTGCTGCTTCATGCAGGCACGTTATGGGAGCCTTCAGGTAGACTCTCATGGTATGGGAGTGCTTGTATGCGCCAACATGGTTCTCTGTAGACACCAAAAGGTTCTTTCTCTCTGGTGCGTGTGTACAGACTTTGACCTGCAGTGTTTCCAGATTTCACATGCTGTTAGTCTGCCTGTGACCCGTTGTTTGGAAACAGAGAGATGTGTGCTGTGGGCAGCCTGATGTTGTAGCTGCAAGTCAAGGCTGGGGTATCTCATCTGGGCTTTGTGCCTCCTGGCACCAGGTTGTTCACTGAGTTTGGGCTGCCCTATTTATCTGTGCATCAATTATCATGCAGACGAAGGGGCTCAGAGAAGCTCAGCTTGTCTTGTGGAGTGCTTTGAGATCAATGGAAGAAAGCTGTCCTGTTCGAGGAAGTAGCTGCATTAGAGAGGTAATTCTTGGTGTTTAAAAAGGATCTGATGACAGATGGGATTAGATGCAAAGCAGCTTGTTAGGAGGTTTAAGAAACTATGACAGACCTGAGGAGAGTGGTGTGGGGTGTGTAAGGGATCCAGTTAAGGCTGAAGCACGTGGTACTGGATGACAGCTGATAGCATTGCTTGGGGGGGGTGGGGGGTAAGGTTATTTGCAAGAAATTGTTTGAGGATTTTAGGGAGAAGGGAAGAAAAAAAAGACCACAGAAGTGGGCTTGAGATACCCATGTGATTCCTGACAACACACTTCAGTACCAGACAATGAGGCCACTAAATATAGAGGGGAGGGGAGTCAATACAGACAGATTGGGCTGATAAAAAAAAATGGCTCAGGTGGTTGCAAGTCTTTTCTCTCTGCCCCTCTGCCTACCCTTGCTGTTGACAGTAGCATGCTGATAAGACTGTGGAAAGGCTGTGTTTTCTCTGTTGAATCTAATGTCAATGAGTTAACATTGCTGGTAGTCCTTGTTTGGACTCCGTGCTATTAATAGCCATGGAAGAGCTTGATGTAGTCTCCCAGTGGACTTGTGAGTAGCACAGCGTTGGCTCCTTCACAACAGTTTGGACTTGAAGGAGATGGGTTTTGCAGTGGCCCTTAAAACAGTAGCCCAGTCACTGAAAATGAGCCAACGACTGAGTGTTCTGATGTATAGATCTTTTTTTTTGCCTTATCAGCTATATCAGGGTGCAGCTTGGTGACTGTGCTGCCCTGGTCCTGAAATGTCATAGATTCATAGAATTGTTTTTAGCTGGAAAGAACATTTAAAGGTCATCTAGACCAACTTCCCTGCAATGAACAGGGATGCCTACAGCTCGACTGGGTGCTCAGAGCCCCATTTAGACCTTGAATGTCTCCAGGTTTGGAGCACCCACCGCCTCTCTAGGCATGCTGATGATCTGAGCTAGGGTCATCCCAAACCCATGTGAGGTAGTGCTATGTCAGCTAGCTTGCAGGGGGTTCTTAGGTTGCTTATGATGGTATGGAATAGAAGGCAGCTGCCCCTGCTTTAATATGAAATTGAGTTTCACTTACATAACAAATTCTATTTTGTACAGTACTTCCTTCATCTAGGAACACCCAAGATGGAGCCCATGGTTTCCATGAGCTACCCGTGTATGCTAAAAGAAGAGACAGCTCTTCAGCTGAGGTCCCAGATGTATTCTGCTATCGGGAAATAGGATTTAGTTAAAATGTTAGTTTGGAGGTACCCAATTTTAGCAAGTCTGGAGTCCTGAGTGCTTCAATGACTGAGCACAGCAGGAAGTAGATTTGGCTCTAAGCCCTACTGGCTGCAGGGATCTGTACTTACATACATTCTCGCTTCCCCCTCCTCCAAATATAAATATATTTTTAAGGTTATTTAGAATATTTCCTATTCTATGATAATTCCTAATAGGAAATGCAGCCTTCAGCCTAGTGTTAAGGAGCAGGTGATCTTCTGTTGTCACGGTCATTCTGTTCCTGAGCCAGCTTGCTTACATCTTCTGTGTCTCTCTGCATGGGGACTTTTTTTCCCTTTCATACTGTGTTCTGCATGGAACTGGAGTCTCAGCTCATCTTTCTGCTCATTTCCACCCACTGATGTCTGTCTTTTATAACATCCTAAATACCTTGGCAACAAGAGTATGGGTCTTGATTTGAGATGACTCTGTGGAAGACAATCTTTTTTGCAGTTTTTCCCTTTCCCGATTTGAACAGCATCACAGAAGTAAAGACATTCACCCAAAGCCGGGTTTCAGAACCTGTGTTTTCTTTGGTCTCTTTCCTAGCAGAGAATTTAATCGAGTTTCTTCTTCCCCTCAGAAAAAGTGTGGTAATTCAAAGCCCTGGGGTGAAGGAGAAGAGTTGAGTATTGCTTTCATCCTGCGTACGGTGAAGCCAGTGTAAAGCCTGGCATTGACTTCAAGGGATGTTAGCTCCTCTCTCTGCTCTGCAGCTGTGCAAGTTTTATCCCACAAAGAGCCCCGGGCTTCTGACGAGGCCGAGGGCAACTCTTTCTGCTGTCAGGGGTAGTTGTCCTTTCTGCTTGGTCCCAAATGCTGTGTATCAGCCCAGAGCTTTCTTCCACAGCCTTCTCAGCAGGCAGGGCTTTATGCCCCGAGCAGCACGGAGCGCTGGCCAGCACAGCCTTCATCCCTTTCTCTGCGCTATGCTGGAGCTCGTGGCCGTACGCCGGTCTCCACAGCAACGCTTTCTGAAGTCCTGGCAGGGGATTAGGGATAAATATGTGCAGAAATGGGGTTTCTTTTGATGGATGAGGATCTGTCTTGCTAGAAAGAAAGTTAAAATAACACAGAGAACAGCGTCCAATCTGCATACTGCTCTCTGAAGTTAGATTTGGATTTTCAGAGCCTCAGTACAGTATTGCACAGCTGTGGGATTCTGGCAAAGGAACGTGTATGTTAAATGTAAGTTAAAGGTATTTGTGGTCCTGAGTGGTTTCATTGCTACTAGTTTGCTTTTGTGAAAGAATAGTTGCATTTCTGTGTGGTTTATGTTCAAGATGCACAGGGGGGTGGTGGAGTCTCCGTCCCTGCAGGCTTCCTAGAAATATGGAGATGTGACACTGAGGGTTAATGAGGCTAATGGACGTGGTAGGGGTGGGTCGATGGTTGGACTAGATGATCTTCGAGGTCTTTTCCAACCTTTATGATTCTATTCTATGAAGTGGATTTTCTGTCCATAGCTTCTTGTTTGGTGACTGCCAACCCAAAGTGGTTTCAATCACATCAAAAGCTGCAAGCTGATGTACAGTGGTGTGGGAAAGGTCTGCTCTAACGGGCTAATAGTGTAAGGCACATACAATTAAATACAAGTAGGGCCAGCAGTTGAACTGTGGTGTTAGGGCAGAGAGGACATAAAAACCCCAGGATCAGTGAGATCCAAACCCTTTCTCAAGCAATAGAAAATAACGCAGCAGGCAAACCAGAGCTGAAACTGGTGGGGTAAAATCTGAACATCATTGCTTCACATGCTTGGTGGCTGGTAGTATTTTGGGATGCATAATGCCATTGCACAGAGGAAAGCAAACATTTCTGACTACTACAAAGCTGTCTTCTGAAACCTAGTACAGTTGCATAGATCTGTGACCTGAAGCAGGATCCTTGTGTTACCATAAAGTGACTAAGACTCATGAAAGGAAGTCAGGTGGGGCTGCACAGCCGTGCAGTGTCCTTACAGGAGAATGAGTCAGGGATGTCAGTAACACTGCAAAAAGATTTATCTTCTGGAGAGATCAGAGATGGTTGGGCATCTCCCAGCAATAGCTCTCATTGCCTTGACCCTGTGGGTTATAAGCAGTGCCTTAAATGTCTGTAAGATGTGACTAAGGCAGCAGGGTGACCAGTGCCTCTGCTTGGTGTAGCCCTGGTAACCCCATGCTTTTGGAAATTATCAGCAGAATCTGAACTTAATGAGTACAAAGTCCTTTCAGACAGGTGTGGGGAAATGCCTCACTGTCCAAGAATCCTCCTCTGTCATAATAGCTATGCATTTTATTTGCCTTACTACTGTGTGCCCTCCCATGAAGACACAGACGCCCAATGGCAGGTCAGGTCCCAGAGGTCATGAGCTTTGGAAACTAGACCTTTCCTTCCAGATTACATCTGTAATTGATCAGGTATTCTTAAATTCTGCATCCACAAACTAAAGTCTAACAGTATGCAGGAGCATAGTGGAAATTCACTGCCATTGGTCCTGCTTTTTGTCCTCCCCTCTGCTTAAAATAAATAACAAAAGAGCAACACTTGGGGTTAATCCTGATGGAAAGTGGAGCAGGATGTGGTCTCCAACTGCTTTCAAACTCTGTTCTGAGGAACTGCAAAACTTTGGCAATTGTAGAGAGGAAAACATACATGTCTTGTCTTTGTTCCATTAGCATCCTTGTCTCCCAGAACCTTAGGCATGTCTCTCATACAGAGAACAAGAATGCCCCTGGGGAAAGTACGACGTAGCAGTTAGAAACTGTCTTCTGTGATACATTCCATGAATGAGGATTTTACAGTTTGTAAATCCATGCTCTGCTGTCATGCACTGTGCCAAGCAGTGGCATTTGACTTTGTCAAAGCTGCACAGGTGTAGCTGAGGTCTGATTTTTGCTCCAAGAAAACACTGCAGGCACAGTACCTAAAATACCTCTCCAAGAACTGATGCCAGTGGGTGTCCATCTGTTAGTGGGGTAAGGGCATCTGCTGTCTCCCTTTATGTGGGATGAGGATGCTGGACATTAAAATACAAAGGTAAATGGAGAGATATTTTCCTACGAAACATCTAAGGAAGAAGCTGGGTCTGTGTTCCCATTTCTGAACCTGTTTCACTCCGGGCTCTGTTATCCAGAGCAGCTGGCATAGGCCTGTGTTGTCTCACCCATGCCTTGTGCTTTAGGGGGCAGTAAGGGAAGGTGGGCTGCATGCAGGAGAACAAGCGCTGGACAATGCAAAGTGCAAAATCCACTGGCTGCCCCAGGGATGGTGATGTCTGCAGAGAAACAGGAGCATCAGATGAATGTTTTTGATCAAAATATAAGTGTAACACATTTCTCTTGGGTATTTGTGTGGGAAATGGCAGCAACCAGCGAGTGACAATCAGAGCAGTGAAATGAAGAGCCTGGAGCAAACTGCACGTGGAAGATGTGGCAACTGTTAAGGGAAGTGACTGTAAAAATGACTTTATTGTTACTCAGTAGCTCCCCTCCTTTCTTCTGGGTTGACACATTGCTTAGAACTAACAAAAATTGTCAGCTGGATTTCATGTTACCTTATGCCTTCACAACAGCTATGTACTAAGCACTGACTCCTTATTCCAGGGGACGATCCTAGATGCAAGAATACAGCTGGGAGATTTCAACAGCTTACAGGATGCAGAATCAGAACAGTGAAGGAGAGCTCGCTGACCTGGTATCAAGGCAGCCAAACCATCGCAGCAGTCATAACAAGTGTTGCAGGGACCCTGCAGTATTTGTGCTCTCTTCTGCGAGCAGCACAGAGCGTGCCTTTCTTAACAAGTCCTGTTTCCAGGGCATCGTTTGTGTTGATGGGAAGTATTGATGATGTTCTTGGAAAAGGAGCTGAACGAGGCAGAACCGTGTTGGCATGTGGTCCCTGAGAAGGGGAGGAGGTAGCACAAGCTGATATATTTCGAGTGAAAAGGCATTAAATCAATGGGAAAAAGAGTAGTTGTTCCTAGTTCGGAAGAACACATTCCAGATGATGGGAAGGAAAGCCCATTTTTCAAGAGGAATGTGGCTGGGCGTTTTTGAGCTGAAGGATCCTAATAACCAGTGATTATCATACAATCATTAAGGTTGGAAAAGACATCTAAGATTATCTAGCCCAACCATCCACCTGCTACCAATACTGCTCACTGACTACGTTCCTCAGTGGCACATCTCCACATTTCTTATACATCTCCAGTTATGGTGACTCCACCAACTCCCTGGGCAGCCCACTCCAGTGCATTACTGCTCTTTCAGAGAAGTTGTTCCTAATATCCAACCTGAGTTGGATTATGTTGACTTAGAGGTGAAATCTAGGATAATGTTGCTTGAAATTTCTAGGGACAAACTGATGTAAGGCAGATTTCTGCTAGTCAGCACAACAGCTCACTGTGCCATGACTCAGGCTTTGAGGAGGATGTGTGTGTCAAAGATCATTTATGGCCTATGGGGAGGACAGAGACATCCAAACGCTAATAAAAGGCTGAAAAAGGAAGAAACAGAGAATGTTTTCCAATTGTAATTTGAGATGAGCCCAAAGGACACCCGTGAGAGAGGCAGGGGGAGTGAAATGTCAAAATACAGCTTTCCAGCAATGCTAGTTCATTGCGCTTTGTAGATAATGGTCAAAAGAACATCTTTATGGTACATCAGACATGTGCTTTGTGCCCACAGCCATAACTTAAATGCCATGTCCTTGCCCAAAGGAACTTTCCGTTGAACTGAGCCTCTTTATAGATAAGAGAACTTATTTAGTGGTAAACAAATTCACTTGGTTTTCTTTTCCACCCATACAAGCAATTATCAGACAGGACATGAAATTGGACCAGTTGGTTCTTATCAGGTTCTCTGATTCATTCTCCTCTGCTGGTGCTGCCCAGAAGGATGTTTCTGCGAGCACAGCTGGGCATCTTGAGATGGATTAACAACACACTTTGGTAGGGAAATTTAATGCCCACCATCTCTGAAGCCTTTGCATTGAGAACTCCAGGTGGTTACGCAGTCATCGCCTGCGCTGTGCTCCTTCAGTGTGGCTAAGATGGCATGGGGTGAAGCAGTGCCTGGACTTGGAGGCCAGAGTGGCACCTTCTCTCAGTGCTCACCTGGGCCACATGGTGAACTGGTTGTATGGAGCACTGGGAAGAGGGTGATGTGATGTGTGACACCTAGCAGCTCCTGTCCATGTTATGGGGATATTTCTGTGCTGCAGAGGCCAACACAGGCAGCCCTTGTAACATGGAGTTGGTGGGTGAAAAAGAGAAGCTGAAATGTCATGTTTCTCAAAGTTGACTTCCAGAAGTGTAGACTCCAGAAGCTGTGATACAAACCCATGTTATTGCTTTCCTCTTACATTGGTTGTGTTTTACCCAGTGCTGCTCGTGACATAATACCCTCAGTGTCTGCGTCAGCCTTGGTGCTTGTGAGCAGATCTGAGAGCCCAGCAGGGCTGGTGCAGGGCTCAGTGCTTTTAGTTGCTTTGTTCAGAAGCACTGAAAGCTAAGAAGTTTGGTTTCCTGGTCGTTATTTCACCCAAGATGTGTCCTACCATGCCTGTCGTGCCTGTTGCCTTCCTGCTAGATGTGTGGCATATTTTCTGTATTAAAACAGGCAGTCACATACATCTTCCTCAGCTAAATATGTTTCTCAATAGTGGGTGTATGAGAATGTCACCCTCATCGAGTGTTTCTGTCAGCCTTCAGTTTCTATGGCTCCTTAGTCCTGCCTCACCTTGCAGTGCTGGGAGCAGTGTTTCTGGAGAGCAGCACCCAGTGCTCTGCCCTCCTCTCAGAGATGTGGGGGAGATGTGGTTGTGTGCAGCTGCAGATCAGTGTTTGCACAAGGAGAGCAATAAATTTCCAAATGTCATCTCGTTAAATCGTGCCGTTCGGTCTGAGATTCTGTCTTGATCTTGGGAATTGTTTGTTAATAGTTAGGAAGGTCTTGGCAGATTCTTAACTGGTTAATAAATAACTCAGAAAAGAGGTTTCTTTTTTTTAAATCACATGTTAGTTTGCTTTATTTTAATGATATTCCTCATGTGCCCTATAAAAATTCCTTGAGAGCCTATGTCAAACAGCAGTAAGCTAATGGCATTGAGATCATTTATGCTTCTTTCAGAGTCAAGCTAACGCAGCTCTGTTATTGTCTCTTGTCTCCTATGGAATATGCTATAGGTTTAATATATCCTGTAGCTATTAGAGATTGAAAAGACCCATGGAACTTGGTCACAGTCTGTCCTCTTGCAAAATCAGATTACAAATACCACGTGGTGTCATCTCAGGTATGAAGTGCTTTTTGCCAGAGGAGATCAGCTTATTTTTGTAATAGCATTTTGGAGAATTACAGCCCATGAATTTGGGATTCTGTAATTGATTTTGTTTCTTCATATGCTGATACAGCCCAAGAAGAGAGTGTTTGGTCTCCCATCCCCTTGGATTATTTTGTGAATGTTTCTTTCATCTTAGAGCACAGACAGACAAGCATCAGCTCACGAAGTGTCGTGTACCAGCTACTGAATATAGAGCTGTAAGGAGCAGAAGACGCAGGCTCTGCTTCTTTAATTAGTACATGCATCTGCGTTCTTAGCTGATCAGAAGTCCAAAAGCATAAGGAGTATTTGGCCCAGGACACTGATAGCCATGCAGTGAGATCATCAACAATTCCTTCCAAGAGTAAAGGTTAAGGAGTTCTCCTCCTAGATCCCAAAATAGAATTCCTCTTGAAAACCCTGATAGTTACACTATTTCAGTATCTCATAGCCTCTTCTTGCCATTATGGGAAAAGTTTTGGAGTTTATGCCCTAATGCACGCAACTTCCAATAGCCCTTCACCTGTGACTGAAGCAGAGTGGTCTCTGCACTTTTGCTGTCCCACTGCTGTGCAAATGTTCCTCAAGAGCTGCTGCTTCTCCATTTGGATAGCTCTGCAAAGGCAGTAGGTGGCCTTGGTGCCCAGAAGGCACTTCTCTTTGCTGGTAGATGCAAAGGTTTGAATAATGTATATAAAGGGTAAGATAAAAAAAAAAAGGAGAGAAAAGTTTGCATTAGCTTTTATTATGCCCTGAGGAAGGCACGTTAGGGTTTGTTAGGAATGGCAGAGAGGAACATCTGCCTGCAAATAGGAAGAGCAACATGAAACAAAGATTGTTCTGTGTGGGATCACCCTGTGCTCTGTTGGTGGCTGTTCTCTGGCAGAGATTGAAACTCTGCAGCCAGTGTGGGTGTTTTTCTAAGCAGGTACGACCACAGGGAAAGCAGCTGAGAGACTGGTTGCATGCTCTTGCCAAATGTGAAGTGTCTCATTTTCAGGAACGAGAGCGGTGCTCATTCATTTCACACATCTTAGTTCATCCATCCATCTTTTGGATGTCTGCTTGAGCATAGTAGCTTTAACAAGTCTGAAAAGCAGCTCTGCAGAACGACAGGCTGTATGTGCAGAAGCATGGAGTGTCTGCTCCCCACAGTCACTCTTGCCTGGCACCAGCCCAGCTCCAAGTCTTTGCCCCCCTTCCCCCAGCACAAAGAAGCTGTTTGCCATTGGAATGGGCCGTATTCCTCAGCATCCTGCTTGGCCTTCCCCAGCTGGGATGGGCTGAACTGGCTCAGGAAATGATCTTTTGAATTCCACTGAAAATTGGATGCTCTGTGGGGAAGGGGAAAACCCTGTTGTCCCAGGAGTCACATCACTGAATCTATACTTGTAGTCTGAAATGATGTAATGAGTGGGTGGATGAAGTTAACTCTGTTGTGCAACTCAGTTTTGTCACGCAGGTGAGGGCAATGCAGTCTTCTGGAAAATCCCTGACCCCCGAGAAACTCCAACTTCTGCCTTCTACTGACATTAATCTGTCAGCCTCAGGCAGCTTTTGGGGCTAGGGTTACAGCCATGGTTTGTGCTCAGAACAAGAGGAGCCTGTCTGCTGAATTTACTTTTTGGTTAAGAATAGGTTAACTACACATGTTTAATTCTCAATATGATAAAATCCAGATCTGGCATGGTTTCTAGTCTTGTCTTAAGCTCAGTAATACTCACAGACTTAATTTTAATACCAAATACTTATTCTGAGCTTACCTATAAAAGGATGCAGAGATGTGGAAGTGTTTGCTGTGGACACAGCCCTTATAGAGTGAGGCAATGCATCACTGTCTTGTACCTCTCCCAAGCCCCCGTGGGAGGCACAGACCCTATCCTCTTATAATGACCCTTTCTAGGCCTAAGACAAAGAGAAGACCTGGCCTCACCCTTAGCTTTCCCACTGACCTCTGTAGGACATAACAATAAATCCTCTTCTAAACCCTGATTCTGCATTCAGGAGTTGGGCAGAAAACAACCACGATGGATGTGTGTGCCTGCTCCTGGGTTTTTGGGAAATGGATGCTTTATGTTAAGAGAAACAAGGATTGAACATTTTGGGTTAATTCTACATCTACCTACCTCACAAATTATATTTAGATTGCCCTTTTCCAGGTGTGTCCTTTCTGTCTTTAAGTTTTGGGTTGGAAATGTCTTTAGCCTAGGGACTGCATGGCAGGTGCTCTGGTCATATGGGCTGCCCGGTAGATTTTATTTAAGGCAGTAGATTTGTATCATAAACTATTCGTTGGCAGCGCTGTGTTATTCCCACTTCTGCACTAAGTCTTATTTGTCTGTACCTTCACTGTGAATGGGAGTGGAGAATTCTTTTCTCCAAGCTGAACCAGTTTTCTTTCCCTGGATTTACAGCACTCCCAGGCAGCTGAAGTAGTTGGGATGGGGCCTGGGCACGTTTTGGCAGGGCAGAAGGATGGCAGCAAGCAGCAAGGGCTGCAGATATCTGAACCCTGCACTGCTGCTGAATGCCTTGTGCCTGCGCCCAGAAGCCCCAAGGTGCAGTGAGAACAGAGAGCTGGAAGAGGGCTGCAGGGGCTGGGTGATGCCACATACCAGCACTGCTCATCTCCAGTCCCTGCATACCAGTCACATTGCTGTCCCAAAAGGGGCATACTGGAGCAGTGTTAACTCAGGCCTGGTATGCGGGCAGGAATAGATGCACAGACACATCACTGCCCCATACTTGTCGGGTTTGGAGATGCAGATTTGTACACTGCATGTTATACACACTGCAGTTGGTCACACAAAGTAAGTTGGCTCAGGGAAAATGGGATACCTGTCCCAGAAGAGATATTTTAACTCTCTCCAACTTTTTCTTATCATGGGAGTAGACAAAGGGAACTAAGGACCCCACCTTGTAATTAAAGGAATCAAGAGATGAGGTGCATGCAAGACAATCATTCCTAATTAGCAGCTGCATGGTTTAAATGACATCTGAATTTTCCTTCTCCATAGTGAGGTGAGGAAACACCTTGGCTGGGAGAGAGGAACCTGGTTCGTTTGCATTGAGAGAGTCCCTTGATGTCTCCAAGCAGTGACTCTCAGCCCATGAATTCCAGGCACTTTTCAGTCTGAAGTGCTCACCAGGCACCAAAAACACCAGATGTCCAACTCTCTGCCCTTTCCAGGAGCTATAACTAAAGGGCTTGGGCACATCTTTCTGGGTTTATATGTATATATATAAGTATTCTGTGAGTTGTTTTATGTCCCTCCTGATCTGTGACTTCACTGGATGGTCTTTGGAGAACAAGTGGACTATTCTTGGACACCATCCTCATCCTAGAAATCATAACGCTGGCAGCTACCCGAGCACTCTCTTCTTGGACTCAGGCCTATCTGCAGTGCTCATGCACATCAAAGGAGCTAACTCATGCTCCCAAGGGATCTGCTCTCCATTAAGGAGCCAGGTGTCCTGTCCTCATGCATCGAGCTGCTCACCGCTTCTCCTCTCACTCCTCAGTTGCGTATTGCCCGTATCTTTAAAAGGGAAAAGGCATACTGGGGAAAATGACAGAACAGCCTTTAGGTTGTAAATCTAATAATTCAGTGGATGGGATTTCAAAGCCTCCTGAAAACTAGAGTTCCATCTATATAAAATTAATGAGCTTCTCTCTTGTTAATTTGAAGAAGAGTCTTTATGGTTCACCTCCATTACCATTTCCTTTATAGGGGTTATTTCTCCACTGCAAATGCACAGGGCAATGGCTCAGATATAGGACGGTGTCCAAATGTCTTTCTTGAAGGAAATTAAGTGAAATGGAGGCAAATTACTAATTGTTCCCGTGCAGTAAATAAATAAATAAATTACGGTTTATTTTGCTATCAACCAAATCTGTGGGATGGCAAGATGGGACCCCTCAGGACAGCAGTGTGGTGGCTCTAGTTGCTTTTCATGCTGGCACTCATCCAGGCTTGCACTGGGTGCCTTTGCTGGCACAGAAAGCACCTAAGGGCAGGGTTTCACCTGTACATCAGGGGCAAAAGGCACCTTTGGCACTAGAAGAAGCAGCCTCCATTCATCCTGCCCTCACACCGGCTCCTCCCCTATGTGCAAGTGCAGGAGCTGATTAGATAAGTGATCTGGGCTAAAGCCAACCTGGAGGGAGGGACCTGTGAGATCAGAAGAGGGGTGCATTTATGTTACTGTCACTGCAGGTGTGGGCTGGCTCTGTGTATTCATGAGGTCCTGCAGTGATGGACACAGAGCTGAGCTGAGCAATGCTGTGCCTGGGTGCTCCAAAACCAAAGGGCTTCATCTTCTTCTCTCTGTGACTTTTTGAGGTTATCTTAATTAATTAAACAGCTGATGGAACAGCAGGGCAAACAATGCAAAAACTGCTATGAAAAGGCTTCCTCATGTGCCCCGATTCTCATTAGCATAATTAAGTCTCCTCTGAGACTACAGAAACTTCATCAGGTTGCTCTGAGACTACAGCAACTTCAAAGCAGAAGAGATTTTACAACAGCAAAGTTTATATCAGAGTGCATGAAATGCTGATGAAAAGACTTTCCTTTCCACGACGCCTCTGAGGTCTCAAACAAAAGCTTTGTTATTGTTGTGGGATGGCTTTTTCTTGCTGCTGATCATTCTGACAGGGAATTCACCTCATTTTTATTAACTTTTGGCAGGAAAAAACAGCATTTCTACAGTGAGAACTGAAGCTGGGCTAGGAAAAGGAACATGGATAACTCCAGCACGATTACTGGGGAAAACCAAAGCACACAGTGAGCAAAGAGTCTCTTTGGCTTAGTGCTCTAACACATTACTGTGTAAGCACGAGTTTTTCCTGAGATCTTATATCTCTTCAGTCAGTTCAGTTCCACACTGACTCCATGCACATGTCTTCTGAGAAGCTTGCTTGGGTAAGGAGACGAGCACAGAGCCTGCTTTTGAGGGCTTTGCTCCATGAGTAGCATTTATTTGTGTAAGCACCGTCATATCAGGGAGTTTTGAGGCTTTGGGGCTGTGGATGCGGAGCCTCTGAGCAGCAAATAGTGGTTGGTTTTGGAGGTGATGGATACTGAAGGATGAGGAGTCTGAATGTGATGCTGGGACACTCTGCAAAGCGTAGCTTTGTTCCAGGAGGTTTGTTCCTTCATGTGAACTTTTCTTCCTGCAGATGGGTTTCAGGAGTTGGCAGCTGTTATCAGAGCAGATTCCAGAGATATATGGGTGCTGTGGTTGGGTCAATTACCCAAAGCAAGTTCAAGTTCCTTTCCTGGTGTTTCCCTGTCTTGCAGATAGCCTGCAACCTGCTAGGATGTCTGTAATGCTGAGAACAACCGTTGTCTGGAGATGTTGGACTTTCTGGAGCCTGGCATTAATGAGAGTCACTGCTGCCTGTCTGTGGGGGAAACCACTGGGACAGATCACTCTGTTGAAGGCTAATTTCCATAGCACAGAAGTGAGTCTCCAGCAATTTATCCTTAACGTACAACCGTAGCAAATAGGTCAGGGAAGCTCTAGTGTGTTCAGAAAGCATCCCTCAAAGCATGGAAGTCAACCAGTGGAGTCAGAGTCTCTGGAGGTATTTAAGGAAGGGGTAGATGTAGTACTGAGAGACACGGGTCACTGGGCAATATTGGTGTAGGTGGATGGTTGGACTACATGATCTTAGAGGTCTTTTAAATCTTAATGATTCTATGTTTCTTGAATCCTTTTATCCTGGAGATGCAGAGGAAAGATGAAGAGTCTCCATGACCAGCACTTGTTCTCAGTCTCCCAATCCGCTCTGTACTTGCAGTGAGCACCTGCACAGCCTCACAATCATAATCTTTTCCTGTCAAAATGAAAAAACTGCTCTGAAAGCATCCCTAGGTCTTGGCAGGGCCATTGCCAGGCAGTGTTCCTGCTGGTGTTGGGTAGGCAGTGAGCTGGTAGTGTGTTGGTGAGTCATGTCTCAAACACGGAACTGCCAAACAGGCTGTGCAGTGTATCAGTGCTCAGGGCATCGTGATTAGGTGGCTCAGTTTGCTGGAGGAGGGCAAAGGCACGGTTATTTATAAGGCAACGTTAGTGTGATGGTGTTCTTCTCCTAGGGAAGCCCATTGCTGCCCGTGGCTGCAGCCAGGACCTCCCCAGGTCGGCACTGACAAAACTTCAGGTTGTCTCTTACCATTTCATCACCCGTTCCTCACTTTAGCTAACCTCCTTTCTGTTCAGTTATTCCTTGCATGAAGGCTTCTGCTGACTGGGAAAATACTGGAAGTCCCACTTGCCTGCAATCCCCTTGATTCCATCTTTCTTAAGATTGAGAACCCATCCCCTGTGTGAGGCAGGACATTGAGTGCTGGGGCTCTGGGATCTGCCTGAAGCAGCCCTCTGCATGCACTGCTGAGTATCACCGCGCACAGCCAAACCAGCAGCACTCTGCAGCTCCTGGCTCCAGCTGAGGTCTGAGCAGAGACTTCTGCACAGCCCGTTGTTCAGGCTGGGGCACATTCCTGGGAGCAGCCACTTACCCTTTCATAGTTCTTGCTTCAGCTGCAGTCAACGGAGGCATTTCTTCCCAGAGAACAAATCTTTCTTATCAGTCACAACCCAGGTATATTAAAGGATGGCCAAGCAATGGAGGGGGAGCAGGGACGAGGATCAAACCTGCCCATAGCATGCCCTGCCTGTGCTGAGCCCACTGCTCAGCCCAGGAGCAGCACTGGTGGGGGCACCATGGAGCTTTTTTTCCCCAGAAAATATTTTGAGGTTTTCTAATATTTTTCCTTAGGTGAGGAAAGATGTGTGAGTAAAGCAGAAAGGACTTTCTGTTCTCTGCAGGGCTTTGAAAAGCACCCTCCATGAAAAAGCGGCCCCTGAGTTCAGGTTTGTAGCAGCCAGAGCAATTATCCAGCTGTATCTCACATCTGCATCTCTCAAGGAACCTCTGGGTTACTCAGCCCTGCACGGTTTCTTTTCTCATAGTCACAGACGTGTGTTTCTGTGTGGTTCATTTACCTCTCCTGATTCAGGTGTTACTTTTAAAGCAGTATGTTCTCAGGTTGGACTGAATTCTCATTCATGCCCATCCTGCTCAGCATCTTGTGGTTTTATGAAAGGAGAACAGAGTCCCTCAATGCCACATGATAGACATTCAGCCATTTCTGCCTTTAGAGACCTCTGTAAATCTGTTTTACATCTGAGCATATGCATATGAGCTGAGAGAAAGTGCAGAGGGACTTGGTGTCAAGAAGGGGAGAACTGCCTTCAGTTCTCTACAGCCATTTTTTTTTTTAATATCTTTTTTCTTTTGATGCTGATCTCTATTGTTTAAGGAAATCTCTGCTAGGAAACTGGGACTGGGGAAAAGGAAACTCAAAGACAGAGCAGCCAAACCCTTTGCAGGAATCTGCTCCCTCCTGAAGGTTAAAGCTTGTCATTTTTTGATTTGCTGGAAATGATTGGTGTTTCCTTTGTTCTCCTTTGCGGTGGCTGCTCTGATAAGCCCTGAGGGATGCTTTCCTTGGACAGATCTGGAACAATTACAGAGAAAGAAGTAAGAAAAGTAAACACATATCCTGTTTTTCCTTATGCCATTTTTGTTAATCAGCGATTTGACTTGGGGCCCTGCCTCTCTCATTGTTGAGGACTTTATGCAGCTGCAAACCCAGAAATACCATCCATTGCAGAGTTATGTGATCTGGCTTTTTGGTTTTTGGAGAGTTGGCCTCTGGGGCTGGTACAGCTTAGAGATGAGAGCTGTTTTGGAGCCTGACGGGAGGCTTATCCCCAGCACAGAGCCCTTTCTACATGCCACAAAGAAGTAGAGAGACTTTCTGGTGGCTTATGGGCTGTAGCCAGGTATGTGACGTCTCTTTGCTGGGCTTCCAAGCAGAAATGTCATACAACAGCCCTCGCCTCCTAGCAGTGCTCTGACACTTGTGTGTACGTTATGAAGTGCTGAGATGCATGGAGGTGAACCCCTCCTTGGAAAGGCACAGCTTAGTGCTTCTGCTCTCTGTTTCTTTGAGCTGCAGGGATGAACCTTGGAGATGATGCTCCTTGCCACAGTTTACTTAAAGTGCATTTTACTCAGTCCCAGAAAGCTGCATGCATCTGTGATGGCGGAGCAGCTGTTAGGGCACAAGGCAGGAAGAAGGGACCACAGTCTGTCTGTGCAGAGCTCAAACCAATGTGAGCATTGCTGTGGGGCCCGTAGCTGAGTGACCCTCTTGTCCTATGGCTTCGTGTCCCAGGCCGAGTGGCAGCACGCTGCCCTGTGCTGTGCTGGCTGTGCACACAACCCAGCAAATCCAAGGGAACATGAGGAGCCACCGACCCCATCCCTTCCTCCTTCCCCAGCCCCTACAGCTAAGCTAATGGTGGTGGCAGTGCACACCCTCAGTGCACTCCTAGATGCTTGGGATGCCCCAGAAACCATCCCTGATGTCTTTCCCAGTTGGCACACAGCTGATGGGAGCAACTGGAGGGAGATACCAGCGGCACTGCTCATAGAAGTCCAGATGAAGGACTGGAACACCTGTTGGCATCAGGAAAAATGTTTGCTATGGGACATTAGGAATTACACCCTGTGCTGCACGTGGCTACCCACATGCATAATTTCCTCATCACTGCAAGTTAAAAAGGCAGGTGATGGATGGGGCAGAGTAAGCCAAGAGCACAGTGAAGGCAGCAGGCTCAGCCCTTGCCAGGCAGAGGAGGTGATGTCTTGCAAACTGTTCTCTTCAGTACCTGGATGTATCACTGCATTGCAAAGCATCTCTTCATTGCGCAGATATAAAACAGATGCTGCTTCCTCTTTGACTTAGATAAAGCCCCTCAGCAACAAAGTGTGCTGTGAGAATGGATCCTTCCATTCAGAATAAGAATAGACATGTTTTTAAAATGCATTGTCTGAATTTGTGGCCATAGGAAAATCAGTGACAGTTTTTCTGTCGAATTCCTCTCAGAACTCAGTGCAGTTTCAACCCTGAGCAAACCCAGTCCAGGCCAAAGGACCCCACCACTGAGCTGGAATAGGCGCATGATGAAGAAATCCATCTGTCACAAGCAGGGGATGTGGCATCACGTAACTGCTTGGCAGGGAGCTGGTCCAAGGGGCGAGAGCTGAGCTGCTGGCAGGTGCAGAGCCTGAATGTCTCTCCCATGCTATGCCCACCAACACAGCCCCCTCCCAGAGCTGCTGGGAGTTGGTGGCTGCAGGGCTCCTACCAAAAACTCTGCATCACTGCTGAATTCTCTCTTTTTTTTTTTTTACATAAAATACCTGAGATGCTTTGGAAAAGGACAAGTTTCCAGAAAGAGCTGAGCCCTTATCCTGGGAAAATCAGCTGCCAGAAGTGTGCGTGGCCAGGTCACAACCTTTCTCCTCATCCCTGGCTGTTTTGGTGCTGGTTTGGTGTGCATCTCATGAGGTACATGCAGGCTAAGGGACTTGCTGGGTCTTACTATCTGTGTGTGTGTGCAAAGCCTGGGATGGGGCTTTTCAAAGGGAAGGGTTAAATGTCAGGACAAAAGGCTGGTTCTCTCCACCATAAAAGAAAGGCTTTAATGTCCTGTTAAGTTTCGTAACATCCCCTGCATCTGAAATTTCTTTGAGCCCAAACCCAGCCTGGGGGCGTAATGAATTCAGCGTGCTCCCTTTATTAGACAGCTCTGGTTTCTGCAGTTTTGTAAACATCCCCAAATCCACGTGGCACTGTAGTAGCTGTCTATCAGCTGCTTATCTCCAAACATGAGAGGAATCCTGGATCCTGCTCCCAGTCACAGAAAACAAAGCATCAGGATTCAGATCCCAGCCTTGCTTATGGGAGGGAGGCTCACCAGGTGCATGGATTGGGTCTCAGCTAGGGCTGGGACACAGCCCTGTATGCTTAGTGCTGGCTGTGCTCCCAGCAGTCACGGGATTGGAATTCATCGCCAGAAATTGTCTGTTAAAAATTAAAATATAGGCAAATAGCCATAAATCAAGGTGGGTTGTGAGGAAGTGTGTGTTGGTCAAAGAGATTGTTTTCAGCAGCAAGTCGGTGCCAAAGGGCTGTGCTGTGAGCTGAGGGTTGGCCTGGCAGATTTAGGAACTGGAGTTGTTTAATGGAGTCTTTTTCAAGCTGCATTTCATGGCTGCAGGGCTGTTTGCTCCAGGCCCAGCTGAGTCTCAGGGGTGTTGCTTTGTTGTTTGCTGTGTGGTGGGTTGTTTTTTTTTTTAATCCCATTTCTTTCTTTAATGGCTGAGATAGCAGGTTTAGGTCTGAATCTCCTGGGAAGATTCTAAAATTGGTAGCTAAAAAAACAATAGATTTTGAGAATTACAAATGCTTCATAGAACCTGTACACATTTTTAATTTGGAGACAATTCTGCAGATGTAGCACATCACATCACATCTTGGCAACTGTTGTCTCTCCTTTTTAATTTGCTACTAAGAATGCACAAAAACAGGAGTGTCATTCATTAGGAACCCTTCTGCTTTGTTCCCCTTGTGTGTTCCTTGCGTGCTCTCCTGACCCTTTCCAGTGGTGCCCAGGAATCTCCACAGCACCCTTCTGTGTTTCTGCACACTGAGCGGGCGAGTGTCTGGTGTGACACAACCCAAGGAGGTTGTGGATGCTCTGTCCCTGGAGGCATTCAAGGCTGGGCTGGATGTGGCTCTGGGCAGCCTGGTCTGGTGTTTGGCCACGCTGCACGGGGCTGCAGGGGAGTTGGAACTAGATGAGCATTGTGGTCCTTTTCAACCCAGGCCATTCTATGATTCATTTTATGTGTTGAGTGAGCCAGATCTGCACACATGCCATCTGCAGTGGCTTGAGATGGAATCACCATGGTTTTCTTGGTCTCTAAGCCCAAGCTCCAACACCTTTTCCACCTGCTGGAAATGGGAAAAGGCTTGGCTGGGTGTTCAGTGGGACCATCGCTGCTGCAGATGGCATCAGAGGGCAGGATGGGGTCAGAATTGCCATACTGCCCATTTTGCCAACTCTGCAGGGATGGTTATACTGAATGAGACCCTTAGGCTCCTATGTGAGTAGGGACGTTGGCCTTGATCCTGCTGTCCCCCACGTTACATGCAAGGGAGTTGCACCTGGCTTAACGTCCATCTGAGAGGTGAATCAGATGTTTCTCACTATTATTGTTCCTATGGTTGTATATGAAAGAGCAATAGCCCCAGCTTTGTGCTGGGAATCCATGTTGTATTCTGCACAGAGCTGCAGAGAGACATGCTGTGCCCCTTGTAAAAGTAGATCTGCTTTTCATTATGCACAGCATTACATTGCACACTAAACAAATTTCTAGACATTTGTGCACCGAGCCTTTTTTACAAGAGGTCTAACCTGAAGCATCTTGCAAAACTTGTTTCTCTGAATTAAAACAGCTATCGTGATTTTTTGGGGGGCGGGGGAAGCTACAGCTCTCTAGGCTACCTGCTTTGGAAGGAAAACCAGGCACCATATGCAATGGAACTATTGCTTGCTCTGTCTCAAAAATGCCGAACTATGGGAGAGAATTCGTCCCACCAAACGCCCACTAAACACATTTTTTAAATCTGGTTTCTCAGCCTTTCAGGAAAGAAGAAGCAAAATCTAACTATGTTCTTCTTGCCTGCTGGAACCGGGCCCCATTTCATGGAATTAAATGGCTAAGGAGAAAAAAAAATATATCCAAGGCAAGGATGCTATTCTCAACAAAGAGAACAGTATATGCAACAGCTTCTGCAGCATTCCTGCAACATGATGTCTTTCCCTGCAGACTCTCAGTTAGGGATTGATTGTCCACACAGAGAATTGCCCAATTCAGAAAGGCTTAAGGCACTCTTCATGAACTGTTTGCTAAGAGGATGAATAGATGGGCATGTGTGTATATAAACCTATAAATCGTGTCTTGTTCTGCCCTGAAGAGGACAGCTGAGGTTGGATTCTTTGTCAACTGATTTCATGCTCTCCAGGCTGGGGATAAAGGCAGCAGTGTTCTGCACGTGGGGTCAGGGCTCGATGCTGCAGCTCCGGAAGGACAGTTTGTGGAAATAACATTAATTGTGAGTGCTGAAGCTGACAGCAGAACAACATTCACACAGCCCTGATGTGTTCACACTTAAGGGAAAGTCCAGAGTTTGTCTCCTTTGAGTTCTCCTTTATCCCAATGGGATTTTTGATAAGAGCAGTGGATGCTCTGAGCTGGGGCTCAGAACCACCGGGCGTTTGGTGGCACTGCTCTCAGTCCTGTCATTGCTCACTGTGCCCAGTGCTGCCCCTGCCCAGCGATGCTCTGCCTCCTGGGGAATCTGGAAGCTCAGCCCTGGCGAGGCGCATCCAGTGTGTGTGAGAGCCGTGAATCATCTCCCCTCACTTGTTCTGGATGCCCTGAGTGGGGTGCAGAGGATGTGCAGAAGAAAAGGCTGTGCTCATTCCTGTGTAGCTCTCCATGAATCTCTCTGGCCCCTGTGTGCACATTTTCCCACCATGACGTGCGCAGTTCCCTGCAAAGCCCAGGCACGATGGGCACAGAGGTGTGGGTTCTGGTGGGCTCTGTTCTGCCCCAGCAGCTGCAGCCTTGCTCTGGGCAGCTGTCACTGCAGCATGGGATACCCTGGGCACAGAGCTCCCTGCTTCTACATTAAGTGCCAGCCATCGAGGGTCAGCTACCTTTTGCAATGTGTCAAAGATTGAGAAGGTTGAGCAAGGAGCAAAAGATCTTTTTTTCCTTGATGGTTTTCTGGGCTATCCATCGTTCCTCCTTTCGCTTTCCTTTTCTTATTTGACTTCAAAGGAATAACTCTCAAGTAAGCACTTAAGAAATTGTTTCCATGTTTGGAATATATCAGAGGTAGTATAGAATAGTGTTTCAGTTTGTTTTGTTTGCACACAAACTCTTAAGACAGAAACTATTACCAGCTACTGCATTTGAGAGTCATTGCCCTGGCTGGGGAAATGAGTAACGGGAGAAAGCTGGAAACACGAACGGGCATCCCATATTTGTGCTGCTTGTGGTCATTCCTTCCCCCCCAAGAGACCTCCCCATGCCTGCTGGCTGGGAATGCTGCTGCTCGGTGAGCCCCGAACGGCAACCATCCACCACAGATGTCTCCCAGCTCCAACACATTCACTTTGGCAGGAGTATGCTGCTTTTCAAAGAGCTCAAAAGAAACTCCTCCTGCCAACAAATAGAGTGTGTGTTTTTTAGTTCATTTGAATGGGATTTTTCATTCTGGGAGGATTTCTCAGTCTCCCAGAATGCCTCTCTTAGGATTTAGGTTTTATAACATCACTCTTCCTTGCTGCTCCTTCCTAGCAGCAAACCATCAAATTATGCAGAATGACATAGATGAAGCCAAACCAGGCAACCAGTCCTTCTCCTCACCCCCGTGGCCCAGGCAGTGCTCAGCTGGGGGGCAGCAGCAGCTCATCCTGCTTCTGTCACTGCCTCTTTTCCTCTTTGGCAGTAAGTGCATTTGGCTTCAGAGCCAGTCTGGACTGCATAACCATGCAATGTTTGAGAGGGCTTCTGCAAGGGTTCTTATTTATCTCCTGTGTGTCAATGTTTGTCAGAAATTATTTCCCCAAGAGATACAGTTTGCAAATCAGTAGGTTTCCTGTTAGCACTTCCTATTCCTCATGCTTCTGAAAATCATTCATTACCCCCAATTAGCTTGTGACTGGTATACAGCATGCAGGGATCGTGTCCTGGGAATTTCTGGTAGTACTGCTGGCCTTCAGCCTGTTGCATCCAAAACAAACTGCTTCTGCTTTTCTCCTCCTGTTAAAATAATAATTTGCACTTCAGTAATGTTCTTCAGATCTCCTCTGCAAACATCAGCTCACCCTGCTGCTACACACAGGCATGGTTCTGCCTTGCAGCTGGAGCAGGCGAGGCACACAGCAGGTAACTTGTCTGCAAAGGTCACACCGCAGAGCAGTTGTAATTTGGACAACCTGCTCCTTCCTTCCCGCTCCGGTCATTGCTGTGCAGTCAAAATTAGGAGATTATAATGCACAACCCATGCTGGCGTGCCAGGAATTCTCAAAATCATATTATACTGTCACATAAAATGATGACTCATTTGATAACGCAGCCCACAGCCAGTTCCTTTATGTTAAAATTACGTGGACGAGACTGGGTTGAAAAAGAAAAAAAGAGAGCTTGTTATGTGTGTGATGAATGCTGAGTTAGAGATGCTTTCCTTGAAAGAAATGGGGTGTGGGGGGTATTTTTATTTTGGCTGAAGCTGAAGGAGCGTTTGTGAGTACATTTGTTGACAGCGGTGCTTGGGACCAGAGACGCTGACATTCCACTAGCAGTAATAGGAACAGCCTCTGTTCATTTCTAAATTGGAAATTCTTCCTTACAGGGGCCCAACCCACCCGCTGCCCCCGCCGAAGGAAAGGGCATCCATCTGGGCCGGGCAGACGGGGCACCCCCAGCAGTTCTACGTCTGTGGGACCGCAGTGCCTTCTCCCCGTGCCCTGTGGAAAGGGCAGGGAGTAACATGACGTTGTGCATTTTGGTTCTGTGGACAGCAAGCACTGTCAGTCTGGGCAGATGGACACTGTTCCTTTCAAATGCATGGTGGGATTGTTTGGCCATGGGGCTGAGCCTTTCTGTGGGCTGCATTTCCCTGTCTGCATCAAATCCCATGCGTCACCGCTAGTCCAACACCATTCTGCTCTATCTCCCAGAAAATGTGCCTTAACGTCCCCAGTTTGGGTAAACGAGCCTCATGGCGGCCACTTTTCCAACAGGCAGCAAGGGTTCGGATCAGGAAACAGCTTCAGTGGCTGAGCAGTCAAGGCCAGTTCACAAAGCTCTTGGCAAAGTGTGGGTTTTCCTACTGTTGGGCTGGAAGCTCCCGCTTCCCTTGATTTCTTAAATGAAAAAAAAAAGAAAGTAAAAGCCAGTTTGTGCATGACCTGGGGGGACCCCGTGCATCCTGTGCTAGTGCTGAGAGCAGGGAGAGAAGCAATGGAAAGTGACTGCTCGCAGCAGTTGGAACGTGTGGGTGGCAGGACGGCGCGGTGCCGTGCTGGAGGACGCTCTGTACGCACATCCCTCCTAAACAAATACCTCCCAAGTGCGTGCTATGGGAATTCAGGGAACAGCTTTTTTGCTTCTCTCTGAGAGGGAGTGGGGCTTGTTAGTTTTCTGCTTCCAGAGGAGAGGTGCTGAGGCTGGGAGATGAGAAATAGCTGTTCTTATCAGTCAGATGTGCCGTGTCCCCGGGCAGCTGCCTGAGCCAGCAGTTTGGGGAGAGGAAGCACAAGGTGCCAGTGGGAGTGACTTCCATAGGGGGAAGCACGTCTTGCTACTCAGCAGAACAGAAACAAGCTTTTTGCTGTGCAGACAGTAGGAAGGAAACTATTTTGGAGGAAGTTCTTTACTATGAGAGTGGTGAGGTGCTGGAACAGGCTGCCCAGAGAGGCTGTGGATGCCCCATCCCTAGAGGTGTTCAAGGCCAGATTTGGTGGAGCCCTGGGCAGCCTGGTCTGGTATTAAATGGGGGGGTTGGTAGCCCTGCATGTGGCAGGGGGGGTGGAGATTCATGATCCTTGAGGTCCCTTCTAACCTGGGCCGTTCTGTGATTCTGTGATGTTTTGGTGATACTGCTTGGTGTGTTGATGCTGGATGTGTGCTTGTTGCAGAAGATGCACTTTGTATCACCGGTACCATCCCAGAGTAACTGTGTCCCAGTCTGAACACTTTTAAATGCAGTGATATTTGCATGCTGGAGGTGCACTGGAGGCTCCAACCATCGCTTCACATATTTTTATAGGGTATCTTCCTTCTGTAGCCTCTGAGAATTCTCAGGAGCTCCTGCTCAGTATGGGAGGGCTCAGGGAGAGATGTGATGGAAGTGGAAGTGCTTTGGGCAGTCTCAGAGCTCCTGAAAGCTGGGGATGAAAAGAAATGGATGCTCCAACAGTCTACTCAGATTTACAGCCACAGAGGAAGGAGCAGAAGTGAAGGTGCAGGGGTGTGAATCTGGAGCGAGAGGGGACAGCCCTGGCGCTGTGGAGCAGTGCTAAGTATGGCTCTGGAGGCATACTTACAATACAATACATACATACAATTCATACATACAATTCGGACCCCATCCTGCCCTCTGACCTCCATTGAAGATGGGGATTTGGGAAATCTCTAAAGATGAGAAAAGCAAAATGGATGAGAGAAGTTTTCCTTGGAGCTCAGCTCTGAACATGACTGAAGTGTTGGGAGAAGAGAGCAGAGCTAGGCTCACTGGCAGCACCCAGCACGTGGCTGCAGGATCAGCAGGAGCAGGGGGCTGCCCTGCAGGGCAGGGGTGGACAGATCTGTCATGTTTAACTTGCTGCTGTTAAAAAGACTGAGCCTGTCATCACTTACTGCCACCTGTCAGATATGCACTGATGATAGCTGAAAACAGCCATACCTTACATCTCACATCCCTCATCCTAAAAAACTCAAAGCCTGAAGGGACTGATACGGGCAATGCAACTCTTTTGGTGCCCTAAGAAGAGTTACCTGAGGTCGGTATCAGTCGGTGGGAATGCTTTGAGTCCCTACATGTACAGGTATGTTTCTGTGAGAGTTACCACTGGTACAGCCCATGTCATTTGTGAAAGGTTGACGTGGTGTAGGAGGGTTTGTAGGAGGGTCCCTCTCTGTAACAACCCTTAGGTGGAATTCATCCATGTCTGATTCAGAAGGAAGATTGTCTGTCTGCTCCTTTTACTGTCCCAGATTTGAGAGGCCTGGGTTACACATCCACGCATGGTATGATACAGAGGCGATTAAAGCAAAATGGAAAGAGATGTCTTACATCAGTGTAAAACAGAATGCCATTCAGATCCTTTTTCATGAATTGAATTTGGTATGGGGGGCTCAGGAGACGCAGAGGCAGCAGTGTAGTGTGTGTGTCTCAGTGCAACTGGTCCCATGGGCTGAACCCCCCACAGATCCATCTGGGGCTGCTCCGGTCAGGGCTGTGCTCTGAGCTGCTGCTGGGTGACCTTGTGTGTGCCTCCTGTGCCTCACTTTCATCACCTATAAAAGAAGAATAATGTCACTCACCTCATCTGTGGAATGGTTTAAGATCCAGTGATAAAAAAACACTGGGGAAGAACTTGGGTGCTATTACTTTTTTATGTCTGGAAGTGAGAATGTGGGTACTAAAGCGAAGGACACATACACAGGTCATCCCATCCCTTGGTCAGCATGAGGGGGAGAGAGGGATGGGGATTTTGCAGTGGAGCAGCCATCTGCCAGGCTTACAGAGGAAATCACTCAGATGTGTTATTGATAGTTACCCAATCTTGCTGGAGAAATAATTTCAACATACTAAAGAGCTCTTATTCGTGGTGCCTTGCTCTGGGCAGTCCATGTCCTTTCTGCATTTCTCAGGTTGCCCAGAGGTGGTGGTGCCCCATCCCTGCAGACACACGAGGTCAGGCTGGAGGGGCTCTGAGCACTAATGGAGCTGTGGTGTCTGTGTTCATTGCAGGGAATTGGACCTGATGGCCTTTAAGGGTCCCTTCCAACTCCAACAATTCTCTGATTCCTGCATCTGAGTGGCAGCTTTGCCTCGCCTTTCAGTCCCCGCTCAGTGTCATCCTCTGGTTTCCTTGTACTTCCTCACTGTGGTTTCTGGAGAGGATGAAGTCATCCTCACCAAACTATTTCTCATGCTTATTGTTTAGCATTGTGCAAAGTGGTTATTTTAACAAACCCTACGTTCTTACAGTGCCAAGAAGTAGGAGTGCTGATTGCGTTCCTGAAGGCTGTCTCCATGTCCTTAAGGATACGCATTGCCATTTCATTGTCTTCTATTTTTGTCCCTTTTTGGGGGGCAGGAAGGGCTGGAACACCCTTGGGTCAGGCAGTGACTGCCTTGCATTGCTGGAGACAGACTGTGGGAGGTGGCACACAGCCGGCACAGGGCTGGCATGCCTGCTGCCCTGGCAGCTGCAGAGCCCCGCTGCGGGAACCCCTGGGTGCTCTTGGCTCCGGAGCCTCGGTTAAGCCCTAAACAACTGCCACTCCCTGCAGAGGGAAACTGCTCAGGATTAGCCAATGCCTCCCGCTCACGAGCGAAGCAAGGACTTTCCCCTCTGTGGGCACAGCTCTGCTCCCTTCCCCATCTCCCTGCAGGGCAGCCCCATGCTTGGATCTCAGCTCTGCCCTCCCACAGCTCCTGCACCAAAGCACTGGGAGACGCATGCTAACCTGAGATGACAGCAGATGGGGGCAAGCTCTTTTAAGAACAGCTGCTTGTGTCTCCTTTGATAATCCCATTTCTTAACAAATCCCTGCGACAGCACAAAATACTGGATGTCAGGTTTTTCTGTCCCTTCTCATCTCCTGAGCCACACTTGACCCGTTCAGCACGATCTAGGGATTAAAGGCTTGGTGGTATTTCAGCTTCCTTGCAGCAGACCAGAGCCTGCTCTCTGCCAGGCTGCTGGGCTCACCCTCTCATCCCACTTTCTCTGTGTTGGGACACGTGATGGGCTACTGCTCAGGGCAGTGATGGCCTTTCACAGACACTGCACATTGGCATCAGCCTGGTGCCAGCTGCAGCACGTGTTGTGGCTCTGATCTTCCCGTTTCTCCATCCTTAAAATAAGAAAACAGCCTCAGGGAGGAGATGCCTGGTGGCATCATCCCTCTGTGGGAGCGGGGCCAGGAGGAAAGTGGGACCCTGTGCTCATCTCCAGTGCGGCCCACCACTTAGTGTCACGGCTGAGCCGGGAAGGCAGAACTGCACCGCGAGTGTCGGCAGCGCTGCGCTCCGGGCTGTGGCTGCGGTGTCCTCCGTCACCATGGCATCGGTGGGCTTCAAGCTAGCGATGAACTGCCCACACAATATTCCCGTTAGTGCCCTCAGTGCCACAAACCGGAGAAGCGGTGTCACCGAGACGCAGAATGCCTCCACTCGGACTCACGAATGGAAAGGAGGGCAAAACCGCCCACCTTGATGGGCTCCGGAGGGGTTGAGCGCCTTGGGGCAACCACCGCCGATAGAAGGATCGGCCCCGAGCGCAGAGCCTGAAAACCGCACCCAGTCGGTTCCTGGGGGCGCTGCCCCCCGGGAAGCCCCCGAGCCCCGCCGACCCCCGGCTGTTCCACCGCGGGGCGGAGCGCGGCTCCGGGCGTCCCGGGAAGGCGGGGAGCCGGGGTTCGGCGGGGCGGGGCGGGGCGGCACGGGGCGGGGGGCGGCGCGGCCGGGCTGGGCGCGGAGCGGAGCGCGGCGGAGGGAGGAGGCGGGCGCTGTCCATGGCCCTGCCGAGCTCCGGGCTCCGCCGCGCCGCCGAGCGGAGCGATGGGCAACACGGCGCACAAGACGCTGGCAGGTAGCGGGGGGCTGCGGGGCGTCCCGGAGCTGGAGGCGCCGCGGGCGGGCGGGAGGCGCTCGGCGGGGCGGTGCCGCCCTCGGACCCCGGCGGAGCCGCTCGGAGCCGGGACGGAGCCGCGCTGATGCTCCGCGGGTGGTGCGGTGGGCACGGCGCGGGGATGCTCGGGCGGCGGGGTACGGCTTCGCCCGGGTGAGAGCCGGCGGAGCGGCCAAGCGGAGCTGTTCTCGCTGCTCCGCTAGCGATCCCTGCCTGCCCGGCGGGTCCTGTCAGCGCCTCTCCGCTTCGTTTCTTCCTTTTCTTCTTCTTCTGCTGCCGCTTCTTCTTTTAACGCAACTTTGTAACGCGGGAAGCCACCAGTTGTTAGCAGTCGCCAGAGGAAAACCGTTGGAAAGCATCTCCGAAATGTTGGTAGCCTGCCCTGCTTGCAACCTGCTTTTTTAGCTAATTCTGCTCTTACACGAGAGCCGTGCAGATCCTTTTTCCTTTGCAAGCTCATAATTGCTGGGCTTTTTCCTCCTCAATGACAGTGGTTCCTTACAGAATCATCACTACTGGATCGCTGAGCCCTTGCCTGTCTGTATCTTCAGCTAGTTTGCTCAGCTTCTCTTTGCTGCTGTATTGCATCCTTTGCACTTTGGGCTCCCAAGAAAAAAAGGGTATTATTAAACTTATTTAAGAAGCAGGAGGAACTATCAAGCGCACACAAACCTCTCTGTAATCAGCCAGAGAGCTGAATATAGAAATAAAGGGAGGAATGAATTTGCATTTGGATGTGCCTTGCTAAGGGGCTACTTGGGACCTTCAAGGCACAAAAGAAAGCTTCTGGCTTGTGGTTTGAACCTGTCATTAGGTTTCTAGTTGCAAGCTTGTGCACCTCCTCTCACTCTCTGTTACATTTAAATGGGAAATTGGATTCTTTCATGAGAAGGAAGTTTACATTTTTTAAAAATACCTCCCAGATTGGTGCTGTAAGGAGTGCATGACCTTGGAGAAAATGCATTTTGTGGGTCAGCTTTTCAGCTGCAGGCTACGCCAAGGGATGTATGCCAAAAGCCTGGAGAGCCAGGGCTGCATCCTGGGGTCAGGGGAGGATCCCCTGTTCAGGCTGGGACTTCCCAGAGGAAGGATCTGTGTAGCTGCTGGGGTTGGGGTCTCGCTGCGAGCTGTTGTGCAGGAGCTGAGCGTTGTGTCTGCCGTTGCTAGAGCTGTCTCTGCTGAGCAGCCTTCCCATGCACAGCCTCACACACGTGAAGTTAAAAAAAGGGATGACATCAGTACCGCAGTTCTGCGATGAAAGAGTTCCTCGTGGTACTTTTAGAAGTCGTTGAGAAAAAGTTGGATAGAAAAAAAACCTTAAGGTTTGATTTATGTAGACCTCCCAAATCTAACGTTGTGCTCACGGCCTAGAAAGGCTTAGCCCCGTCCTGCCAGGTGGAGGCTGTCTGCAGAGCATTGCCTTACTGGGGAGAGTCCATTCGCAGCCATTTGTCAAGTTGCGCAAAAGCCACGCAGGACACTTGGATGTTATTTGCTGACGTGCTGAAAGATCGGCAGAGCGCGTCTTCCCCACGTGGAGCCATGTCCTGTTGCTATGGAGTGATGGTGGTCAGAAGAAGCCGCTGCCCATGGCTGCAGAAAAGCTTGTGGACGCTGGCTATTTTGAAGTATAAAAATGTGTCTTGTTGAGCAGTTCAGCCATTTTTCATATCGATCTTCTTGGGTGCGTTGTTTCTCATCAGTCACGTGGCATTAGGGAGGGAGGTGGGCTTAGGGCTGCTCTTGGAACAGGAGGTTTGAAAATTGTGAAGTTTTTCCGGAAGATGGAATGATTGGATGGAGTCCTATTTATAAAAGCCATGGCTGTTTAGAATTACTCCAAGATGATCAGTCAGAATTAAGTCTTTCCTCTTCTTTGTCCAAAGTACACCTCTTTTTTCACTCTGACAGGCTGAGCTCTGCATTTTCACTCTTGTTTTAGCTAAGAATGGAATTGCTCATCGCAGTCCAATGGCATTCAATAGTTTATTTAAACATAAAATGAAAACTAAACTCCTTCACACTAATATTTGCTTACTAGTTATATTACATTGACTAACTGATGAAACCTGCAGAAGTTGTTCCACTTTCATTCTTTCCTTCAGACAGGTAAAAGTGGAAAATGACTTTTGTTTCTATTCAGTTGTAGAGAGAATTTGGAGGGACCTTCATCCTTAAGCCCCTGAAAAAGCCAAAAAATCAGCAGTTTGGGTTTTACGCATAAACAAACATGCTCTCCTCAGAGAAATTACATTTCAAATCCTGTTGAACACAATTCAGTTAATTTTTAAATACAGATTTGTTCAAAGAGGCTTTCTGTGCTCGTTGCAGCTCTCAATCCCCCCTGTCCACATTTCCGTTCAATGACAGAGGAGCACACGCCATCGATGTGGGAGAAATTCGTATCGGGAGCTTGGGAAACTTGTGCTTGCCAAGTGCCTCGTGGTTAACACACAATGGATGAAGGCATTGTCAAATTAACAGCAAGGCTTCTACCCGGAGCGGCACTGAAATGAGTAATAGGCACGGGCTGACAAGAGGCAGCTTCTAGATTTGAATCGGTTGAAGAGGCACTGGGGTGGAATTGGGCTGAGATGTGTCAGACACGCTTCACGGTGGCCCCGGGGTGCGTGCTGGTGGAAGTGCTCTTATTGTGATGACAGCCGGGTGCTGGGTGGCAGCTCTCCATAGGCGCCCACTCCTCGCCTCCCAGCCCTCCTGGAGCACGCTGTGACCTCGCTGAGGAAATTCACACTTGGATGTCCATAGGCTTTGTGCCTCCTTCTCCTTACCCTTGCCCATTGTTCAGGATAATTTGCGGGCAGGCGATTAGGCAAGAGCGAATTCCTGGTGATTGAGGCAGGTCGTTTTTCTGTCTCCTACAGGTGACGGACGGGCCGTGCAGCATTGCAGCATTGCAGCTGACGGGAGGAACTTGTCCCGACCTGCAGGGCGGGTGGGGAGAACCTGAGCAGTGCATCCTGCTGCGGGGTTGCATGGCCCTGCTGATACTGGGGCTGCTGCGGATGGTGCTAATTTCTCCTTGCTAATTGCTTGCTTTGGGTTAGCAGCTGGATGAGGGTGTGAAGAATAGGGATCCCTGTGACGACAGGCAGACTGGGAGAGGGTAAAAGTGCCCTGACCTGGAGAAGCCCTTACATGGAGCATGGAGGTGTGGGAGATCGAAGGGGTGACAGCTAGCGAGCGGCAAGTGTCCTGCAGTGCTACCAGGACAGCTGGGCAGGAGGGCAGGAGGCGAGCAGAGGACATTGCAGTTGGGATGCAGTTGTTGATCCGGGCCCAAATAGGGCTGTTGGTATTTAACAAAGGAGCCAAATTCCCTTTTAAGAATCCGGCTGGGATTTGGGTGCAGCGCTTCTCCCACAACTGCGAGGAATACCAAGTATGAGTGGCATTTGTGTCCGGTAAACAGGAGAGAGAAAGGGGCTTCTCTTAGGAGAAATGGCTTCAATTTCTTATTTTCTAGACATTATTTTGTACGCTCAAGAAAAATGCTTTTAATGCTGAACTCTTCCCAGCAAGTCAGAAATCCCAGTAGTTGACCTATTTTGGGCTGGTGCATCCATCTCTAAATGGGCTCCAAGTGGGGATGGTCAGGGGGTCCCAGGTACAACAGAGCAACAGCAATTCTTAGCTTGTGGATAAAAGGTGTCCTTTCTTTGTATCCCTGTTAGTGTTCTGTGGCCCATTATAGAAATGTATGCTGTTCTTTTGAATGGAGTGAGCAGCAATGACCACTTGGTGGAAAAAAAATCTCGCTGCCTTTTCCAGGGGTAAAATCTCAGCTTCAAGAAGCATTTTTTGTTTAGAGTTGTTCTGTTATCTCTCCTCGTCATTTAGTTGCCAGTGATACACTGTAGGAGGAGTTATCAATGCTGTGAAGTTTCTGGTTTGGTTTCAGCTTGACTTCAGCAAAACTACACAATAACACTTCAGGTTGTTCAGATCTGAGTGCAGAAAGTACCCGTTCAGTTTTTGGTGTGGATCCAGTTCATCTCTGTGATTACAGGTGTTTGTTCTGCCTCACATAACAGCCCCATTCTGCCTGCTCTCCTGCCTCTCCCATCCCAGGAGCTGAGCTTTCTGGAGTCTGTCACTGATTTTGCTGCCTACTCCCTGTGCGACCTTTGAGCAAGTGGCTTTATCTCCCTGCGTCTTGCTTTGTAGTTGGGGAGGTAGGCAGCGCTGGCTCACTTGGGCATATGAGAGTTAATTAATTAACATGCAGACATGAAGCATCTCCAGGAGAAAGGTCACAGAAGTGCAAAGAAGAGATTAATTCACTGCTGCCTTTGTAGCTTTCTGCTTTTCCACTCTTCAAAAGGAAACCTGTGAAACTGCTCAGCCCTCGCCGTGATTTAGAGCTGGAACAGGTTGATCTCCTACTGAGGACTATCTTTAACCAGCCTCGCTCAGCACATACCCAAAAATGTGCCACAGCCAACTGGCGTGATTAATTCCACGCTGCCGTCGGCATCCGCGCTGGTGCAGCAGTGGGGCTGGGAGGCCGGCACCCGGCAGGGCAGCGCTGCGCTGAGCTGCGCCCGTGGCCCTCGGGGCTGCCAGAGGCTGGCAGCACGTTGCCAAGTGTGTCATCGGAGCAGAGCACGCTTCGCTGCTCTCTGTGCTGGGCTGTGCTTTGCAGGTGCCTTCCCTCCTGTTTTGTTACTCGGAAGGGGAATTGCTGTCTGAGGTGGTAGAGGATCCGGTAAACGGCACGTTTTCATTGCTCTGGTAATTGCTACAGGTAAGGACCTGCGTGACGCCATCAGAGCCTTACTGTGGTACACCTCGGGCTGTGGTTGCAGGCAAAGCTGCTGGAGAGCTCTCACTGCAGGGAAAGGAAATTGCTGCTTCCCATCCACGAAAGCTATACGGCCCATGGACGTGCTTAAGTGTGTTTAAGGTGTTTAATTTTAGGCAGTCAAGTTTGAATGTGCAGGAATTAATGTTTACTTGGCGTGCAGAGGATGAGTCACTTGGAAGCTCACGCCATGCTTTTTTTCCCATTCTAGTAAGGATCCTTCTCACATATCGCATACAATGGCTTTTCAATTAGGGATGAAAATAAGCACCTTGCTCCTCATTAGCCCCTCTGCATTTAGCATTCGAGCTGATTGAGTTCCTGAGTTGCAATTTCAGGCATTCTCTGTCCTGCTGCACTGTTAGCCTTGCAAGGAAACATTGGCCTCCTGCTGCCTAAGGAGCCTGTCCGTGCCGGGGGCTCACGCAGGGCAGGGGTGCACAAGGTGGGATGTGCCAGGCAGGGGCAGAGCTGGCTGGAGCTGTGAGCAGGGACGTGTGTGGGGTAATGAGGTGCAATGAGGCCAGATGTGATCCCTGGAACACGTGTCAGCTCTCATCCCAGCTTCCACCTGGGGCAGGTGTGCGCAATCTCCTCCATCTCTTTGGCTTCCCATCTGCCTATCCCTTTTGTTCTCCTCTCTCGTGCCCGCAGCGTTTTGGCTCCCTGTGCCCACTGCTGATCCTGGTTGCTAACAAGCTGCTGGCTTGTCTGAGGCTTCCTGGCACCAAAGCACAGCATGGCTGCTGGTTCTCCAGGCTGTACCCAGAGGTGTATGTACATCATTCGCTTGCCACGTCCTGGAGGGCTGTGGTCAGTGTGTCTGTTTTGGTGACTCCGATGCCCCTAGCTGCTGCCGCCGCCCTGAGAACCACTCTGTCCCACCTGGCTGCACAGGCAGTGGTGCTGACGGGGTGTCAGCTCCCCACGGGTCCCTTGGTGAAGTGTGTGCCGGCTGGGCAGGAGGTGCAGTTTCCTCTGCCTTGTTCTGTATCTTGTTGATGGCTGCATTTTTTTCTCTTATACATTAAAAACCATGAATCACTGGCGCTGAGACGTCTGTCTGAAAGCTGCATCTTGGCATACCTGTGCCAGCTCCTCTCTCCAGAGCTGGTTTGCCTGTTGTCTCTGAGCACTGAATTCCTGGTGTCTGAACGGACGAAGCAGGGCTTTAGGGCAGAGCGAGGGAGGGGAAGGTGATTTCTTGCTTGTTAATTTGTTTTTCCCTCTGTGTCCAGGGAGATTTCTTCCTCTGCTTTGTGTAAGCTTGGGCTTGCTTTGCTCCCAGGAGTGTTTTCTCTCCTGTCCTTTCAGCCCTCCAGCAGCAGGGCAGCTCAGAGCTCTCCCACCGGGAGGAGCAGACCCCATCCCTTCCCTGCCCCATGTTTTTCTCCCTCCTACACCAACAGCACTGGCGTGAAGAAACCAAATCAGAACATCAGCAATGACTTCTCGCTTGCTGCTGAGAATTACCCAGGAAGACTCTTTAAAGAATAAAACCATTTAACTGTGTTTCAAAGCTTTTTGGTACAGCAGGGAAATCGCATTTAGGATTTTTGTAAGAGCTACTTGTTCTTTGAAGAGAAGAAAATGGATGCAGTTGTGTTTGTGGAGTTGTTTTCTAGATACACGCATAAAACACTTTCATTTTCTTGTTCCACTGTGGATATTTACATAATAATGAGACTTTTGTATTTTAGGAATTGTCCCATTTTAACCATCCACATGTCCGTGACTCCTGTTTTCTTGTGATTGCATTCCTGATGGCATAATGCCTTACAGCTACGTGGGAGAAATAAATAGATCACATAAAAGCAAATCTCAGCTTTTCATAGCCTGTGTAACAACAACATGGGAAGGCAGGCAGGCAGACAGGGGAGAATTTCCTGAGCGAAAGTTTTCCGTCAGGTTTCCAAATGTCAGGGAAAATAGCTGTTTGATTTTTGCCCTCCTCCATAACTCAAATGTTACATCTTCCAAACCCCGCTTGACAAGCCGAAGATAAAAGATAGAATATCCCATTTGGCAGCAGAAATGAAATAATTTCATTCAGGTTTATCTCTCTTTCCTCGGTGATAACTACGCTGTGGCAGCAGCTTTTCTCAGCCCGCTTTCTGTTGCGGTCTCACGGGGCTCTGGCTTCTCAGCTTAACGTGCTTTGTAATTTATGGAGTGAAGTTCAGAAGTTATCTCCTCGGTGCGATGCTGAGGTTGAAAGCATAATTCCTAATGAAGGGAAATTGCAATTTCTTGGGGTCTTGAACTTGACATGGCTGGGCAGAGCTCTTTTTTAATGAGAGAAAATCCTTAAGCAGAGCTGAGGCTGCAGACCCATTGCTCCAGCTTGCCTCACTCCTGCTGCCCTACAGCTGCAGGTGGCCCTTGGGACTGGGATAAGATGCCCAGACTGGAGTACTGATGGTAACCAAATTGCTGCCAACATCAACTAAGGCTGAAGAACATTGCAGTTTTGGGGAGAGGAGAGGAGCAGACCTCAGAGCACACGTTATGCAAAGCAAAACTGTGGTGGAATATGGGACTGGAGTGATATGCATCCCTGAGATCCTAACGACCAACTCACTCATCAGCTGGGCCCTTTGGGGTGAGAGAGAGCCAAGTGAGCCTTGGAATCATAGAACTGTTAAGGTTGAAAAAGATATTTAAAATTAAGTCCAACTGTTGACCACCACCACCATGCCCACTAACCATGTCTCTGAGGGATGCTGCCAGGGCTGTTCTGTGGCTCTCACTGGGATGCCATCAAAAACTGCTGATGACTTCATCCTGAAAAGGGCTTCCAAGTATGAGACTTGAAATCATTTACTAACTGCCTGTTGCTTCACTTATAGCATTAGCCTGTAAATAGTGCTATGTCCTTTGGGTGGGCTTGTAAAACAGTGATGACTTCCATGCCATGGTTTGCAGGGACCAACTGCACAGTGGCAGGAGAGTGTGAATGGCCTGGCACCACCTGGCCACAAGCAGCAGGGCTCTTTGGGGCCAGTGGTGACAAATATCAGTGTGTGCCAGCAGGGCTGGGGACAGGGGGATGTGGGAACGGGACCTGCACAGCGAGACCCCGTCAGCTGGGAAACAGAATGTGGTGGGAGAGGGCTTGCAGCCATTTCAGAATGCCAGGCATTTCTGTTGGTCTCTTCTGGAGGGGAGATGTCCTCTGAAGAACACAAGGCAGATCTTCACACTGGCATCTGATTTGTGAATCTGAAATAGCAATTGCTGTGCGGTTTGCCAGCAGCATAGCAGCAGTGCTGCCAATGTGATCAAAGGGAGAGGGGGAGAGGGACAGATGCTTCACAAGTCACAGTTTCAAGGAAATCCATCTCGGTTAAAGTTTATAAAAACTGATCTTAGCCAGCAGAGCCTTTGGTGTGTCTTTAAATATCGCAGCCTTGAACAGTGGTCTGTACCGTGTCGTGCCTGGGGATTGATTGCTGTTATTAGGGGGCATTACGAGGGCGAGGGAAATGTAAAGCAAAATAATGCCACACACCAAAAAAGACCAAATGCTGTTCAGTATCCGCAATCCATCCCTAAAATTGGGTGTTGTTTGCAGAGATGTCTGAGCGCCAGACAGCGGCCTTGCTCTGGCTGCACTCTGAGCAGTGCTTCCCCGCTGCAGCAATGGTGCTGCAGGCCTCCAATGGAGCACCTTGCCAGCTGCCACCCCAGGCAGAAGATCTTCTCTCCTCCACTTGTAGGCTCAGCAACTGGGCAGCAGGTGGTTTTACGTGAGACCTTTTGTGTACATGGAGTTGTGCAGGAAGAGAATTTTTGCTGAAAGAATGCCTTCTTCCAAATCGATGCAGCCTCCTGCTCACGTTGTCTGCTCCGATACATGAGCACGTACTGCAGATACTGGAGTGATGGCTCCGCTGTCCCTCTGCACCCTGCTTTGTTCCAAAACAACATACATGTCTGGACAAAGGATGCAGCTCACCTGCAGGGCTCAGCTGGTGCTATTGTTTGTTTTGCTATTGCATAGTAATTAAGATATTAATTTATTTTAAAAGGTTCCAAGAAATACCTCTGCAACCGCACTGCTTATGCAAAAGAGAAAGAGAAATTCATAATTTATTGAATTTGTGCGTGTTCTGCTGGGATTATTCATTGGAGAAACGTACTGAGTGATTTTTTTGTATCCTAGTAACCAACTGTGGTTGCGTTTCCATGAATAATCTTCATGTTTTAGTTTGACCAGCCAAATCTAGAAAGGGAAACTCAAGCAAATTGAAATCAAGGCAACAAGTTACCAAGCACAGGCAGTTTTGTGCAGGTGGGAGAGAACCATGTTTTTCTCCCCCATTTAACAGTAGAACCATCAGATTGACAGATGCTGTCTGGAGGGTTTGATCCCTCAGAGCAGAACTACAATGGAAGCTCGGGCAGCTACGAACAGAACTTCATTTGTTTCATCTCCTTAATAATTCATTGGTTAAAGCAGTTCCTTTCCCACTCAGACAAGAGCTGTGCCAGCTTGCACCCCTTCCCACCAGCACTATGGGCTATTTCCTACCCGTGTTATGGGGGTTCCAGGCCTGGGAACCCCCAAGCACTCAGCAATCCCTTCCTCGCTTCATTTTGGCAGTGGGAGCACTGAGCAGTGGCCCCACGAGGACACTGGGAGCAGTGGGAAGAGCTTTCTGCCCCCCAGTGCAGGCCCTGCATGGAACAGCTGGGTTGTGTCACTTTGTAGAAGTGCTCGCATTTTTCTCCTCTAAAATTTATTTTCACTAGAAATTAGCCCCGTTTCAGGATTGATGTTCAGGGTATCACGTTGCTTTTGAAATATCTCTTGCTCCTAGAAATATGAAAAGCGAGCTTTAGAAGCAAAACAAATGAAAATTTGCTTCCTAGCTCCCTGGAGACGTTCCCTGCCCTTCCACCTCCTCAAGCCCTCAGCAGACGTCCCAGGGGGCAGAGGTGTGCTCCTTGCAGAGAGGGCAAAGCCGCTTCTTATTTGAAACCATCCCAGCGTTTTCTCCTTTCAGGTGAACTCGAGTGCCTTTGGGTGGGTGGGTGCAGCGCGCCGGAGCTTTTCCTGATGGGGAACATCTTGTTGGAGTGACAAGAGGGAGAAGCACCCTGTCCTGCTGTCGCGGGAGGGCTGCTGAGGGAATGCATTCAGCACTGTGTGCTGTGGGGCATGAGGTGTCACCACGAGGCAGTTGGCTCTTGGGATGAAAGTGGCAATGCCTCGCTGCAGGTGCCAGGGGGAAGCACAGCCAGGTACTGAGCTGTGTGCTCACCACGCTGTGACAGCACCGTGCTGGACGTCCCCTATGGACCCGTGCCACCACTGTCACCTCCAGACTGTGCTGCTCCTGATGAGGCTGTGCCATGGCATTGCCATTGGGATGGTTTCAGGGCATTGTGAGCGATGGCACTGGACCTGCAGGTCTGGGTCTGGGGGACAGCCCTCGTTTGGGCCTGCTTTGGTGGATTCAGGCTTTCCATGCATTTGGCATCCTTTTTTCTGTATGTTTCCATATCAGAAACCCCTGAGAGAATCATGTGCAGTTTCGGGGATACTTGTTGCCATGAGGGTTGAAGTAGTGGAGGGACAGCATGTGTCTGTGCCACAGCTCGTACTGCAGACCAGCAGAGGCACCCAGCTGTCAGCACAGCAGTGTGCAGTCTACGTCTGATAGCAGCGCTGTGCTCTACCAAAAAACAACACCCAGAGAGAAACCAATTTTTTCCCTCCACAGTTTTTCTCTGGTGATTTATAGGAGTGTTTTTCCAAGTAAACCCAAACAGGGCCAGTGACGGACTCTGAATTGAAGTTTGATTCTGTTAATTGAAACAAGAGCCATCTGGGTGGAAACTGGAAGTTTCGGATAGCTGTTTATATTGTTTCATTTGTGATTTCTAGAATTCCCAGTCCCACAGTTAGCAAGGAGGGTGCTGGTTGACCATACAGTGGGATTTTATTGGCGTAAGTGATCTATGACGAACACAAAGAAATGTGAACCAGCTGTAAGAAAGCAGCAGCTTGCACCTCCGCAGCAAACTGTTTCGAAGTCACTGAGTGTGTTCTGCCGAGCCAGTGGTCTGAGCTCTGCTCCCAGAGTGTGTGTAATTCACACATTAGCTCCCATCTCTCGGGAGCAATTCCTCCCTTGGAAGGAGGGGATGACAGAGTGCCTCTCCTTTTTTTTTGGCCAAAAAAAAAAAAAAAAAAAGTTTTATCTTCAGGGGAGGAAATGTCTCACAGCACCAGGGTTCTGTCTTTGTCATCTTCTGGACGTGGTGCCACAAAGGGAGAGAAAAGGGGGAAAGACATCTTTTGAGGTGTGCTGGGATCCAATCCTGCTGGCATTTGACATGGAGGCTTAAAAATTAACCTCTTTCTCAAATCCTTCTTGTGTTGAAATAATTGAAGGCGTTTGAGCTGAAGAAAGGGGCTGAGGTCACTGTGTGTCCAGTACTGGTATGACTGTATTTTCTTTTGTTTGGACAGTTTAATGTCTTGAAGTGGCTCTTGTTTCCTCTGATTAATTCCTGTAAATATCATGGAAAGGGATCTCAGCCACACAGCAGCCAAGCATTGCACAACCTTCCATCTCACACTGCTTTGCAGCACAGAGCTACACATCTCACAGAGCTTCAGCCGAGGAAAAAGGGATTGGTCTTTTCCTCCTTCTATCTTTTCCACCAGCAAGGAATGCTCTATTGTTTATTCTTCTTCTCTCTTTTATTTCTGTTTGCTTGCTTGTTTTAAAGACTTCTGGCTTTATTTCTGAAGGTGTGTATTTAGAAAAATCTGTAGCTTCAGCTGAACGTGAACTGAAGCAGCCAGCCACTAAAAGGTGTACTGTAGTTGCATGTGAGTTAGGTGAAATCCCATCTGCACATTTGTGATGAGGAGGTCAGACATTCAGAAGAGCTGTCCGATTAAATGAAACACTGTGGAATCATGGCATAGCGTGCAAAGGCAGATGCTCCTTTTATTCTGCATTACATTGCTTGAGATATCTGAAAGGATCTCCAGCAATAAGTCTCCTTATCCCTGACAAGATGTCCATCTGCAGTTGCATAGCTGGAGCTTTTTGTGCTGAGCAGTTTCAGTTGCTTGGCCTGAGAGCCTCTCTCTGGGTTATGGTTAAACCCAATCTGTCTTTAGGATTTAAGCAGTTGGGAATGCTGCCATAAAAAGAGCTATTTCAAAAAGAGGCAGGGAAAAGACTCGTTATGAAAAATAAATAAAAGAATCCCCTAGTTGAATGGTAAAGAAAATAATTAACAAATTATCCTGCTTTCCATCTGTGATGAGATCATAAAAAACAAGGAGAACTGCAGTGGCATCAAAGGGCTTGAGAATAAAGGCGGTGAAAGAAGGAGAACCAGGAACAGTAGGGACAAGTGGGGCCCTCCCATATTCATTTCCGTGCTGCAGAATTAAATTTATTTAGAGCAGCTACTAAAACATCCAGCAAGTGATGGGACAGGGAGGGAGGAGAAACAATAAAGAAAGGAAGAAAGGTTGGATTTTAGGAGAAATTTCTTCTCAGAAAGTGGTGATGCGTTGACACAGCTGCCCAGGGAGGTGGTGCAGTCACCATCCCTGCAGGTATCCAAGAACTGTGAAGATGTGGCACAGAGGGATGTGGTCAGTGGGCATGGTGGGGTGGGTTGGTGGTTGGGCCTGATGATCTTTGAGGTCTTTCCAACCTTGTGATTCTATGAAAATAACATTCTGAGATCCACCCCAGAAAAATCTGCTTGTCTGACATAGCTGGAAGCACAGAATGTACATTTGTTGGTAAGAAACGCCCAAATCAGGAGAAACACTGGGGCAGGAGAGACTGTGCGAGCTGTGAGCACTAGGAAAGCTGCTGCACACGGGCTGGGCGTGCTTGGCTATGGCCAATGTCAGGGTTCAGCCAATACCAGTTGATGTACAGTCAACTGTACAATCCCTGGAGGGATGTGGTGGCCTCGGACACCAACCACAAGGACCCATTCCCAACACATTCCCCCTTTGCATTGTGGATCCTGCAGGAGACTCTCCTGGCCCAGTGGAAGAGCGGTGCTTTGCCCCCTGGATTTAATTGTAACCAGTTATTCCCATCTCTTTGCCCTGTTTTGGATTCTTTACATATTGTTTCTGAAAAGCTTAGTGAAATCACAGCCTTTGTATATATAAAATATAGGATGATTGAAGACCTGGCCACTTCTTTATTTAGCTTCCTCAGCCATGCGTTCCTCCCAAAGCATTTTCCCCTCTCTCTGCCAGATCACTGTTTAAACTGTGTGTAAATATAAAGAGAGCTATGGACAGTTTAAAAACGCTGCACCATGTTGGGCGCAGGGCTGCTGGGAGCACAGCTTCCTAGAGGCCTTTTTTCCCCTTTGCCTGTGGTTTTGTGGCTCCCTTAGGACAGATGAAAGCCCCGTATGGGTGCCACTGTGATGTCTGATGGTTGTCCATCCCTGTTTGGACTGAAATTGCTCCGTCGTTTTTAACTGAATTCTCTCCTGTCCTCCGTCTCGAAAAGTTGTAATTAGGGAAGGAAAAAAACTCTTAGAGCCACTGCGTACAGAGGAGATAAAGGTGCCAGTGGCTTCGATAACAAATCTGAGGCAAAGAAAAATAGCAGGTTTTTTCCTTTTATCATGGGGCTTTCTTGGAAAAAAAATGGAAAGCTGAAATGAGTGGCCTGGCTCTCCTTTCTGCTCCCGTAACATCACTTAAGTGCTGCTCTCACTCTTCACCTGTGCTTTTCTTCCTTTGTGCAGCCCTGTCTCTGAACAATCTCAGTGCTTACAGGGAAGTTTTCATGTGTTTTTGTCAGTCTGGGAGTCCGGCTGGGCTCACAGCACTGCTGGCAGCATTGCTCCTTGTAACCGGGATCCAGCAGCAGGTTGGGTGCTGGCTGGCCTCCAACCGGGCTGTTTTGGGGTAGGAAGGGGATAAGTGTGCATTGTGCACAGCCCGAATTTGGTGCTGAAGGCAATATAAACACCGACATTGTGGGTGTTTGTAGGGAACAATGGAATCAAAGCTAGGCTAAGGCACCTCCGCAGCTTTTCACGTGTTGTTTGCTTCCTGTTGCACAAGCTGCCCTCCTGGTGTGTCTGTAGGGGATGGGTGGGTTTCCTGCGTCCAAGACAATAAAATTCTTTCCCTCTATTTGTTCCTGCCTGTGCTGGATGGGCCGATGGGAAGGATGTGCCGGGCTGCAGCGCTCTTTCCATGAGCCCCGTATTGCAGCTCTGAGATGGAATAAAACTGCTGCTCTGAGAGTATTAGAAGGGAATGCATTTCATTCTCCGATTTCATTAAAAGCCATTAGCATTGGAATGGCATGGCCACTATTTATAAACCCCCGGTGCAGATGACTTGGTGCAGCTGGTCAGAAGAAAGGAGGTTTGATGGAAAGAGGGAGGCTGTTCACATTAATGGTCATTATGTGCTCTGCCGGCGGCGAGGGGACGTGGAGCGTTTCAGTGTCGGCGATTCCGCCAGTCACGTGTGCCCGTAACTCTTCAACAAATCACTGTCATGTCTGGGGAAACAAAACATGACTTCAAAGCAATGGGTTTCAAACATGAAGCATGGCTCTGAGAAAGAATTCTGAGCAGTTTGTGCCGGAGGGAGGAGAAAAAAGTTGGCTTGGAAATTGGGAATTAACGAGTGGAGAGAAACCAGGGGCAAGGAGACAAAACCAGGTTTGTGTTCTAGTCTGTGAGAAATATCATAGTAGGATCCCATGCAGGATGACGAAGCAGTGACACAATGTCCTCTCCTCTCATCTGAGGACATGGCCGGCATTGGGAGTCCTTGGGTTGGGAGTCCTTGGATTTGAGGTCGTTGGGCTGTCTTTAGGCTGTGCTTATGGTCTGTACGTGTGAGACAGACCCCAGTAGCACAGTGTGCCATGAAAATTACGAATGTGTCTCTGAAAATCCATACTTGAGCTGTGCTGCACAGTCAAGACAGTGTCTAATGACTGTAGGAGTAATGGGAGAAAAGAGCACAGTGGGACTGTGCTGGAGTCAGACTGTGGAGAAGGGGAATGCACAAGGAGAACAGTGTGTGATGTAACAGCAGAACTGCTACTGAAAGTGAGATCCTTGGGCATTGACCTAAGCTGGGTCTAACTGGCAGTGAGCACAGTGCACTTGATTTAACAAAACATCTTTCATGGAAAGATGGGAGTGGAATCCAGCCTTGCCCAAAGCAATAACCACTTGGAACAAAAATGGGTTAGTGTTGCAGACCTGTGGAGATTAGATGTTAATACCCCATTTCTGTATGCATTCAGTAAAACCAAGCAGAATAAGAGGGTTTCCCAGCCCTCTGCTATCCCTCGTCCCCAGCTGAGCTCACTGCTGCCCAGCCCCAAGTGCTGGGTCTTCCATTGCTCCGGCCTCACGGTGCACTTCATTGTGTTCTTGTGGGAAGCAGTGGCAATAAGAAGTCATAGTGATCCATACTTGAATTGCTAACGTTGCTGCTTTCAGCGTGTGCACCAAAGTGCTTAAGCAGGGATTATGGCACGAACTGCCTTTTCTCCAGCTCTGTCCCGCTCGCTCTTGCTTTGTCTCTCCTTAACTGAGGCTAAGAATTTGTTACTAGAGTTGCAGACTCATTGACCCAGATTCACTAATAATACGGGGGAGAGGAGATTTTTTTCTCTGCTTAATCGTTGTCTTCTGTATATTCTTAGTGCTATTTATATGCAGGAGGACTAAAAACCTGTAATAAAGATGGTGCCAACTTTGCAGCAGAACTCATGCATGTGTGCAGCGAGAGTGAGAGGCACAGCTGGAGAGAATGCAGTGGGTGCAGGGGGACTTGCTGATATCCACAGACACCTTAGGAGATTTTGGGGCAGCAGACACTGTTCTGAAAATGCCACACATCAAAGTCACACCTACACTGTATTTAGTGATGAGAGTCATAGAATCACAATGTTGTTGGGTTGGAAGGGACCTTAGAGGTCACCCAGTTCCACCCCCCTGGGCTGGCTGCCCCCCACCAGATCAGGTTGCCCAGGGTCCCATCCAGCCTGGCCTTGGGCACCTCCAGAGATGGGGAACCCACAGCTCTGGGCAGCAGCACCAGGGCCTCGCCGCCTTAGAAATAACTTTGAAGTACACGCTGGTGGCTCTGCAGGGCTCTGGCACATTCCCTGCCCGTGTTTGCTGCCTGTAGAAAAGGATCAGAGTAACTGGTGGGAGGCTGAGACCTCTGTCAGCACAGGGCTTTGGGCTGTTCATGCAAACCACAGGAATTCCAGTGAGGATATTTATTAATTGTATGGTTGCATTTTCCAATTGGTGCACGCTGGAATCAGTCAGGGTTTTGGAAGCCAGGCTGGTTTTGTGCAGCAGCCGTACAGTGCCTTTGGGAGCCCAGCTACACATGCACATGGCTGAGTGTGGAACATGGGAATCCCAGCACTTCCCAGAGAGCTTCGACACGTTTTCTGTATTCAAAAAAGAAAAAAAAAAAGAAAAAAGTCCATGCACTACATTTTTAGGTGACCAGATTTTATCTCTTGTACTGAGCAGATAAGATCCTGCCATGGCAGTGTGCTGCTGGGGCTCTGCAGCAGCATGCAGCAGGACCAGGGTTGTGCATGGATGCTGTTAGGTCCACGAGAATGGCTCTATAGGTGTGCAGTAGGAGCATTAAGCTTGCCTGCCTTTTCCCTACCTGTTAGCATTATTCCTGTTTCAAAGAAAAAGCCACCTGCCCTGCACTCCAAAAGCCTTGTTTAATGTTCAACAGGGTTGTTGTAGCAGCGACCTATCTATTGTAGTAGGAAAAAGTCTTGATGTTGCTGATAAAGCAGCGACCATAAAGATAAGGCACAGTGCACTGGCTGCATTCCCTTTTGCTTGTGAGGTGAGCGTTACTGGATGGATTTTGTGCTTCTTGCTACCCTTCAGCCTTTTCTCTCTCCTTGCATGAACAACACGGGGTGATCATGCATGTTGGTGAGCTGTGTAGTAGCAGTCTCAGTGCTTTCTGTCCTCTTCACATCCTTGCTTTCTCCAGCATGTATTCCTGTTGGGTACCTGCTGACCCATCACTTGCTTCCCCTGTGATCCCAAGCTTCATTTGTCATGGATTTAGTCAGAAGGGTCCCAGCAAATGCATCGTGATGCAGTGGTTGTACTGTTAAGGCAAACCTGGGACGTACCTGGAGCACACTGGAAATGCAGATCACTGTCTTCCTCTCCTTGCTTTGGGGCTAGCTTGCTTTCTCCACTGGCTGCCCCATGCCCATGGGGCCGGGCTGGGGCTGCCCTCTGTCCCATACCTGAATACATCAGCCTTTCATAGAATCATGCAGTCATGGAATGGATGAAAAGGAACCTTAAAGCCCATCCAATTCCAACCTCAGCCATGGGCTGGCTGTCCCCCAGCAGATCAGGCTGCCCAGGGCCCCATCCTACCTGGCCTTGGGCACTTCCAGCGATGGGGTACTGTACTGACCGCCGTATCTTTCTGAAATGCAAAGTGCATGTTTATTAAAAACCCTCTCCAAAGGTCAGCACAACCTAAGAAATAAGTGCGCTGGGCTTCTGGAAAGAAGGTGCAGGGCCTTCAAATGTGTGATAACTAGACATGGTTGTGTTGGTCCCCATTACCCCGTGTTGAGGTCAGAGAGGGGGGGTTGGAGAAATAGCAGCAGTACTGAAACACGATGCGAACTGGGAAATGAGGGCAATCCCAGTGCACAAACATCCTGTTGGGCTGGCTGGCCCCCGCGGGACGTGATGAGCAAAACACATGGCAGCACACTGCAGAGGGCAGGCCATGCCTGGCTGCCCCGCTTTGTGTCAGGCTGTATTGCTGGTGGCAGCAGACAGGTGTTCGTGCGGGGGGAACGTCGTTATAAATAAATGATCCCTTCATTTCCTTCTGGAGATTTTCCTATTGTTCAGTCACAATATGCTTTCCTGTTTTGACAACAAACAAACAACAAAAAAATCCCCAAACCCTGTCCCAAAGTTCCTTGCTGGCAGGGTGAGAGCAGACGAGGGGGATTCCTCCTGGGGGCTCCTGCTCTGCCCTGTGCTGTGGAGAAGGTTCTGTGTGAGGATGGCCACAGCCAAGGGCTCCCCTGCCCATCTGACCCAGGACTCCTTGTCCTTGGCATTGCAGTGGCAAATCACCTACTGGCATTAGGGTAGGGATGCATCTATTTACATGAGCGTGCAGATGGGATTAACCATTACCTTGTGTTAAGCAGCCATGGTTACATGCAATTTGAATGAGGAGAACACAAAAGAGCTTTTATTTAGCCACTGCGTTTGCCTGTCATAATTTAGGAGTGCCCCACTGAGCTCAGTGGCAACAGGAGCCTCTCACCTCTATAGCTAGTGTTGCTTGCTAACAAGGTGCCCTAGCCCAGCTCCCCTGTCAGCTTTCCCAGCTGAGCTCCCGGTGTCTTTGGATGTTCCTTCCCATGAGAGGAAGGCATCAGAAAATCCTTCCCTTGTCCCAGAGCAAAGCCAGGGGCTGCACACAGGGAGGAAGCAGCTTGAAGGAAGGGCCAGGCAGGAGTTTTCTGAAGCTTCAAACGTGGCAAAAAGTCTCAAAAGGGCTGTGTGTGTGTGATGTGGTGCTATATTTAATAGCATGACTTTGAGCACCCAGGATGCCATTCGTTTTTGCTTTAAAAATCTGCAAAGAAGAGAAGATGGGGAGTGAGAGAGAGGAGACCAAAGTGGTGGTGACACCGTGGTGGTGATTATGGGTGTCCCAGAGCAGAGACCTGCTTTCAGGATGTGCAAAACAAAGGTCTCAGCCTCCAGGAACTTACAGCTAGGGCTCAGTACTGAAAGTGTTCCTTTTTTCATTTCTGCTTCACGCTTGTCTGAACTTCACTTTAGGCCCCAGATCTGCTTTTCTTGAAATTGGTCTCGAAATTGCTATTGACTTCAAACGCTGCGAGATCTTACCCATAAATTCTTCCATCTGTAAAAGGAGGATGGCAGGATCTCTGTGCCATCTGTGGTGCTGCGAAGCTGCAAACAATCATGGTTTATGAAGTGCTTTGAGCTTAAATGGGAGGTTCTGTGTAAAGGCGAGCCTTTGCGGGATGAAATGTTCCTTCCTGTGCCAGTTGGATCTGATATCTGAACCAAGGGCTGGGCTGAAAGTTTTGGAAGAACACTCTGGTGATGTAGAGGTAGTCCTGCAGCTGCTAAATGTCTTGGTTTGTTTGTGTTGCTCAAAAGCTCCTGTTCATCATTACAAAATTAAGGGGCAGAGAAGCCAGTGGCTACACATCCCACAAAAATTTTCCTTATGCCTTTCATGTTGAACATCTCTGATCTTAACAAGCAAGATTCTCAGAGATTGTGCGAATCTGGCACCAGCCAGCTGGAATGATGATTTAACAACACGTGCATTTTACATAGGAAATGGGGAGCTGCAGTTGAAAGTATCAGGCCTTTCCGAATGCAGTCGGATGCATTCAATGAGAACAAAAGGAAGTTTTTTGTCCAGCTTTGCAGGGTGTAGAGGAAAGCTGTGAACCTTTCCACCCAAGAGCCACATTTACTCTATATCTGCACAAAGCAGAGGGCCAAACTGGTTTAACAGAAGCAAGTGTAGAGTCTTGCATCTGAGGAGGAATAATTGCATGCACCAGTACAGGTTGGGGGATGAGCTGCTGGAGGGGAGCTCTGCGGAGAGGGACCTGGGTGTCCTGGTGGGCGACAGGTTGGCCATGAGCCAGCAGTGTGCCCTTGTGGCCAAGAGGGTCAATGGCATCCTGGGGTGCATTAAAAAGAGCGTGGCCAGCAGGTCGAGGGAGGTGATCCTCCCCCTCTGCTCTGCCCTGGTGAGGCCTCATCTGGAGTACTGCGTCCAGTTCTGGGCTCCCCAGTACAAAAAAGACAGGGATCTCTTGGAAAGAGTCCAGCGGAGGGCCATAAAGATGGTGAAGGGCCTGGAGCATCTCTGCTATGAGGAAAGGCTGAGTGAACTGGGTCTGTTCAGCCTTGAGAAAAGAAGACTGAGAGGGGATCTGATCCAGGTCTATAAATATCTAAGGTGTGGGGGGCAGAATGGCGAGGCTGGACTGTTTTCAGTGGTGAGTGGAGACAGGACAAGGGGAAACGGCTGGAAACTGCAGCATAGGAAGTTCCGCACAAATGTGCGCAAGAACTTCTTTACGGTGAGGGTGACGGAGCACTGGAACAGGCTGCCCAGGGAGGTGGTGGAGTCTCCTTCTCTGGAGATGTTCCAGACCTGCCTGGATGCCGACCTGTGCGACCTGCTGTAGGGAACCTGCTTTGGCAGGGGGGTTGGACTCGATGATCTCTGGAGGTCCCTTCCAACCCCTACAATTCTGTGATTCAATTCTGTGATTTTAAAAGTATTGTCGTGCCAAGCACCAGACCGGGAAAGGCTGGTAATGGAGTTTCAAGGCTGAGCCAACACACGGCCACGCTCAGGTCCTTCTGACAGACTGCTGTTTTCTCCCTTTGCAGACACAGGCCACCAGACCCGCTCGGTCTCCAGCCGTCCCTACTACAGCTTGCCCAACAGCAGCCATGAGCGCCGCTCAGTGCTCACCGTCACGGAGCCGCTGCGCTTCCACTCCCACGCCAAGGGCAAAAACGTGCGGCTGGACGCCCATTCCCGACGGGCCACGCGGAGGAACAGCTTCTGTAACGGGCTCACCTTCACCAACCGGCCCATCCACGTCTACGAGAAGGTGCGGCTGAAGCTGGTGGCTGTGCACCATGGCTGGAGCGGGGCCCTGCGCTTCGGCTTCACCATCCACGACCCGTCGCAGATGAGCTCTGACGACATACCAAAGTACGCCTGCCCGGACCTGGTGACCCGGCCCGGCTACTGGGCCAAAGCCCTGCCAGAAAGGTTTGCTGTCAGGGACAATGTCTTGGCCTTCTGGGTTGACCGTCACGGGAGAGTCTTCTACAGTATTAATGACGAGGAGCCGATATTGTTTCACTGTGGTATTAAAGTCTCCGGTCCTCTCTGGGCACTCATAGATGTCTATGGAATTACCCACGAAGTGCAAATACTAGGTAAGTGTGTCTTTGGCCCTTGGCTTGCTCTTCTGCTTGCTCTTTCCACAGCATCATCTTCGTGGAAAACAAATGCCTGGTTTATCTGGTTGATTACTTCTGTGGGACACTTAAGAACAACTAATTTCTGATCGGTTTTGTTCATCAAATTAATGATTTTTCTTTTGGTGTGGGATGCAGAAAACAGGACATTTCAGAGAAATCAGTCATGGAAAGTCCTAAGAATCATAGAATCACAGGATGTGGTGGGTTGGAAAGGAGCTCAAAGAACACCCATTTCCAGCCCCTGCCCTGGGCTGGTTGCCTCTCACCAGATCAGTCTGTGCAGGACCCGATCCCACCTGGCCTTGGGCACCTCCAGGGATGGTGCACCACAGCCCTGGGCAGCAGTGCCAGTGCCTCACCACCCTCTGACCCCTAATCTAAATCTCCATTGTACATCACAGCAGCCATGTGATGGGCTAGATGTAAATCTTTACATGTAGCTTTCTTCAGCTTGTACGGAGCTAGATGTGCTACTATGATTTGGAAAAACATGGTGCTGCTTTACAGCCAGGTCCCAGCTGCAGGCTGCAAAATGGTTAGTCTAGGGGCAGGCAGCTCTGACAGATTCTTCAGAATGGTACCAATTATTTTACAGCTGAGAAAGTTACGCATAAACAACACTTTGCCCTTGCCTGCTCTGTCTCAAATGTGTAATTAAACCTTTCCAGTAGCTTATCTTGCAATTGCAACCATGACACTCTCCAGCCTCTGGTGCTCATCAAAGAGGTGAGGAGGTGTTTGCTGTTCTGCCCAATGCAGCTGCTTCACCAGAGCAGCCCTTCTTCCTCAGTAGGTTATAGTTAGACAAATAAAATGCTGCTTATTTCTGCTTTCACTCCATCCTGCCTGTGGAGGCAGAGTGCACAGTAAAAGCCTGTGCCAGGGGCACCTGTGCTCTGCTTTGGTTTGGATCAGGATGCCAAGCCCCATAAACTGTCCCAGACATCAGGGTGATGCTGAGCCATTGGGCACCAGAAGATGCATCTTCCTCCCTCCAGATGTGGTGGTGTCTTAGCAGACCTGTTCATCTCTCTGACTCCTCCTCCCCAAATCCTGAAAGTTGAGAAAGCTGTGAAATGCAGCCAGCATACAGATGCATAAAATGTATCTTTCAGCATCATGAAGCTTAGATGTGACTTGCAGCTCTGGGGAAGCATTTCATGCCACCTCAGGTGGCATGGAGAAGGAAGACAACTCCTGAACCTCCTCAAATCCTGAAATCCCCCCTGGGCCTGGCATGGCCAAGGTGAAGAAATGATTTAAGAGTCATCATCCTGACCTGACCTTTGCTGTAAAAGGGGAAAACAACTCTTATTGTAAAAAATCTTCTTTCTGACATCAGCAGCAAGGAGCTATCATACAAACTCTTGTAGTGGAAATACTGAGTCATGGCCTGAAGCAGTGATTGAGCACCTGGTGGGAAGGCAGGGCCAACCCAGTGGAGCTCAGGTGCATGCAATGCAGCTGAATGACCAGAAGGGATGGAGCCAGCAATCCCAGACCTCATTTAAGGGTTGGCAGTGGAGGTGAGGGCATCTCTTGTTGGAGATCCCTGCCTACCTGAGGCCTTCTGAAGGTAAGCAGCTGTTTTCCTGTATTTCTGTGTCCATGGCTGCTGCATCTGAGTTCATTCTTATTTGCTGTAGCTGAAGACTTTGCCACCATGCTATTATTGTGGTACTTTCCATCACATTCTAGTGTTGTGATTCAAAGTCTCTGTAGTGCTGTACCCTGAGGTATGAGGCTTGAAATGCTTTTGTAGAATGACCTCTCTTAGACACACCAGTGCCTACATATGTCATTGTCATAAGGTAACAAGACGTGCAAAATAAATACACGCTGATTCCTCCACTCCTTCACCCATCACTGTGTTGCAGACTTGGCTTGCGAAAGACTTTTGGATACTGGGATGTTGAGGTATTTCTTCCTTTAAAAAGTATTCTCAAAGGTATTAGACATAAGAAAGCTGGAGGACCATGCTAGTTTGCAGCTTCTCCTGGCTCACCAGTACAAGGAGCTCCCAGATTAGATGAGTATTTCACAACACCTCAGCTGGTGCCAAAATGCAGCTGTTCTGCTTGCTGCCTGCTCCCCATGAGTGCTCTGTTTGCCAGCAGTTGACCTCTATCTAATTTTTCCATTGTTTTTCTATTCGGAGGAACAGAACTCAGGTCATCCATAGGCTGGAATAACAACACAAGTAGTGGTAAAAGTAGCCAACTGTTTCTGATGCCCCTTGTTGCTGGGTTTATCTCACAGATAGCATGTTTGCAGAGACCACTGCACGTCTCAACACCGCCCGTCTCAGCTCTTGCCTTCCCCAGAGCAACCACGACTCGGCCAACTTCAATAACAACGAACTGGAGAATAATCAAGTGGTGGCCAAAATAGCAAACCTAAACCTGAGCCGGGTGCCGGGACTTGTGACAGACAACCACATCATCCCCTGCTGCCCCAACCGGCGGCTGCGTGTGCAGGGGGTCCCGGCCTTCCTGGACACAGACCTGCGATTTCACCCCACCCATGGACCTGACATCACCTTTTCCCAGGACCGGATGGTCGCCTGCACCAACTGGCAAGAGAGCAATAGGACTTTGGTGTTTTCTGACCGCCCTTTGCACGTCGGCGAGAGCCTGTTTGTGGAAGTGGGACACCTTGGCTTGCCATACTACGGGGCCCTCTCGTTTGGCATCACTTCTTGTGATCCGAGTACTTTAAGGACAAACGAGCTCCCAGCAGATCCGGACTCTCTCCTGGACCGCAAAGAGTACTGGGTGGTGTTCCGGGCCTTCCCGGTCTTCAGCGGAGGTGACATCCTCAATTTCACGGTCTTGCCAAACGGCGAGGTGCACCATGGGGTGAATGGAGCAAGCCGCGGCATGCTGATGTGCGTGGATACCTCGCAGTCTCTCTGGGTGTTTTTTACAATCCATGGTGTAATCAACCAGCTCAAAATACTGGGTAAGTTATTGAAGGGCAGAATAACAGGGAGCACCTGATTGGTAAAAGAGAGCTATGGGCTGTCGTCACCTGCCTGTGTAAGGTGATCAGTGATGAGCATATGCAGCTCCTGACCCAACCTTGTGCTGCTGAGCAGGAGGGAGCAACTCATGGCAGCTGTCACTGCCAGAGATGCCTTTGTGAACCTTCCAGGAAGGGCTGAGATCTAAGAGGTAAAATGAACAGCATGTAAGGAAGCCAGGAGAGCTGTGTGTGCATCTGGCTAGTTTTCAGAGTTGTGTGTAAAGAAGATTCTTTATAAGCCCATGGTTCCAGCCAACAGGTGTTGGATTCCTGCCTTTGTTAAGAGCAGTGGGTTTTGTGAGGGCAGCTCTGGTGCTGTGGGTTGGTATCAGCTCACCATGGGGCTCAGCTCTGTGTGTCCATGTGTCCCTCTGTCCCAAGGGGGCTGAGTCCTCTCCTGTACTTGCAGGCACTGTGCAGTCCAGCCCAGTGACCGTCTCACCCTCAGGGTCCCCCGGTGGCTCACAGTACGACAGCGACTCTGACATGGCCTTCAGTGTCAACAGGTCATCGTCTGCCTCGGAGTCTTCGCTTGGTAAGGAGGGCTTAGCGCAGGGTTGCCGGGTGGGCAGCACAGTGGGGTTGTGGATACTGGCTGGTGAAGGATGCTGGGCCATGGGTGGGGAAGGCTATAGAAAGAAGGGCCTAAAATATAGACCTGGGAATGGTCACAGAATCATTGAGGTAGGAAAACACCACTGAGATCATCTAGTCCAACCGTCGATCCATCACTCATACCCACATGTTGTATAATATCAAGTGTGCACACTTGTGACTGAATGACCTTGTTGTTCTTCCTTCTTCCAGTGACTGCTCCCAGCTCTCCCCTGAGCCCCCCCGTCTCTCCCGTCTTCCCCCCTCCGGAGCCATCCAGCAGCAAGAACGGGGAATGCACCGTCTGCTTTGACAGCGAGGTGGACACGGTGATCTATACCTGTGGACACATGTGCCTCTGCAACACCTGTGGTCTTAAGCTGAAGAAGCAGCTCAACGCCTGCTGCCCCATCTGCCGACGGGTCATCAAAGATGTTATTAAGATTTACCGCCCGTAGCGCCCGGCTTGGGCTTGGGAAGGGAGACCGCCGCTAGCAGTAACCATGCCTTTCCGTCCCTGCTTATGGGTTATCGTGCTGGTCAGTTGTAATCAAGTGGCTCGTTATCTGTGTTTCCTTATTTGATTGGTAGGGCATAATTCAGGGATCAAATTGAGATAAGGATCACATGGGGCAGTGCTGCTGGGCTGTGTGCCCACAGAGTGAATTGCGGTAGGAATCCGACCCAGCTGCAGATGGGAAATTCCCTGTGCCAAGCTTTTTTATCCTCCAGAGGATGAGGCTGATGTGATGTGGGTTGGGAGGGAATGCCGCTGTTCGCTGGGTGCTGCTGGATTGCCCAGCCCCAGAGCTCAGACAACTCTGTGCTGCTGGTGCTGTGGTGGAGCAAAATTAGAATGTGGCCGAGTGGGAGGGTTTGGAGTGGACAAAATTGATATGAAAATTTAATACCCATCCATTTAAGGGGAGCAAGCAAAGGCCAAAATAGTAGCACAACTAGACTGTCATTTGTTTGGGTTTTGAGCAGGCTGCTGGGGCATGTGGAGGAGCTGCTTCCTTTGGCTTGGCTGCAGCAGCTCTTGCTTTTTTTGGTGGAACAGGGCCCAGGTTTTGCTCTGCTCCTCCCACCATGGGGCAATTGCGGTCTCATAGGGACCTGCTTGGCTCATGTCTCTTATCCTTCCCCAGTCCCTGTGGGCTCACCTTCTTTCTGGGCACTGTGCCATTTTTCTTCTGCCTCTCTGGATTTCCCAGCACAGCTCCCACTGCCCACACACTGGCTGCCAGGAGAGGCTTCAGCCACAGGCAAGAACTCATTGGGATGAATAGGGATCAAACTTGGCTTTGCAGGGGAGGTGGAAGGAAAGGCTCTGAGGCTATTATTAGACTTAAAAGGTAAATGGATTTCAGCTGTGGTGTTAGACAGCCATGAGCAGCAGCAATCTAGAGGAGGAGGGAAGTGTATGGGCAGGCAGTGGGTCTGTGCAGGGCTTGGTGTCCTCCCTGATGCTCCCACAGGAGCTCCCCTATCCTTTGTCCCCCTGCAGGCTTCCTCCCACACAAGACTCAGGCCTGGCTGCATTTCATGATGCAAACCAGAGGCTGAAAGAGGGGCTGATGTCATTCTAGCTCAATGATTGTGTGCCACCAAGTGAGTAAGAAAGGTGCAGTTACCACATTTCAATCCAAAAATGGAGAAAAGCAACCCATGTGCTGCAGGGCCGCTGAGTGCAGAGGGATGCTCCTGTCCCTCCATGCCATGGGTGTGCTGCTGACTCTCTGCTGCTACTGCTGTTGGTGGCCTGGCCATGCTGCCCAGCGGGGGCTTGGGGCTGCTCTCTCTCCCCCTGGGGGCAGTGAGCTGTCCTACATACACCCAACAGGCAGGGCATAGAGAAAACTTTTTTTTGTTTTAAAACTTAAAGAGCTAATGAGCATTTCAATTAAGTGTATAGATGAGAGGCTGCTTTAAAATGGGATTTCTCAGCCACTGTCCTGCTTCATCGACACGAGTGCCTGCTGGTATTGCAGAGCCCTTTTGGGAAACGTGGCTCATCCCTGCCTGTACAGCACCACCGTTGCATAATCAAGAGGCCAAGGTGTTTTCCAGTAGCTGAAGTGTTGCAGTGATGACCTCAAGGCTGCCTGCCTGCACAGTTGGGGCTGTTGGGTGACACCTGGCCAGGTGGGCTGCCCTGTGCCCTTGCTGTGCATGGGCTGCAGGGGGAACTCTTAGCAGGAGGAGGAGCTCAAGGAAAGCTGAATTCACAGCAAATGATGCTGGCTGGGATCACACTGGACTAACAGATGCCACTGGCTGTCCCCACACTCCCTGTTGCAGGGACTGCCTGCTCTGTTTGGAGCTGGCATTCAGCTGCAATGATGCATGTAGCCCATTTGCTTGGCTGGCACCTCAGGTCCTCAACAAGCAGGGCTGACTGCACACCTGGTTCATTTTTTGGTGCAGCTCTTATATTTTAAGCCAGCAAGGAGAAATGGCAAAAATTACCAGCTGAGCAGGTTGCAGAGGGGTGGTTTTTGCTGCTGCAGCTGCAATTGATTTCCAGGAGGGCACCACCAGCAAGCAGTGAGCCGCTGGGGGGAATGAGTAGAGCCAGCACCCAGCACAGGGGGTAACAGGCAGCAGTGGGGGCTTTCCCTGCCAGAGAGCAACAGGGATTTTTTGAAAACAGTGGCAGAGGCCCCTCAAAGAGTTGCAGGAAAAGGCAGCCTTTAACAGATTTAATCGTTAGTACTCGTATTGCTATTTTTTTTAAACAGTCCGATGATACATGATTTGTACAGAAGAGCTGTTTGTGCCTTATCAGGGTGTCTGTGCACTTTTTATCCTTTTTAAAAACAACTTTTAAAATAAAACGGGGAGAACATAACACAGATCAATGGTAGTGTTGTAGAGTTTTGTGTTCACCAAGAAGCCTGCTTTGTATTTATATATATATATATGTGTGTGTATGAAGTTACATATATATACATATATATATATAGTAGCAAAATAGTGTTAATTTCCATTGATATTTTTTTTCCCTCTGCTCCTATTGAGTTCATTTTCTTTCTTAGAAAGAGGAAGAGAGGGGGAAAAAACAGCAGAGTGAGGGGAACCCCTTTCCTTTCCCCTTCTGAGGCAGTTACTCTTGCTTCCTTTATGATTCAGTCCTGTGATCTGCACAACATGCTGAAGCTGACTCAGATGTTGGACCTCTGCATTGAGCTTCTCAAGCAACTCATTGGGACTGGGGTGGGGGGGGGACGCACGGGGGGGGAGCTGCACCTCTACATGTCAATACTCTGTAGCCTTGTGATCAGTGCCGTGTGTGTTTTATTTTTGTCCATTTACCTGTTTTACATTAATATAATTTTACTCGTTTATGAAACAAATAAAACTTTGGCAAGTACAGAGGGCTGCCTCGCATTTCAAACTGTAGAGAAGTTGGCAGATCACTGCAGTTATCAGCTCAGTGCACCTTAAGCCCAGGGGCAGATCCTGCTGCAGCCACACCAATAGGGCTGCACACTGGGCTGCTGGGGCTTCTTGCTCTTTCCTTCTGTTCTTTAGGTTTTGCAGAGCTGCTCTGTATTTAACAGAGAGGCACAGGAGCATGCACTGTAGCTGTTCGTATCCTGTGGCAGCTGCAGGCAGACAGCAGGCCAGCAGCCTCTGATGTGGTTTGCAGCAGAGTGGGTCAATTCATTCATAACTGTGTGCTGGCAAGGGCATAGCCACACTGAACTGTCTGCATTCCAACTCCTATGAGTTGCAGGTGGTGAAGGAAGCTGATGATGGCTATGGGTGCCTGAATGCTTCTTCATAGCCTGTGCTGCCCAGTCTTATCTGCAGAGGGGGGCTGATGCCTGTGAGATGCCAGCAGGCTCTTGCTGCAAGTTTCAGAGCTTGCACCACACCTGTGTGATTCCTGGGGAGGGCATCCAGGGCCCCTGCCTTTTCCTATCCTCTGTACTTGCCTCATCCTGTAGTGACAGCCTGCCCCAAGGCCCCTTGACCAAGCACAGCATGTGCACAATGCCAGAAGGCATTTTCCTTACCATTCATACGGCCACATACACACACTGCCCCCATAGCATTCGGGTGTGAGGATGGTGAAACAAAAGCCTGTGCTCAGGCTCCTGGATGTCACCACCCTTGCCCTGTCCTTACACCTACAGGACATGGTGCGCAGTGCCCAGAGCAGTCCCTATGCAGAGCTGGGGCCCAGGAACAGCACAGACACACACCAGGCAGAGACGGGGTCACAGGGGTGCTTGAAACCAGTCAAGCAGTTTCTTTTTATTTCTTAAAAAAAGAAAAAAAATAAAATAAAAAAAATTAAAATTGAAAAAACAAAACAAAACAAACCCCAAACTTCCAAACCCCACTGAATGAAAAAAAATAAAAATAAAAAAATCAACAACAACAAAAAAACCAACCCACGAAACCCAACCCCTAATGGTGAACGTATAGATACGGCACTTACACAGCTACATCTATCTTCCGCTGCCACCCCCACCCGCCCACAGTAATGCAGATTTATACACGCTTACATCGTACAGCGAGACCTGGGCAGACACAGCGAGTGAGACTGAGCTGGCGCCTCCAGCCCTCTCCCCCAGCTCCCCACATCCCCCCGCTGAGGTGCCTGAGTACCACGGGCCAACCTCCTCCTCCTCACGAGGCAGTCGGGGGCTCAGCACCCACAAGGTAGCGCCAGATGGAAGCACAGAGGGCTGGCACACCTGTGTGGCACCAAACGTGTCGTCAGCACGACGGCACCTTCCTGCTGGGGCTCCTGTGCCGTTGCAGACAGAAGAGCGGCAGCAAGGGGTAAGGGTCCTGCTGCCCCTGTCACACTGAGGATGACACCTCTGTGATGCTGGGAAGATCTTTGGAAACAAAAGACTGATGCTGTCATGTGCTCAACGAGCCCAATACAGTACTTGTGTCAGCAAAATGAAGCAGGACGAGTTCCGAGGCCCAGGCTGGGAGGAAAGCAGAAATAGCCCTCATTTAGGCTAGAAGCAACAGAAAGAAGCAACAGAAAGAGGATTGTTCTTGGTGAGGAACAGTGGGATCAGTGAGGGCGATGACGAGGCAGAGAAAGGGGAGCCATTTCAGGGGTTAGGACATTCAGCACAGAAGGAGCAAGGATCTGCCGTCTTGGGACAAGGGCACACTGCTTTCACCCCACTGTGACTGCCAGCAGCCAGAGGGGATGGGGACCTATGTCCCCCATGGCTCAGCTGGGCTACTTTGCCTTATCTCAGCCTGGCCCCCCTCATTGCCACAGCAAAGGAGTTTTACTGGAGCAGAGAAAAGGCAGCATTTCTTCCCCAACCCCCCGTGCAAGTCTCCAGGGAACACACCAACACCTCCTAATGGGGATCTGTTACTGGGTTAGGTTGCAACCTAAATGAACCTTTGGGCTTCTGGCATTGCTGGAATGGTGAGGGCTTCCCTATAGCTACAGTGGGGCTGGGATGAACCATCACCTTCCCAGTGCAACCCTGCCCAGTTTGCATATACAAAGATGTATCTTTAAGCCCACAATTCCAGCGCAGAAAGCACAGGACAGGGGAAGGCAGAAGGTGCACAGGGGAGGTGGCAGCATGGCTCTGGCGTGCAGACTGTCTTCAATTCCACCAACCTCCAATTAAAAGGAGAACATTTATTGTTTTCAGCAGCCAAACAATGTGGCTGCAGAGCTGCATCTGCAGCACTTCCCCTTGCAATTAGAATAACAAGGGCACATAGGCTTGGTCAACCACAAACCCACCGCAGCAAAGGGCATGAAGCTCTTCTAAAGAAAGAAACGTGGCTCTGAATCTGCAAGAGAAGAAAGTGGCATAAAGAAGAGGCAGCCAAGCAGACCATTTTCATCCTCCCCCTGGGACACACACCACTGCCAGCAGGATCAGGCCCAGCAGGCAGCAGTGTCAGTGTGGAAATAAAACCCGCTCTGTTTGACCCGATGCCCCCAGAGCCAACCAACACACAGGGTGAGCTGAAAGCACTTGTGGAGAGGAGAACAGAAAGCTAGGGTGACAAAGGAGGGAGCACCTGAGCACCAGCCACACCTCACAACTGGATGCGATGAGTAGCTGAGCTCCCACATTCCGGATTGCACTTGATAAGATCAGCACCTACTGGAAGACCCACCTGGCTGCTGCCTGCCAGCCCTGGGAAGCTCAGTGGGTCATGGGAACAGGTGGTCCCCTATTAGTCCAACAGGCAGTGCAGTCTGTGTCAGAAGGGAAACAAAGCATCCTCTTTCCAGGGATTCTGGGGTCATCATGGTCCTCTGTGTGTTGCATAGTATTCTTCAGCTACCGAAGCAAAACACCTCTTGTTGTTTGGCTGTAACATGGCAAGGTACAGTCTGCAGAGAGGACTTGCTGTATGTGTTCATGCGCATTTTTTTCTTTTCTTTTTCCTTCTTTTTTTCCCACCAGGAGGATGTTTAAGTTAACACTTGTCATTGTGGAATGGGGAGAGACCATGGGACTGTCCAATGCATGTGCAGGGGAAAGCAAGGCAGAGCCCAGAGTGCCTCCAGCATATATTCACGTCTGCAAATGCACACAGGGCTATGGGGACAGACTGTTCTGAGCAACAGTCCCCCCCATTTGCCACATCTCTTGTACAACTCTGCTACACACTTGGATTAAGCAATACAACATACAACACTCAATCATGACCCTGAGCCTCACTGAAAAGCAAATCCATCCATGAGGCTACATTTCCTTCACTGATACCAAACCAAGCTGCGTTTCTCTCCCTGGCTGCTGCTGCTTCTTGAATTTCCTGTACAGGTGGCAAAACCCATCTACCAAGGCTCTCCCCAGCATGGAGAACTGTGCTGGCCACTGTACCCCACGTGTAGGGCTGCTATGCCAGGCCAAGAGAGAGCAGGAGCTCGGGGCAGGAGAGGGGCATCAGCTGGAATGTATGGGATTTCAATTATTATTTTTTAAAGCCAGCCTTACGGAAAACTATAAATTAAGACTCTAATTAAATAGGTGGGAGAACAGGGAACCTCCAACCGTGTAAACAGGACAGGCTATGGCTTCTTCCGCAGGTAGTTGGAAGGGATCCAGCCCTCCCAGCAGGGCCCCCCAGTCAGGACCTTGCAGAACCACCAGCCGCTGCTGTTCTTCTCACGCACTTCAAACAAAGTCCCTTCTCTAAAGCTGTTGGTCTCCTCGTCACCCTCAAAATCCGCCACTGCCACGTAGAGAGCTTCCTTGGAGACATCTGGGTTGGAGAAGGGGGCTGACGTCCTCTCCCTTCCTTCCCCTCTCTCCACCACTTTGGATATTACCTTTGGGCCTATGCTGCTTTTTGCTTTGGCTTCGTCTTGGATGGCAGCAGACAGGAAGGGCCTGGCTTTGGGGGGAACCAGCATGGGCCTCCCTGGCAGCGGGGATGCCCTGGCTTCAGGCGCGGGGCCAGCAACAGGAGACGTCGTTTTCTTGGGTGGCGGAGGCCGGCGGGGCGGCACAACCGGGCGCTGCGGTGCGGGCTCTCGGGCAGCCAGGGCAACGGCTGGGCCTGGGGGGCATTTGGGAAGGGCTTTGCTCTCTATGCTTGGTCGCTCCTGAAACCTTCCAGAAGCCTCTGGGGCAACTGCAGGGTTACTGCAGGAGCTTTCGCTGGCGGTGGTGTCCTGCTCAGGGGGCTTCTCTGGGCACTTGGCAGGTCTCAGCTTGCTCCGCAGGCTGCAAATGTCCAGTTTGTCATCAGCTGGAGGAGGGTCAGTCCGAGGGGCTGCGGCGGGTTTGGGCTTGATCTGAGGTCTTGACTTCAAGAAGGGGTTCTGAGTGATTGGTTCAGGCTTGTCCTCTGCAGGCTCAGCTTTTGGCTTGGTTGGCTTGACAATGGGCCGGAGGTTTGGCTTTTTCACCTCCTTGGCTGACACCTTGTGTCCACATTCCAACCCCATTTCATTCTTCAGCTGGAAGAGTTTGCTCTTCTCAGGTTTCAGCTCAGGCTTCTTGCTGTCTTTTGGGGCTGCTGACTGCTTCGGGGGGATCATTGGCAAAATCATGCCTGGAGGCTTGGGGGGAGGCCTCTGCCTCTCCAGCAACTCGCCTTCTGACTTAATGATGGACTCCTTCCTGGGTGGCAGGCTGGGCTTCTCTTCCACATCCCGGTCTGAGATCTCCTCATAGCCACAAGTGAAGGCCAGGTCCCCACTCTCAGTAGCCTCCTTCCCCTTGCAGTCCTTGGCCCACTTCATACCACAGTCCATGCCATTTGGAGGAGCCTCCGGCAGAGGCCTGCATGGTCCTGTTGCTTCCTCTGTGGCACTGCTTTCTGCTGCAGCATCCCCCAGCCGGAGCTGGGCCATCTCACTGGGCAGCGGAGCCAAGAAGTTCGGCCTGGACGCGTTGCTGGTTTTCTTGTATTTATCAATAAACGTAGCAGGGGCCCAGCCTTCCTTCTCCTCAATCTGAATGTACCACCAGCCGCTCAGGTTCTTCTCGATAACCTGCAGGAGGAAAGGAGACCTCAGTCGTGCACTCATGCACTCTGCAAAAAAGGGGATGCTTGGTATCTCTGAAATAACATCATAGTGACACATGAATTTGAGGCTTCTGCCTCCCTAACTTGATATCTAAATACAATATAATCATGTGAAAATCCAGAAAACAACATTTTTCCAACTGCATGTTCAGCTCAGCATGAAAAGCACAAGACTGGTATCCAAAAAGGAGGGAATCCTCCTAAGGGACGTGCATGACTGAGAAATGAAACAGCCACACCAAAGATGCTGCAGCAGACACAGCTGGGATGCTGGGTGCAGGCAGTGGCCACTGTGTGGCACTGTTGGAATGACCAACCCCTTGTCACTGCGCTGATCAGCAGCTGGCTGGTTTCAGTGCACTGCTGAAGTGGGACTGGGACATGGGATGAGCAACGTGGGGCAGCCATACAAGAAAAATCCCCATAGGAAGGCACAGTGCATACAGTCCGAAAAAAAAAAAATCACATCTACAACAGGGATTCTGTGAGCAAAACCAGCTGTGCCAAGTAAACAGTTCTGGGCTTATAGTATTATATTTGGCCTAAGTAAGAAAAAGAATGTCACCTATAAATCTATTTGTCATGTAGTCTTACTTTCCATGAGCTCAGATAACACCATACTCAGGGGACAGAAGGCCACAAGAACACCAGGGACTGTGAAGTCTCACAAGCTCTTACAGGTTTCTCTCCTGCTGGAGGATAACCTGTGATGTTATGTCCAGAGGTGATCACAAACACCCAGGACACTGTGGCATTTCCTGCCTGGAAAGGGAGCTCCTGCCTCAAAGAGGTCCCAGAGCAATGGAAATTAGGAAGTGAAGATGCAAAGAGCACAGGGATAGACTCACCTCTACTTTCATTCCTGCCTGGAAGCTGATGCCATCAGGGATGGTGGTCTGGAAGTCAGCAATGGTGTAATATTCCTCTTCCACTTGAGGAGGGACAGGAGGTTTAGGCAGGTTCAAACCACGTGGCTATGAAAATAAAGAAAACCCATCAGCATGTTTCTACAGAAGGTGCAACATAATGTGTGCACAGACCAACAGCCTGCAGAACAACCAGGTAGCCCAAGCACACCAAGGAGATCGGCTCAGCCCACGCAGCATCCTCATCAACACAAAGCAGCAAAATGCTTTCAGGATGATCAGAAAACTGCCCATAGCTATTACTGACAGCAGAATTACTCTCTCCAGAAGGAGAGAGACAGTTTGCTACATTGCACTGGTAAACTAGCCTTGCAGGACAGACCGACCAAAGTTTTACCTAAATACAATTTAGGACTTAAGACAGAAGAAAGACAGCATGCATGCTCAAGCCCCCACTAAAAGCAGAGTCCACCCCAAGCAAAGAGTAGCCAGTGACCAATGTCCCCTTTTCACGTTTCTCTCCAGTTCCCTTTCCCATTACTGCTCTTCTATGTCAGCTGGCAAGTGGGATGTAGGGATAGCTGCACTGGTCCCAAGCAGGGACCGCCTATCCCAGTATTCCCTCCCCAGTGATGACTTTAACAGTAAGCAGATGCTTAAAAAAAAAAAAAAATAAAATAATCAAGAATCAGGCATCATATCTGATACCTCCCCCCTCTTTGGGTCTCCAAGCCCCTGGGAGGGCTCAGAATACACTTACTATAGTGAGATCTCTGCGAGGAGGGGGTCTCTGCCTCATCTTCGGTGACTCTGCGGAGGAAGGATTTCAGATGCTGTTGAGGGTCTAGTTTTTGGTTCCATAAGATTTTCCAGAAGGGGAGTGAAAAACGCAACAGAAAGGCAGTGCCACCTCGAGACCAACCTGCAGAGCTTTCTGCCCCCTTTTTGTGCTGCGCTGCTTGGAAGCGTGCAGGAAAGGCTGCACTGACACCCAGCCACCACCAGTGTCCTCCCAACCCACCACTTACTGCGGCGGATGTCAGCGTTGGGCAGGGGACGGTTGTCAAACCTCCCATCCCTCTGGCCAGCGAGCCCATCCTTCTCTCGGCTGGTGACAACCTGCTGCCGGGAGATGCCATCCAGATCCAAGGCACAGGAATGAGTGGAGGAGCCAGACCCCAGCTTCTGTGAGAACATCTCTCCATTCCCTTTCTTGAGATAGGAGGCAGGAGCCCAGCCTTCTTGGCCCTGGTACCTGTGGTGACAACGGCAGTGTCACTGCATGGAGTCACAGTGCCACCACAAGTCTGCACAACGGAGCAACCCACTGCACTGCAGCAACACAGGGTCACCACACATCCCAGAGTCAGCGCGGCACAAGCAATGACCTGGGCAAAATGAACTTGCTCAGAATCAGGCTCTGCATCCTCTGGGCACCTGGAGAGCCGCAGCAATAACTGACTGCAGCCAGAGGGCTGAGAGCAGCGTGAAGCCTGAGTTCATCTCAGCAATGGAACCAGTTCAGGAATGAAATGCACTGGTGGGGGAAACAAAGGGGAAAACCAGAGGGTTCTGCTGCTAGGACTGATGTACCTGTTCTCTGGATGGAGCACAGCCTGGATCCATTCCCTGCTCTACATCTGCACTTTTTAGGAGAAAAACCAGTCCATGACCTGATTGAAAAACCACATCCTCGGAGCTTTCCTGCTATGCTCAAGGGTCTTGCGCCAGCATCAGAGGCTCTCCTGTTGGCTGAGCTACAGGCACTGTGCTCAGATGGCACAGGCTCCTGAGCTTGTAATTGCCTTTAGAGCTCTCGTGGCAGCTCTCCTGTGCTCAAAAAGTCAATGGACATTTTTCTGGGCCTTTGCTGCTGCCAATACCACAGGTTCAGCATAAGGTTAAGAAAATGGTGGCACATGTTCCCACCCTATTCAAGTCCAGCTGTTTGTGAGATCACAGAGAAGTGAAAATGAGCTTCCAGGAGAAAACAAGTATCAGCTTAGGATGACTGGGAGCGTTTGGCCTCAGCACACCCTGTACACAGCAGACCTGGCCCAGAGAATGGCTCTTCTCCACAGAAACCTCCTAACACAGCCAGAGGATCCAGCCTGGTTCCAGGACACTCGCTGCTTTTCCTGTCAGTAAGACATGATGTAACATTAATGCCCTTCTACCGCTTCCTTTCGAGCTGCTGGGGCATGTGATGCTGTGATGCAGTCCACCTCCTCAGCGCAGGGCACTAGGGGATTTTAAAGGTGTTTAACCACAAGTACGCTTGGCTGAAGCCCTGAATTTCAGTTAACTTTGATACGTAGGGATGGAGAGAAATGAGTTCTGCTCCTCTGTCCTCTCTGATGCCCTACACTTGCCCTTGGATGGTACCATGGGTCTCCGCTTTGCATAGCCTGCATTGTCAGCGAAGTGCAAGAGGCAGGGACAGCACCTGATTTTCCACCAGCCCTCCAGGTTCTTCTGGATCACCACCACCACTGCTCCTTTGTCCAGGTTCATTTCGTCCTGGTCTCTGGCGGTATATGGGTAAATAACTGTGTACTTCTCCTCTGTTGGAAAGAAAATGCAGTTTCACAGATAAATTCTACAGAAAGCTGAACTCTATGGAACAGTGGTTACGTGCTTTCTATGAACAGTAATCCTTGTAACAAAGGTGCAAACACACAAAGATACAAAACCATTTGGAAGAGAAATGTCAGTGTCAAAAGAAACATGGATGCATTTTGAAACACAAGCTTTGTGACTTTCCCCGCTGACAGCCTGAGGAGGCACAGAACACCCCCATTCTTTTCCTTTCATACATTGCTCAAGCTTTCCCTTCCAGTTGCTTTTTGCCTTCACTCTCCCAAATACCTACTGTTCCTGAAAACATACCCCTCCAGGGGCTAGAAAAGACATCCAAACTGGATGGCTGGCCCTTCACCCTTTTACAAATACAGTTCTTCCAGTACTAGCCACCATGTTTGGAAACAAAGCAATTAACACTCTCCTCAACATGGACTACCTACACGAAGCTCCTTTTATCTTGATTTATACAATAGCTCTCCCTCTATCTGCCCTTGTATCCATCCATTTCAGTTCAGATTTCTCTGAAAAAAAAACCTCTGCTATACAGGGAAAGGAATTCCAGAGACCTGAGGAAGCAACCCCAACACAGTTGTGCTCTCAGACACGGCTGCTCTCCAGCTGCTCTATGACAGCAAGTCTACATGAATTTCCCTATTCAGCAGTCATGTTCCTCGAGAGATTACTCAAAACCACGTAATAGGCCTGGACTGTCTGCTGGATGAAACAACAGTGAGCAGGGACACTGATGCTCTGCCCTTCAAGGGGAAGGGTAAATATCCTAACAGCCACGTGGGCAGCTTGTCAGACAAAATGGTTTATCCATCTACTCTTCTCCCTCATTTGGTCCTATAATTTCTGGATTAAATCCAGGAAAGCTTGCAATTCTGTGCTTAAGCAGTGCCACAATAGACTTTTCACAAAATGCCCTTTACACTATCTCCAAAACCCATACCTCTGGACATTCTTATATCCCCGCTACACAGACTTCATGTCTTTGTCCTCTCAGAAGAGCAAAGCTGTAGGAAGACTTCATTCCCCACCCACTTTGTGCAAATGAAAGGGCTCATGCAGGGCCTAAGGCAGCAGTTGCAAGAAATCTGCATAAATGTGTTGGGAGAAAGCAGAAACTCCAGCCTGCATACCCAAAACAAGTCTAAAAATGTTAGAAGGAATAGCTGGCAGAGGAAAGAGAAGTGGACATGAATGGGCCTGACAGAAGGTTGAAGAGCACATACAGCATGTACCGAGCAATGACACAAGCAAAGTTCATCACATGCAAAGCAATCAAACATGCACACAACAAAGCACCAAGCACAAAACAAAGGCAGTCAAATACATCTCTACAAAGTCCACCTTGACCCCATCCACTTGTGTACAAGTCCCCAAGAGTCCGACGGCGGCCAACATGCCTGGGCAGAGACCAGTATCTCCATGGGACTGGGGAGAGCATGTCGGGGAAGCAGGAGGATAAGAGAGGACGTAAGGAGGCAGCACTTCAGGTCTAAGAGCAGACAGGGCTGACACCAGAGAGAGGCAGAGACTGTACCCACTGGGACCCCACCAAGGGCCCCCCCCATTTTGGACCCCCCTCCCACCTCTACCTCCCTAGGCAATGGGCTGAGCAAACTACAGCACTGCTCTGAGCATACAGCGATCAGAAGGAAGGATGTGTTCTCCAGAGGTGTTTTGGATTTACTGTATACAGTTTTATTGTGCAGAAAGGCTGCAACTTCGCGATTCTCACAACATGAGCTCATGCATACTCTTGCTTTCTGCATGAGATTAGAAGACACAGGAATTGCCCTAGGAGCTTGGTTGCTCCTCCAGTGCTCCCTGGGAGTAAAGGAGATGTGATGGCAGGACTGGGTCTTCCCTGCAGGAGGCACCGTCAGCTCCTCTGGGGGAACAGAAAAGGCAGCAGTTACACTGCCAATATCCACCAGCCTCACTCCTGGTACAGCACTGCATAGGTAGGACTGTTAAGGGCACATGTAACTGCAGCACTTGTGGCTTTGTTCTTCCCAGGGCTCTTCTCCTCACTAGGCCAGACAGAACTACACAGTCCTGCAAGCCACTTGGCATACTGGACAGAAGCTGGGACTGTTGTCTCTAGCCACATCTTACCTTCATCAGGCTGCATTGAGAGCTCATCCTGGACACCATCCTGGGCCTCCAGGCAGGTCGCTGGCACCCAGCCTTGCTCCTCTGATGTGCTCACAAACCACCAGCCTAGGAAGAAAAGAGCAGCTGGCTCAGCCAAGGACGTCAACCTAAAGCCACTTCCCTTCCTACCAACCTTGAGTCTGGGGGGCTCTGCCCCCCTGTGCTACCACACGAGAGGCTGAGATCACTCCAAAGCAAAAGAGCCATGTGCTACCTGAAAGGGAGCAGCAAGGGAGAGTTGCAGCGTTACGATATCTACCTGTATGGTTCCCTCCCCACAGCCACAAAAATCAGGACAGACTATGAGAGCTGAATGACTCCAGCCACCTCATTTGCTTTCCTTTTTTTTTTTTTTTCCTTCATGGTTCACTTTCCCTCAGCATGGGTCAGCAAGCCTAGTCTAATTAGCAGAGATGAATACACTGTCTGCAAATCGATAACTGACTCCTGCTGTGCTCTCGCCTTCTTTACATTTGTGGAAACAGCAAATTTTAAAAGCTAAGAGCAAATGCAGGATTCAAACATGAGCTCTCCCAGTGGAAACCTGGCCAGCTCCACAGACGCCATAGCAATCCTGGGCCACCCTGCGTGTCCGATCAAAATAAATTCATGCTCCTCAGTTATGAAAAGCACAAGCTGTTTGTGTCTTCAGAGGGAAAAAATTACAACCAAGCATTATTCTCAGAATACCACCAGTGAGCCATTTAGAAAGACAACTAGATTGTCAGGGAGGGAAGCAGCAGCTACCTGCATGGAAAGGAAAATCAGAGCTGACATTTCATAAATAAATGATTTGCCATACCTGTTCAATTGGCTGTGCTAATAGGTTTCACTTGCTTTAGGGTTGCTTTTATTTTTCTCATTCTCAAAAAGCTGCTGGTTCAATTAATTCTCTCGGGATGAGGTTTCAGGAATTTTAAAATCTATTTTCATAATTTACCTTTAAACTCCCTCAGCAACTTGTATTCACTTCAGGGGATAAATTCCCCTTTTCAATGAACTCCACAAGGTGGACCCATGACATAACAGCTTCCCTCTGCAGAGGGTAAGAGCCTGCTGAAGGTGTAGCAAGCACAGGGCTGAGTGGCTGAGCACTGCACAGCTTTCTTTTGGAGGGGCAGGAACTGAAGCTGCACAGTGGGTCTTCCACAGCCAGTGTCCACACATCTGCAAAACCAGCCCGCCAGCCCTGGGACTGTCTTTTGGCCACAGCACCCATCAGCCACATTTCTCAGCACAAAGAAGCATAAAGTGAGAGTGTAGAAGATGGATGGCACCTAGCGCTCAGCACAGCAGGTAATCAGACCCTTCCTTCAGAGAGAATCCTTAAGTTCTGTCCACACTCATGCAGAAATCCTGCAGACTGAAGCTTCCTTCACATTCTACTTAAGCTGACCATCCAAGGACATCCCTTTGAGGTGCCCTTAGGCTGTTTTGCTTCCCTTCCTATTAAAGACACCAACAGTACAGGATTGCTATTCCTGTCCCTGCTCTGAGGTGCAGAGCAGACCTGCAGCTCTCCGCCAAGCCTGGCTCTCTGTACCTGATTCGTTCTTCTCAATGATATCCACCAACTGGCCCACGCATAAGCTGATCTCGGAGCTCTCCTGCTTCTGGTAGTTGGCCACCACGACATACTGCTCCAGCACCAAGGGATCGACCGAGGCACAGTCAGCTCCTGCACAGGGGGACAAGAACCCAGCCGCGTGCCGAGGTCAGCAGCAGTTCCTGAGAGCACTGCTCCCAAGCAGTGGGATACCCTGGGCACCCCAGCGTGAGAGATGTGAGCCAGAGGCTTGGGCAGAGTGAGGAGGAGAGGGACCAAACCAGCAGCCAGGTGAGACAGGTACAGCCAGGTGAGGCCCTGCACTTGCTCCCACCTTCTGCTCAGAGCCATCCAAGTGAGCCCACCACCACCACAAGACCAGCACATGAACCTGCTCTGACCCAGCCCAGCACACACAGCCTGCACAGAGTTCTGCTGCTCCTGGCTGAACACCTGCACACCCAGGCAGAAGGGCATCTGCAGGGTACAACAGCAGCCCCATCGCTGCCCTTCTCACAGATTGCCAGCAGTTTGCTGTCTTGGCTTTTTGTTCTACTAATGCTGCTCAACTCCTGCAGAAGATTCCAATTTCACGTCCACTGAGAAGAAATGCCCCAGTAGGACCAGACAGACAGGATACACAGAAAGCAGAGTGTGCCCTGCGCCAGCAAGGGGCCTGACATCTGACAGGGGTGGAAGCAGCCAGGGAGCCCTGGCTGGCTGTGCCGAGCTGGCCAGGCTGAAGGTGGCACTGCAGGCTAAGGTGAGGGGCCAGCCAGCACTGCACCAGTGGACCAGGAGGCACCTGCTGGGCACAAGAAGGCCATCATCATTTATACCTTCCAAGCACGTTTTTATTTAGGAGAGTGCTCTGGATATGGATCCATCCCATTTTCTTGGCACCACTTACCAAGGAAGAACAGAGCTTTCAAGTCAAATCGATCTCTGCTTTAGAAATGTGCCCTTAAGTTCATCTTTCTGCATGCAGCAAAACTCCCCCACTCCCACAAGCACACAGATGTTTGCTGTGACACCACATGCAGGGAGATCACAAAGCAACCCAGGGCTCCGCAGACGCTCAGCACTGAATTCAGACCCCTCAGTCCCACCACAGAGGGCATTCCCCTGGGCTCAGCCTTGCACCAAGTCACTTGGTTACTCAGCACAGGCAGCACTTGCCTGTCTGCCCGCAAAAAACTCTGAGGAGCAAAAAGGTGTCAGAAGTACTGACTGTACTCTTCTCCCTGCTGTCCCAAGCCTCCAGCGCAAGACTTTGCCTGGCAGCTTCACAGCCTGCCAGTTGAGGATACTGTTCTATTACCCAATTCTCCCAGGTGCAGTAAAAATTAATTAATATTTGCCAAGTGCTTTGGAAATAGAACAGTATTAATTATTATAGCGCAAGTGACATGAAAGACTCACACACCTGAGCGTAGCTGTTAAGTCACCCTTACTGGGGCTGTAGGGGCCTCCAGCTGTGGAAATCACCGCTGCTCTCTGGCTGCCAGGGCATGGCAGATGCATCAGACAATGAGCTCCGGAGCTCAGGAGGGTGCCAGAAAGCAGTGATACAAAGAGTGGCGTTCCCTTAGGATATAAAGGCGAAACAAATCAGGAAGACATTTCTACGTTACTGCACTACAAGAGGACTCAGTGGCTTCCCCATTATGTAAGAGGTCAGAGATCTTTGCTATCGTGGAACGTATTGCAGGGCACAATCCTGCAATGAGCAGAGCAAGAGGGATGAGTAGAGAAGGACAGGATCTAACAGCAGCACTGGAACCCTCTGCTCCCTCAGGTCACCACCTCTCAAACTGGTTCTGAGTAAGAATGACCACAACCAACATTTAAATGAACAGTGTCTTTTTTCAGGACACTCATTAAAGGAAGAAGAGGCAAATTGTCCAAGCTCTTCTGCTATAAACAGCTCTCTGCAGAGCTGCAGGTGAGCTGACCAAGTACAAAGGATCTGTGACCACTAATGAAAGCTTCCTCCATGCCATAACCCAGAGGTGGGGCACCAAACAAAAATAGGCCCCTGAAGTGAGTGGAGGAAGCCAGGAATTTGGAGACTGTTTTACTAACTCAATTAAAGGTTTGTGCTTATAGTGATCAGAGGATTTACTCAGCCCCTGAGAGCAGAATAACGGCTACAGGAAGAGAGAAATACTCTCCTTTCTGCCTCCCCAGCTGTAATTACAAACAATGCTCCGAGGCTATTTGTAGTTCCAGCAGGCAATTCTGGATCCTCCAATGTACCTATTAAACCAGCAACAGAACTGGTAAACCAAGCTTGGAGGAAGAAGTAGGAGTTAATTTGAGGAGTGCTTTCACCTGGCATAATCATCCTCAACCACAAAAATACAGTCAACAATAAAGCATCCTATTTATGGGCAGACTTAGTCCCTTAAAATAGCAATGGGATAAACGTAACCATCTAAAATAGTGCCAGAAACTCTGGAGTTTTAGAATGGTCCTCCTATGGCTGCTGTAGGATATGAGAGCTGTGCTTATTGTCCCAGATAGAACAAATTTCAGACCAAAAGCCACTGTGGGAACATAGCACAGCAAAAGGGATGCGGCCACACAAGAAGGCATGTGAAATAAGGCTGACAGGGATATGGGAGCTCTTCTAAGGCAGCTCCACCCAAATAAAAACTGCTGAGACAGTCTCAGACTTCTATGCACTGTATTAGTGCCACAATGAACCCATGAATCTCCATCTGTGCTCCTGCAGCATTCAGAAAGGAGTGAAAAGAAATGTTTGAATGAGTCTGGGGACTGATTACTATCAGGCATACCTAAATCAGTGGCCAAATTGGTCTTTAAAGCTCCAGACTGTGGGGAATAAGCAGGAAATAATGCTCACCAACTAACATCAGGTGAGTCCCTGTCTCTGAGCCTTCTCATAACCACCCACATCCCTTGAGTCTCCTGGTCCCATGGAAGGCTATGGGCAGCACTTCAACTCACTGCAACCCAGTGCTTGGCTACAGACCATGTAAAACCTGCCAGGTGATCTGAAGCACTGATCTTCCAAGAAGAGCAACCCCACTTTGAACCCCACTTTGGCAGAGCTGCAGAAATAAGGAATTCCAATTATTTTTGCTTGTTAGCATCTATCAGATGCCCCCTCCACAAGGAAATTATATTAAAAGAGCCCTTTTTTTTTTTTTTGTCTTACTCCTTATTTGCCATCTCAAAGCAGGCCTAGTTTGAGCAACCGATGAACTATCAGGGGCTTTCTAAAGGCAGGAGAGGATTCCAGGTGACAGTAATAGAACCAAATTCTGTTTCTTCTGCCAGAAAACATGGAACAGTGAGAGGAGACTCTGAACGCATCTGGCACAAAGCATCAGCCTGTGGCAGTGTTACTGCACATAAACACCTTTCCCTGATGGTTACTGCACACATGCCACAGCCGAATCATACACCAGTGCCATGGTCAGAGTGCTGCACCCTGTCCTGCCAGGACAGGAATCTAGCTTGGGAATTACCCAAACTCTCCATTCCCTCTCTCTCAGTGGTGCTACGCAAACAGCATCCCAAAGAGCATTTTCTCTTTGCCCTCAGCAACATCACAGTGTCACTTGTCAACCTGCCATGCCTACAGGGCAAGAGGGAGAGCTGCGCATAAGCCCACTTTGCTATGGGCTTATTGGAATGGCAGAACAAAGCTCCATACACTAACAGCAGAAAAACTCCTGCTTCTCCAACAGCCAGTGTCCTTAAAAAAACATAACTTGTTTCTTTGAGAGCAGAATTTAATTTTTTCCTTCCCCTCAGTCCTAGACAGGTCTTCTTTTCTCCTGCTTAATGGAAGTGATCTAAACACACACTGTTCTCACAGGGAAACATAACATCCCGCCCTTACCCAACAGACATTCCCACTGAGCCATCACACCAGAGACACTTCCAAGACAAGGGATTCTATGTCTGTATTTTACCTCCACTCTATCAAAAGAGAGAAGATGGGGAAAAAAAAAGAAAAAAAAAAAAAAGCACAGCCTGTTTTCATCCCACCCACAGCCAGATGCCTCTCTCTGCCTCCACATGGGCTTGCAGTGAAAGGAATAACACAGCTTAAAGCAAAACCTTCAGCACATCTCTGACAAAGCCATGTAAGACACACCAACACAGCAGGAGAAAGCTAGTGTGAAAACTGCAGCCTGTGCTTGCAAAAGAGCTTGTGAGAGCTCTAAAGCAGCCCTCATAAGGCCCAGCTTTGCCAGACATACCTTGCAGCTGTCAGAGTTTGAGAAGATGTTGTCTGAAGGTTTTAACCATGCTGGCAGCCCCATTAGCCAGCCAGATCATCTGGCTATGACTGGCCCAGAAGAACAGAGCAAAACCAGGAGCCACCACTGGAGCAATCAACATCTGTTTGTCATATGCATCCTACAAGTTGTCTCAGTAAGAAGTTGGGACGGCAGCAGTTCTCGAGGTAGGGATCCAACAGAAAAGAAGGACAGTATTCAGTCTCAAGTCTTCCCTGTTCTTTTTCTCTTGCCTTAGAGAGGAACCCACTCATCTTACAAGTGAAATTTGCTTATACAGCTTAAGGCAGCGTCAACTATCAAGCCCAAAAATCTTCCCACAGCTATTTCAGCAGCATCTCCATTCAGCCACGGCTCAGATCTCTTTTTCCAAAGGTCCTGGTGCCACACAGTAACTCCTGCAGCTGTAAGATGCCCTCAGATAACCACTAAAACCAAGGGGCCTTCAGAGATGCCCCCCTGGCCTGAGGAGCGGAGCATCCCAGATTCACCCAGCCACCCAAAGGGTCCCAACCTGGTGCAACCCTGAAGTATAAAGCGCTGCTGTACCAGGAGACTTGCAGCCCCATGGTGGTCACCTCTCAGCTCAAACACTCCTTAGGCCTGAGGGCACTGTAACTCTGCGGTTGCACATACCTGGCTGGAAACAAAGCCCTGTCCTTCTCCTGAGGCTGTGACATGGCACTGTGCCTGCCACACCTCCTCACCACTGCCGCCCTGAGCCCACCAGCCACAACAGAAAGCTACAGGGATGTGACAGCTGATGCAAGGGGCTTGCCCACCACACATAGCAAGTGTCCTGCAGCAAAAGGCAAAGCGAGAGCAAGGCCCAGGGAGCGTGCGGCAGTTACTACCTCTCTGTAGGAAAGAGGTCGTTCTCTGGATAAACCCTGATGGAGGAACAAAATGAGGGGAGACAAGGTGTGAGGGGAGGAGAGACACGAACGTGGGGGTGACTGCAGTGGTGGGTATGACTCAATGAATTAGCAGATAGGTGCCTGCAGCTCTCCCCATCACCCCATCCCTCCATGGGACACCTGCAGGGACAACAAGGAATTTCAGCCTTCACGTCCTCAATGCCATTCCCTCTTTGGAAGCACACCAGGAGGCAGGGATGGGGCATGGAGAGGACTTGGCATGTTAGGGAACCCCATAGGGGTTGGCAGCAGTGCCCATCATGGAGTTAGACCTCTGTGTAGTACTGGGAGGCCCTGTGGGTGGAAGGAGGAGATGGTGAAACTGGAGAGGAGAGGAGTGCTTACCAGATCTCTTCTTTCCAATGGGCTCCCTGAAAAAGAGAAGGAAGAGCATCAACAGTGGGATGGGGACAGCTGGGTTGTTTGCCACAGGAAAACTATGCAGGAGAGCACAGCAGTGCTGGTCCCAGCAGTGCCACTGACCTCCCTCACACCAGCTAACAACCCCACAGGCCAGATAGCAGCCTTGCACCTCTCTCCCTCTCAATGAGTAACTTAATGCTTTTGCTTTCCCCAGAGTGAAGCTTGGCCACTGGTCTGGCTCCTCAGTGACTTACTCTGACAGCCACAACTCCCACCATGTCACCTGGAAAAGACATGCAGACCAGGATGATTTGGCAGCAGTCAGGAGCAAGGGAAACCCAAACCTGCTCAGCATAGTCCACAGGTGTCACAGGAGTAGACACTACTTTGAATACCAAGAGGAAAATACAGAAGTTGCTCCATATCTTGCACCTCTTCCAGGAGAAGGATAGGCAGCAGGGCTGGGGAAGGGGCAAGCATTTGTGCCTCAAAACAGAACAACTCATTAAAGTGGCGTTGAAAGGATGAACACAAAACAGGAGCTATTCATAGGCACAAGGAGGCACTATGGTCAGCAATGGCCATCCTGTTGAGATGGGTTAGAAACCAAAGGTCTCGTGTCCCTTCCATCACCAGAGTGCCAATAAGAAACATGGCTGCTGCACAGCCTCACACCCTGGGCACAACTCACTTCAGGCACAATTAATTCTAGGGCATTTCATGATTAAAAAACAAACAAACCTAAGATAATAGGTGCCGAGACAAACCTCAAACAATTACAGATGACAAACCAAGGCACCAAACCAGGAGAAATCCAAACAAACGCACCAGCACCATCCACAGCTCCAACGGCAATGGTCCATGCTGCTACAAAAGATCTCTCAACGCTTTCACATAATTTCTCACTATTGCCTTGAAATGCTGCACTAGAATGGGGTGATGAGAGCAGCTGAACATGCTGGAGGTGGCAGATGGGCACCACATCCTTGTGCTGATGGGAAGGACCGCTGCTTTTCCCTGACATCTGCTAAGCTTATTGCTGTAACTCATCCTCCTGCTTCCTTTCTGACTGTCTGGGTGAGGGGGCAAGGAAGAAGCTGTAATTTCACTTTGCTGCTGGGTTGTTCCTGGCACAGATACAAAGAGACGCAGCTCTGAACACCAGCCCACCACCTCAGAGGACAGAAGAACTCAGACAGGACAGGAAACACTGACAGACTGCCGGCAGCATCTCCTCCTGCTTTGTTTCTCATGGGCCGAAGAAAGGCATGCAACAATGTGCACATACGGCCTCCTGGAAACAGGTGCTTCCAAGCAGAGAGGGAAAGGCTGCCTGCTGCTGGGAAACTCATCTAGCCCTCACCTGCACCAGCCCATATGAACCAGGCAGCCACAGCACAAGGACAAAGTACCAGCATATAATGATGGCAACATGCCACCAAGCAGCCACACAGAGCTCTCCAAGAGGTAACACCCAGGAGAGTTCTCCAGCTGCTCACCAGGGCTTTCCCATCTCCCTGTCAGGGACACTGAAGACTTGGGTTATTGTGTAACAGTAATCTCACTTAAAACACTGAGCCAAATTGCATTAGGGTGCAGTAGGCTCAGTTCAGCATCCTTCAGGAACGTAATAATCCCTAAGTGCAATCCTTAAAGGAAACTCACTAGCAGAGAACACTTTGGGTCAGTAAATACTTCTATGTCAAAATATTCTCATCACAGTCTTCCACAGCGAGTCAGACAGCATCTCCCTGGAGCCAGCAATAGGAAGGACACGAGGAGCACAAGGCTGCAGGCAGGTTTGAAACCAAAAAAGCAGGCTGTTCTTCAACAATATGTAGGTGTAAGCCATTAATCTCCTACTTCAGGATGTTGTGGATGCTAAAGGTTTTTACAGGCTTCCGAGGTTGTACCTCAGGCATGAAATATTAATTAGAAAACCAGGAAAACTATAACAGTGCCTAGAGAAGAGCTGCTACAAGCTTGCTTGACTTCAAGAAACCGCTGCGATCTGGTGGCTGCTGGATTAGGGAGGCAGCTATATGACACAGATGTGGTTCTGCAGTGAGCATGCAGCAGAGCCTACCTTGCAGTGGGACTCTGTAATGCCATAATGGGATAACAGTAGCAGGGTGACAAAGCCTTTGGCTACAGCAAATGAGAACGAACCCAAATGCAGCAGCCACAGAATGAAGTAGAGAGCTGCTTACCTTTAGGAAGCCTCAGGTAGACAGGGATCTCCAGCAAGAGATACCCTCAGCTCCACTGCCAACCCATAAATGAGGTCTGGGAAGGAGTGGATTCTGGGTCCACCCCTTCTGGTCATTCAGCTGCACTGCATGCACCTGAGCTCCCCTGAGTTGGCCCTGTCTTCCCACCAGGTGCTCAATCGCTGCTTCAAGCTGTGACTTAGCATTTCCACTACACACTCACATGAGGGAGATTGCGTGGAAGGGTCTTGGGACAAAGGCCCTGGCACAGCACGGCACTTGCAGACCTCAGCAGCACCCATGCTGCCCCACAGCTACAGCCAAGTGGCAGAGTGGGAGAGTGACAGCAAAGCATAAACATGAGGATGACAACTCCAGCTGCTGCAATGCCAATCATGCAGCTCACAATCAGCAAGCAAGATGAGATAGGTCTGAAGTCACCGTTCCAAGAAAATATTTCCTGCAGAAAAGTCTATTTCTTGTAAATAATAATAAGCCCTTCTATAGAACAGCACTGCCATCAAAAAAACTCTCAGGAGGCAGCTCAGCTTGTAAGTATTCAGCAAGCATAGAGATGTTAGAAGTCATAGCAAGGTATATGCAAGCAAGACAGGCTGAGAACTGGAGTACAGGGCATTGTTTAAGAGAGCTGATGTTCAGCAAATGCTCCACTGAATGAGGCCCCTGCTCTCAGCTGCAGTGCCAGTACCACTCTTGTGTTTAACTGCTGGAGAGCTGTCTGAGCCAAACCTGTGGGTTCAGAAGGCTGCCCTGTGCCCTGTAAGCATACAAAATCAAGTACTCTGTTCACACAAGGAGCTTGTGATGCAGTAAACCATGTTTATGCATAGTGGCTTCAGCCCCATTGCTATTTCTTTCTGCTGTCACCTGGAAAGGACAGTTCTCAGCCAAGAATGATGGAGACCACTATTTTGGAGCTGAGATCTAGCCTGAGCTCCTGGTGAATCTGCACGTAGGCACCAGCAGCACCGCAAAACAAACAATTCCTTATACAAGCTGTAATTTGTCTGGAGAGCAGGACACGGTTCAAAAGCCACAAGGCAACAAGCATCCTTATCCAAACCAACATCCGTCAATTCAGGGAGCTTGAGTTTATGGGCAAAAGGAATGGCTCCCTTTATGGGACAACCACTGCATCCTACAGCAAGGATTTGAGCTCTTCTTTTTCTGTTAAATCCCTGCTCTCCTGGCCGAGGAGTTCAAGCCCCAACTCAGACACTGTGCGAGTATGATGAGGAAAACTTTTCCTCCTGGGACAACTCCACTACAGGAAAAGGTAAGCAGGTTAAAAGCTCCAGGGAAGCGGGAAGGAAAGAGATTTCTTCGGGGGAGACACTGGTTATGAGTCTGTTCTTCACATTTATGGAAATACGGCCAAGGAACAGATTTGCTCTCTATTGCAGTGCTGGAAATATGCTTGTCTAGCACTGTCTTTGGGTGCATTGGACCTAACACAAATCTTTCACCTGCCAATGGCTGCTGGCACAGTGGCCCTAAGCAGGACCTTTCAATCACTCACATGGAGACAAGCTGGCACAATCAAATCTCACCAGCTCTCACATCTCACCGACTCATTTTGGCTCAGCTCTCCCTTCACTGATTTACTGGGGCTAGTGACTGCCTGGAGTCCTCATCAGTCTGCGTATGGGAAGCAATCCGTTACTAATCCACTGCCACCCCCACTCACTGCCCAGCACCGCAACCTTAGCATTAATAGAATCATGAAGGGCTGCTGAGCTTTTGCTGCAGGCATAACCTAATTAGCAGCACATGCTCTCATCTGGTTGTGCCCCAGCTCCTCACCACACACCTCCTGCAGACCTCCATCCCAGCAGCAGAGCTGCGCTGCCCTTGGAACGCCCCAGGTCCCCCTCTGCAGCCTGGCTGGAAGAGGAATTTGTCCTGACTGTGTTTGCATGGAGCTCTAGGCACACAAGGCAGCTGGACTGATGGGGAAGTATCCACCTCCACTGCCATCTGCTCTAAGGGTCACCAACCCTTAAAAGACCCTCAGTGAGCTGGTGCTGGGACTGCTCCCACACCAACTCTGAGCTAAGCTGTAGCATGCTGGCCAAGGAGCACACAGCGGACTTTCAACACCGCCCTCTCTTTCTAGAGGGACACTAGGACTAGGACACACCTAGCACATAAGGGAAAAGCTGCTTTAGAGAAGGACAAGAGGACTTATTTACGTATTTTGAAGACATTGGTATCTCCTGAAGCCAGTAGTTTTTAAACCACAAATCCACAGTGTGTGCAGAGAGGTGCCTGAGGACAACTTTTAGGCACGACACTGGATAATGAATTTGCTCTACAGGTTCCTATGCTGGAAAAAAACCAACAGCAATTGGGGGTTCATATGCTGAAAGGTTCAGAACAACAACCGTTAGTGTCTTACAAAAGACAGGATGCCCAGCTACCAGAAAGAGAACAGTCTTTACTGCAAGATGCCTCTCACAAGGAGCTCATCTCCACAGCCCTGAGAAGCACATGAGAGCTCCATTGCCATTTCTCCTCACTCGTACAGTACAGACAATTACTGAAGAGTCCCTCAGGATCTTGCTGCACTACTGGGCTCCTGTGGGTGAGCAGCAAGCAGCTGAATGCCTTGGCTCAGCAGTGGTTTTGTGCCCAGCAGCTCAAATGTCCCCAGCCTTATCCCAGCAGCCCTCTGCTGTGGTCAAAAACTGCTTGAAATTGAAAAAGAGTGGTTGAGGGGTGAGAGGCACACATAGCAAATTCCCACCTCAGCAGTCGAACATTCTGCTGCTGGTCAGACCTGCTGAGATCTGCAGCAAGCAGGAATTTGTTGAGTTTTCTCCTTTGAAACTATGGCTTTCATACGGCTTCTATACAACACTGGGGAGAAAAAATCCACAGCCCCACTGATTTCTATCTTTCTTATTCCATAAGACTTCTCTTCTTTCCCCCACTCCCAGAGCCACCTTTTCCCAAATTCAACCAATCCCTCCAGATTACAGTCCCTCTTTACCCTTCTGTGGGCTCACTGAGTTATCTCAGTCCAGAGCTTGCTGGACAGAGCTCCATGTCACGAAAGCCACTGAGCGTCTCTGCCAGCGGAAACACCACAACCTCAGCCCACTCCTGTTTGAAGTGGTCCCTCTGGGCAGGAGGATGCTGGAAAGTTGGCGAGTGTGTGTGGATGGGATGGAGCAAGGGCTTCACCTCCCTCTTCCACCCCTTTAGCGCTGCAGACTCCTGTCTCAGCTCAGCTTTTAGCTATGATCTATTGCCCAATTGGAAGCAGTGGAGGAAAAAAGATGCATTTGACTCTTTCCCTCTCCATTCAGACTCCTTCTCCTTTGTCTCCCTCTGTGCATGCCAGCAACAGCGCAAGAGGCTGTAAAAAACGAGAGATTGAGAAAAGTCACAGCTTTCAGGTCAGTAACCAGTGACTGGATTTTGTTGGTGTTCTCTCAACACCAGCAGACACTGTATAGAAGCTGCACTGCAGGAGAGCACAAGGAAAGCCTTGGATCTGCCCAGGAAAAGCTCCAGTGTTAGGGAAACAGATACTAGAGGAGCCCTGAGACAGATACGTGAGCTGTCCAGCCTCCTCTTTCCAGTGCAAAGATCCAAGGATTAATTCACCTTTTGCAGCTAAACAGAGCTCCATGGACTGCAGGCTACTGCAGCTCTTGAAAGTAGCTTCACATCTCAGCATGATGTGAGTGAGGCAGATCCTCCTCTGCATACCCCGGGAAAAAGGCAGCACCCATCACCAACACCATCTACTGCTCTGTGCTGCAACCTGGGGCAGGCCCTGAGCTGTCAGCCAGGGAAACCAAGGCACAGGGAGGGACAGGGAGCAGAAACACTCCCAGCCACAGTGCCACATCAGCGGCGGCTTGGCTTGGCACAAAGTGTGCTGACCAGTCTTTTTTTCATCCCTCATTCCCACCTTCCAGCCACCCAGCATAAAAGTTGCCTTTTTTGGGGGGGGGGGGGTTTTTGTTTTTGTTTTCTTTTCTCCTCTCGTGGCCTGGCTCCCTTTCAAATTCCCAGAGAAAAGTATTTATCCGCTTTATGAATGATGACATCCGGCCAAACCCCAGACATGCCATCACGTCTGATCCAGCCCAGCCGTCCATCACTGTTCCCATATCGTTATTGGTTCGCTGGCCGCATGCCAGCACACAGGGCTCAGGAAAGGGCTCCCACCAATCTCTCCAGAGGAGAGAGCCAAGGACTTTTATTAATTAGCATTTTGAATTGTAGCTAATAAATACCCCTCTGGCATTCAGGCTGGGATATGAAACACAACAAAGACGTCCTTGAGATGCTGCAACGTTTTGCTGCTGGAGGCAAATGGATGAGAGTTACCTGCTATGTCTTTCTGCATACTGCAAACTCACCTCTGCTCCCAGGAGAGCAGTGGAAGGCAGCACATCCCATCGCTGCATTCTGCAACCCCTCGCTCGCTCATCCAACCAGTGCTCCAGTGGCCAAACACACAGCAATTCTGCAGCACAGGCACCCTACAACCTCCTGTGTGTGCTGGCGTCCCAACCCCAGCCACTTTCAGTAGGTAGCTCCCTCTGCAAAGCCGCTCATCAACTTCTTGCACAGGGCTCAGATTCATGCTCCCTGTACCCTAGAACAGCTCCCGCTTCTGTTAACTCCCATGAAAATCCCCACCCATTGTCCCCGCAAGCTTATGTTGTTCTTGCACCTCTTGCTTGCCCCTGAGCTGCTGTCTTTGTTGACAGACAACTATCAAGGCAGGTTAAGTGCTGAGCAATAACAGGGCAGGATGGATAAGAGGACCAGCTGACAGCATGCAATTAGTTAATGGGCTGCAGGGCCCTCAGACCAATCTCATCAAGTGACTGTGAGCTGCAGAAGGAATGACAACAGGCCAAGAAAGGGGAATCAAAGGAGGAAAACAAGGATGGAGGAAGGGGGGAATTAAAGCACACACACACACAAAAATTCTAAAACCCAGAGAGAAGATAAAATCCGCACAAGCATAACGCTTCCCTAAGGACCCCAAAGACTCAATGTTCCTGCTCAGAGGAGAAAAACAAAATCCCTGTATCTATCTCCACACCCTTCCAATACAGAATGATGTCAAATCAATTTACTGCCTTATCCTTGCACAATTCATCAAGCCTCCTCCATTTCTCAACCTTCAGTAGAGCTACTCACAGTGTCACAAGCAGCATAAAGAGAGAGCTGCATAGCAGGAGATGAAAGCAGCTGCTCAGATTTATGCTGCTTGTGATTAGTAAGAGATGGGTGGCTCCTGGCCAAAGCAGCTCATAGTCACAAGACTTATAACCACACAGAGTTGCGTAAGGCACGCGAGATTCCTTGCAAACATTCTCTGTTTTGCATGGAAAAAGTCAGCAGTGATTACGGATGGAGCTCACAGACATGGCTGGAGGAAAGAGCCCTTGAATGAGGCAGAGGATATTAGTAGTCCCAGCCTAAGCACTGCCATGTGAAATGAGGTTTTTCAGTTTACCGTGTTTCTGAAACCAGCATTCTACACGCAGAAAGCAGCGCTGTGCCTGGCTGTCTCAAGGGGACATCAGCACTTGTTGGTGTCCCAGAGTGGCGCACCCACTGTACTGCTAGGGACAGTACACCAGGCTGAGCGGGTGAGGGTGTTCACCTGAGCTGCACAGCCCCTGTTCCCTCCCCAAAGAAGTATTCAAATCCCACATCTGTGACTCCTGGGAGGATCTCTAAAGAGATGTTGGACTCTTGGATGCTGGCAAGCGGAAGGCAATTTGTGTTTCATCACCACCCTGGTGGCAGCAGCCACCCAACCAACTTACTCTTTGGGGGGAGTCAAGTCGTCAGGTCGGGTCTCAAAGAACTGCAGAACCTCCTCACACTGGGAGATGTAGGGAGGCAGCTGGATCAGAGCCTGTGGTGAAACAGAGACACTGGTGATGTGAAGCACTGCCACCTGAGCATGGAGCCTCGGAGTGCAGGGTCACAGCTCCGTGGAGCACTGTGCTCATGGGAAGGAACAGAGCCACCAGCAATGGTGACTGCAAAAAGGGAAACAGATGTGCAACTGGAGATCTGAAATCATCCCGAAGATGTTTGACCCTCCATGTGCTGTTACAACAAGTCTCACAAAAGGAGTGAGGGCAAACAGAATCTGTATCAGAGACAAAGCCGCATCTGCAAAGCCCTGGGGTTACTGCACAGATCAGATGTGGCTCCATCCTGACCTAATTGCTGGCCCCCAAAAGCCTTCCAGCCATTCGGCATACAGTCACTCACTGCCAGCACAGCAGACGGTCAGACCACTAATCACAGCCCCTCTGCAAATAAGATCATGTGAGAGAAACAGGAGAGAGAAAACCACTCACTCCATGGCTTTTGTGTGCAGAAAACGGCTATTCGAAGAGCAGGATCTGCACGGATGCCATTCCCATGAGGGTGCCACTCCCCAGCACCAAGCATCCTGTGATCAAGACATCTTCCTGTGCCAAAATTCCCCTGATTCTGCAATGTGGAGAAGGCTCCACACCCTCTGATAGCAGGCGACGATCACAGAAAACATCTTATGATGGGAGGACAGAAGACAAGATTCATAGCTCAGTTCATTTTTCAAGACATGAGGATGCAACTGGCCAATGGATCTCTGCAGCTGTGGCCACAAACACAAGATCATGACTCGCATGATCTCTGTCCCACTTCTGGCTTTGCCACCAAAAAGACAGAACTGACAAGGGCCATTAGCACATGACTTTGTGTTGGAATCACAGCAAGTCAATTCTGTTATTTAGTGAAGACAAATACATCTCACTGCATCGGAATCCATTTGCCAGGGCTCTCCAGAGACTTGCTCCCCATTTCTCACCAGGGGACAGCAAGAAAGCAAAATCTTTCCTAAGCAGTTTCCCCTAGGAGCCTATTCACAACAGATTTGCTTAGCCCTCAACTCAGCAGGCCAGAGCAGACTGCATTTTTGCTCTTCGCCAACACGCAATGTGCCCCTGCAACAAACTGAGCAGGGAGAGCACGCTGGGACTGCAGGTCCAGGTTCTGCAGCACAACGTGCCCTGGAGGAGCTGTCTCTGCTCATACTGACCCTATGCTTATCTCTCGGCTCTGCAGCTCTTTGGTTCCACACCCACCTTCGAGCTCAGCAGCAGCTTTATGGTTAATGGCAAGCAACTGGAAGGCCAGATTCGGTGTGCATTTTTTACTTGGCAATGCATTAATGTGAGGAGGAGAGAGCAGCTCTCTAAGTGGGTCATATAACATCAGCCATTATGTTCCAGTTGTTAAGTCAAATGGATTCATTATATTTTATACCATTAATGGCATCATTCTGAAACAGACAGCTGCAGCATCTTTTCACTTAGGACCTTCTCTTCTCAAAAATTAAATTTACTGCTGTGTGTCTGTGTGGAGCTGGTGTATTTCAATGACGCAGATGACAAGGGGCTGGAACCAAGCAGTGATGCGCATCATCAGCATCCTGGTGCCACTCTGTTTGGACCTCACAGGTCCAAGCTCACCTTGCTCCCTATCTCCATCACTCTGCTGTCATCTGCAGTCCTGGCCCTCCGTGATTTTCACTTGTAGTCCCACGGCACAGATGTTCAAGGCCCCTTCACTAATTCACCTTTACCCTTGTACTTGCTCCTGCAGCCACAACAACCTTCTCCTAGGTCTGGCTGAGTCCTCAGACCCACAGTTCCTCTCGTCATGCAAAGTCATCACTACGCCTCCCACTGCTGTGGAACATGACAAGCATTTCACTGTTTCCCCATCTTCTCCCTCAGGCTTTCAACAGTATTCAAAACGGATTTTGGAAGCACCAATCTCACTTCTGGACCATCTCATGTCTGCTCTAAGTGTCAGTGCCCTTCCCTGACATGGTGAGACCTGGTATGATTTACATGAAATAATTTTTTGTGGACTTTATTTTTCCCAGGGAAAACAAAAAAATAAAGAAACAAAAAACAACCCTAATATTATAATCTGCTTTATACCTGAGCACAGTCTTGTATGTGGGTGAAATTGTCTCAGCCTTACTGGAAAAAGATCACAATCAGCTGTCTCTTGCCTCTATATGACCACTGGGTGGGTTTTCTTCACCAAAAAGGTTTGATGGTGAGAGAGAGAGCTCACCCTCCACATTCTCCCAGTAGTGGAACATCATTGTATCAGAAGGACAGGACTGAGCCTGATCAAGGTGGCTTCATCTTTGGTCAATGCTAGAAATCCTCCCTTACCTTGCAGTACTCATCAATAGGTATCAGGCGCTTGACTGCAACATCGCGGATGTGACTCCGGCGGAAGAGGATCTTCCCTGAAATAGGAGATTCAAAAGAAGAGAGCAGGTCAATGCAGTGCTCAGGGGCAGTCTCTTCTGAGTCACTCCATCAGGACATTTTCCTCGTGCATCTCACAAAAAGCACCATACCTACAGCGTGTTCCCTCTTGTGCATTAAATCCCACATTAGAACAAAATATACTTAAAATGGCAAGCACGTTCAAGTAGAGAGAAGAGGAACCAATTACCAGCAAAGCACATGCCCATCTCTCCTCACCAGTGTGGCAATGAAGGAGGATCATGTGCCTGATACCTTACTGCCTGTTGGCAAGCACAGTGTACATAGACAAGTGCACTGACAAACTCCACCAGCCGGAGAGGTGGACATCTCTGCAACAGGGACATCTGCAACAGGGACATCTCTGCAACAGGGACATCTCTGCAACAGGGACATCTGCAACAGGG